>NC_091829.1:6387500-6687500 GCF_038994185.2 Dermacentor albipictus | reverse complement strand
GGAGATGTGCGCCAAACCGCCCGCCATTCCCCCTCTCGTATGCATCAGGTTACCACCTCCTTTCCCCCTTGCTCGCATGAGAAGACTGTGCTCATCAAGCCATCATTCTTCTTATCTCACTCTCGCATGCTTTACCTCACACCTGAAGCATACAGCGCGTGGAGTGCGATAGGATCTTATCGCAGTTAGACTTTATAAAGAACATGACGCTGCTTCACTTCAGCAGTGCATCTGGGTCACAGGGCACACAGTTTGAGAGATGCATTTGGAAGTAGCTGCATGTTTTTAAACCATTTCACCATCTGCATCCCTGGAAGTTTCCATTTATTGTCTCAGTATTCAATTGCGGTATAAGTGAAATTTCGTTAGACCAAAATCTATAAACACACTTCGTTATACTGAGGTTCAAAAAACATGCCAATCTATAAAAAAGAAGCTACAAAAAATTTAGACTGTTATATTGAGAATTTCATAATACTGAAGTTCAGTATATCGAGGTTTAACTGTATATCAATTCTGTCCGCTTCCGATGTATTATCATATGTAGTCTATATAACTTTTATATTGTTTTTAATTGCTGATTTACTCAGTTCTAGGCCGGATAATTTCATTCTTTTACATTTTCAAACAATTTTTATTAAAAGATTGACAGCGTAAATAAAATGTTTGCTGCCTACAGTCACTACATCCTAACTTTTTCTTTTAAATGTAACAGACCTAATCGAATTCAATGCTGCGGTTGCCGACAAAAACGATTTCTCCTTTCCTATGTATGCATTTAGATAGAAGCCCCCGAGCTAAAGCTTCTTTTTAAGAGAAATGACATCTGTTCAGGATGGGTTCTCGACCTTTTCCCTGCCTCCCCCAATGAATTTCGCAGCAGTGCACAATTGTATCACCATATGGTATCTGCAACGATTGTGAACTCAAATGACATGAAAAGCCTCTTCATCTCTGTGATGGAGCTGCATTCACCCAATAAAAATGTTTATTCTCTCTGTGATGGAGAGGTGAGCTATTACGAATAATTACTGCATGTGGAATTACGAAACAATTCACCATAATCATCATCAGCAGCAGCAGCAGCAGCCTGGTTATGCCCACTGCAGGGCAAAGGCCTCTCCCATACTTCTCCAACTACCCTGGTCATGTGCTAATTGTGGCCATGATGTCCCAGCAAACTTCTTAATCTCATCCGCCCACCTAACTTTCTGCCGCCCTTCGCTACGCTTCCCTTCCCTTGGTATCCAATCCGTAACCCTTAATGACTATCGGTTACCTTCCCTCCTCATTACATGTCCTGCCCATGCCCATTTATATTTTTCTTAATTTCAACTAAGTTGTCATTAACTCGCATTTGTTCCCGAAACAATTATGAAACACATAAAATAAGACCCATGAGAATGGGTCTTGGTTTCATACATACGAGAGGACATACACCATGGTAGCTCAATGCTAGAGCATCGGGCACATAATTCGGATGATGTGGGCTCAGCTATCACCTCCATCAAGTTGTTTTTTCGTTCACACTGATCTGCTTTTGCTTTATTTATTTCTACATTCTAATTAAACATTGTCATTGTCGGCAGGTGTTAATGTGGTTGTTAGCAACAAAAAATTAGGGCTCCCAGTTTCCCTTAACGTCTCTCACTCTAAGTCAACACAAACTATATTTTGTTGTTGGCTATAGTGGCCAAAACAAAGCGCAGAATGTTAAGAACATCACTTCTCTTTCCTTGTTTTCTTTGACCAGTGTTGGAAAACACTCAAACTGGGAAATACTTCAGAGGACATGTGGCAGTGCCGCAAATCTGCTATCTGAAAATATTCAAATGTATTCACCAAATATATCAATTCTTTAAGCTTTTAAAACTACCTTGTCAAAAATTACTGTTCCTAAAAGCAAAACTTGTCACCCTCGTCAGCAGCATTACTTATGAACATGACAGCATTCAGAGGAATGTGCATGTATGCACACATTGACCATTCTGGTACTGCAGCTCACTTGTCACCTCAACAATGTCCTTTTGGGAAGCTGTTACGTTTGACAACCCTTCAACCTGCCCAACGTATCATCCCTAAGAAATAAAGCTTGAAAACTTCACTTCTAATCATAAAATTATTGTGTTGAATAAGTGCAGTTGAACGACATTCTTGGTGAAGGCCAGTGGACGGCGTGTAGCAAACTTCCGAGCATTAAATGAAAATTAAACATTCCGATAAAGCTGTAGTGCTTTTATATGACGAAACTTCAAGTTAGCACGATCCCTGTGTTCCATAATGCCTCTTAAATACTGACCTTTCCTCAAATAAAATGCCCAATTTCAAAAAATATATCCGACATACTTCTTTTCTAGAATTTATTCGGATAGTGCCAAACCCTCTCGGTGTAGTATCTATTTAGAAAGCTTTTCTTAAACCAAAATGCTTTCTATCTAGAATCCCTGAGAAGCTGAATCACACTGATAACTTTGTATATCACTACAGTTGGAAACTCAAAGCCGACACAAATTTCTTAAGAGCTTTAATATACAGTGAAACCTCGTTAAACCGTAGTTGGCTGAAGCTCGGAAAAAGTAAGTACGAAACTGTAGTACTGTTTAACCGAAATAGCATGAGATCCCCCATTTACCTGTTGAAAACAGAACTCGGAGAGCGTGATGACAGGGAAAAAAACATGCAGTATTTATTCACTTCGCGCAATAAAAGTGTTATTTTCGTTTGATGCCACGGCGGCCTAGCACGATGGCAGTGGCCTCAAACTTACTGAAGCTGCATGCCAGCTTTTCAGCCAGCCCCCTCTTCTCGGCAGACACTCGCATGGCAGATTCCTCATTGGCGTTATGTATTCTCCGTACATGCGTGCAGTAGTGCTGCAGAAGTCCGGGGACGCCTTTTTCATTGCCGGGTGCCGGAGTTTGGAATACTTTTCATTTGGAATAGAGTTACGTTATCGCGCCCCTGTTCTCGTCGCGACGATTGCATTCATGAGGCTGACATAACGCGCAGCTTCTGCCACTGTCGGGCCTGAATCGCCCGTGCTGTCACTTTCTGTGTCATCCTCATCACTGCCGCTAGTCGACACTTCGGCAACAACAAAGGCAACAATTGCGAAAAGTCGAACCTCATAGCTGACATGGCTTCGCGGTCGCAGCAGCGCTGCCGAGCAACTTCGCATTCCAAATGCCACACACCGTAGTCAACAACAGATCCCTGTCGCGTGCCAGCGCCGACTTCTTCGTGTCTTGTTCGATAGCATGGACGATGTCTAATTTTTCTTCTATGCTGAGCACCCAGCGCCTTTTTTATCCGAGCTTCGACATGACGCGAGTCCTCGCTTGCACGACGCCATAATGCTCTCTGGCACGGCATCGTAATGATGATGTGGCTTCACGAGCAAACGCACAAGGCGCTTGGAGCCAGTTGTTCCGATCTCTGAGGCTTGTTGTTCTGCTGGGCCGCCTGATGGAGACGACGCACTGCCGTGTTTGCGCGACGAAAAGTGGAAATGCTACGTTTTAACCGATACGTACGCGATAAGCTGGTACGGTTTATGCAGATACAAAACACATTATGTTCAATGGCCGCTGAGTGGGGGATTTGACTTCACTACTTTTAAAATGAAACTACTGTTTAAGCGGGTGCGGTTTAACGAGGTTTTACTGTATTCACTTTTCTCCTACAAGAAGCTCAATACATTTTATACTTTACTGCTGTCATAAAGCCAAAATGCTAACTTGTGTTAAATATTTCTAAGACCTTATTTCCATCATTTCAGTGAGCTGGTGCAACCTCTCAGCAGCCACAGTTGAAATTGCTACAGTTTCTGGTAAAAATCATATGCTTATTTCATTCATGATCGAATTGTTAAGATTTGCTATGTTTTTTGGGTGTGGGAATATATGAAATTTGCAGTACTAATCAAACAGCATCTGCTATTCGGTTCACATCCATATTTGAGAACTTGATATCAAAAATACAAGTGCAGCCAATTAGGTTAGTCTGAATATACAGGGCAGCTGCAGGTATTGCAGGTTTGGCGGAGAAAAGCCCATGCAGGCTCCACTGCATGCTGGCTACTTCATACGGCCACTGTTAAATCAACTGAGTTGCAAATACTCAGTCATTACTGCAACATTTGTTTCAAATGATTCTGCTGCATGAGGTATTCTTGCTGTTCGCAAGCATGACATAACTGTAAGAGGATTTCAAGATGCAGATATATTGCATGATGATTCATATTTACCTATTAAAGGCTTGCCTATTAAGGTTGCTATTCAGTAAAATATTGGCGGCGAGGAGTTATGGAGTCGCCATCTATCGGAAGCGCCTCGCTGGCGTAGCATGAGGGATCACGTTGCGCGCTCCTCATAGGTTTTGCTGTCAGCACTGACTGAAAACACCACACGCGAGCTCTCCCGGATATTTCTGTAAGTACTTTTGAAACGAGAGAAGTTTTTTACTGTCTAAATAATAATCTTGGGCAAACTGAAAGCACAAAATCGTTTACAGACGCTATGTCTCTTTACCGAATACGTACAGTGAACGCCACTGCGCCCGGTTGCTGCGATGGAGTCTCCCGAACCGGCTTCTTGCGTGAAAGGTAGGTAAACGCTGAGAGCAAACTATGTGAAATATGTTCTTATATTGTTTTTATAACTAAATGGAGCGTAATAGAATGAAGACTCAATGCAGCGATCGCACAGATTGGCAGCGACCGACTGCGCGTCTGCATGCTTGTCCGCGTACTGTTTCGCTTTCACTGCATGCGCATTTTCGCACCGTGCCATGAGCTTTAGGCCGCAGAATATGAGCATTTGACAGTATACAAGCAACCACTGTTGTTTGGGCTCTATCAGAGCTATTCAAAAATGATTTCATTGTAGAGGCTTCGACGCCTATGGGGACTGTGATGTGTCGTCACGACGATTCAATGTTTTTTTTTTCTTCTAAATTCTTGGACGTTTCAATATTACTTCTTGAGTTGAGCCACACTGTATGTTTATTGGTGTTCTCAGCATGTGATTTCCCGCTGCTTCTTTTTTGGTAATCCAGTGCATTCATCTATAACACAAACATGACCATATGCCATGTTTTTTTTAATGTGCTTCTTACCACTCCCTTTCCACTCCAGTGAACTTGCCAGTATCTATAGCATCGACAAGTTCATAGACCAAACTGTCATGACATTAGTCGGGCAGTGGACACAGGCGAGCGTCTCAGCGCGCGTTTTGCAAACATCGCAGACTCGACGCCGTAGCAGAAATCTTTCTCGCGTCTGTGCTTGCTGCATACCCGAGTTGTAGCCGATGACCATTTGCCGGTTTTGGGTTTCGCAAACCAAGCTTCACGCACCTTCTTGTCCTGCGGCTACATGTGAATAACGCTGACACGGGGCTCCGTTGCGTAAGTCCGGCACTGCGGCACCGTGCAGTAGCCTACCATGTTGCGCGCCTTCAAAGGGCGCCATTACCTATTGAAGTGCTTTCAAGCGTTGTAAAGGAGACACTCGAAGCTGGAAAATCTCGCCACTAAATGAGGACCGCAGCATACGAGGGAATTTAAACTCTCATTTTCAGCTCGTTTCGGCGCTCCCGAAGCAGCCGACGCGGCCACTATGTCCACGTGATCCCTAATAGCACGTCACGCCGACGGTGGCGCCAGCTTTACCAGTGGAGGAGCTCGAGGCCAATAATTTCTTTTCTGCATGTTAACCATGTTTGTGACAAATTAGCTATCTAGAGTGTCCTACTACTGTACTTATCTGCTACTGTGACTAACATTGACAGCACTACTATAGTCAAAAAGGGATGCAGGGAGAGTAGGCACATGTCAAGGCCAATCAGAGACCTTTCAAAAGGCACCATTGGCCATGCCTCTGGGAGCTGTGCATTGCTTTGAAGCACCAAAATTCAAATGCTGAGAAGATGCTTTGTAACAAGATCAACACGGCACCAATCAGTTGCCATAATGCGGAGCTACTGTGGCTCAAAACTGAGTCAAATTTCTGAGTTTCAGTGTTGAGCTGGGTAATTGAACACTTATAAATTATTGCTCTTTAGCACTTGTTGACAGCACTGACCAATAATATTTTGCAGAGCATACATACGACTGTAAAAACTTCTTTGCTATCTTAAGACCCGCATCCCCTTTTACGTCTAATGAATTGCTCTCTTTACACAAGCTTAGCAGCAGGTGCCAGTTCCTTTCCTTCATCAATGTCACGATCACACAAAATGTGATCACTCTCTTTTTTCCATGCTATCGTGGTGTTATCTTCATTCAAAAGCATTAAAGCTAAGCTGTGAATGGCATTACATTCACAGAAGGATTTTAATAAATTTTGCTACCGATACTCGTCCTATTACACATTTCCGATTTCATTGTGCCAATCTGATATTTGAAGTCAACTTATATTTTCCAGATATTGATATACAACATGAACAGAAATATTTGCTATCCAGACATCCCTACCACTCTTGAACATTAACTTATGGCCAAAAGGTATGGCCTCAGTGGGAGGAATTAACGCATGTACTCAACAAATACCTAAGCAAATGGCAGCTGCGCATGAGCACGTACAACAAAGTGTGTGACCTTGTTTCAAATTCTGTTATGAGTGAAGCAGTACCTTCTGCTGGAGGGTGCTTCATTGATGAACAGAAGTAACAATTACTAGCCAGGATTATAAGTAATTTTTTTTATTCTTTTTGCAATAACTTGGAATGGCTTAGTTAAAAATTTACAGCTCAAGAGCGTCAGCAGACTGGTCAGCTTGGTTTCAGCACAGTTCACTCTTGTTGCTTCAAAAATTTAACGATTTCTTAAACACCAGCATTACATGTGTTGCCATGAAAATAACTTGTTTTCTCCATGGTTTAAAGCATCGACCACATGAAGTGAAGAAAAGCCATCAAATTGACAAACTTCGTTCAGACAGAAGAAGGTCGCCGAGAAAACTACGCTGCCAGAAGCAGTGATTGCGCATTGTCAGGTGCCACGAGGAGTCATCTCCCTGCTGCTTGCGTTGGCCTGTTATGCCAGAAGGTTTTCCCTGGCATTACCACCTCTGTCATAGAACTCATTTGCAAATGCCTGCATGAAACTTTATTTTTCTAGTTGATTGGCAATATCAATATTAATCAAATAAAAATAATAATAAAACAAAAGCTGTTATTATTATTATTATTTCTTTCTCTTTTTTCCTTTTTTTTTTAACCCAGAACATATTCACCGAGTCTGGCAACACAGACTACACCACAGCGAATATGTAGCAACGTCTGCTTCTGCTTTACCATGTAGTGCAAGGCAGCGAACAATTACCGTACCACCCCGCGTATCTTTCCTGCACAACGTTCATAGCGAAAGTTTGCTCCATGCAGCCTAATGCTTCAGGGCTCATTCGCATTTTCCTAATAGTAGCATATGAGCAAGTGTACGCTTTGCACGTGCTTAGTTGTCTTTAGCTGATGTTTCGTTACAACTGTTGCAAACTCAAACATTTTCTTAAAGCAATGATAACATCAAAGTTAGAAAAGAAGTGACACAGTAAGCGTGACATTACATAACTGTTACAACACATCAGACAAGACAGACAAGCAAGAAAGTGACAAACTTAGTTTTTGATTGAAATGTATTTTGTTCTTGCACATAATCATAACACGTTGACTCATGGGACATTTATGACAATTAATGCACATCAGACATAGATGTTTGCAGATAATTAAGCACCTTTATAAAGGCTATATATAGTATTAACACTTATATAGAGCAACTCACTTCAGCTAAAGGAGCAAGTATTTTCTGTATCATAGTGGCTGCTACTCACAGTGACAGCAAAGAAAGGAAAGCCCTTAGCAATGGTCCTGGTTAATTTTCCAAACCAGTTATTCCACGTTCCAACACGTTAGCCAGGATTGACTGACAGGCTAGTCGGTTCGTTATCACAGAAAAAAGAATGCTTCAAGACAGGACACAAGGAAGACTACAGCACAGTGTGTGTGTGGTTCTTTGCTTGTGTCCAGTCTTGAAGCGCTGTTCTTTCCATCCAACAAGTTATTCCAAGAAGCAAGAATTCACAGGGTTAAAAAAAGCATGCATAATTTATCTTGCTGTTAAAAATTATGGGGTTTTACGTGCCAAAACCACTTTCTGATTATGAGGCATGCCGTGGTGGAGGACTCCGGGAATTTTGACCTCCTGGGGTTCTTTAACGTTACCTTGCTGTTGCCACCAAATCATGACCAAGCTGCCATCACACACATTTAAAGGGGGGACATGGCTTTGAACATCAACTTCCTTATTTCTTCATGGATTTTGATGAAAATTGGCACTAATGTTTAGAATTTCTCCGTGATGCTTCCATAAAAGTTTTAGAGCGATATCTTGAGAGCATTTTATTGAATTTTATTGAGCATAATTTTTCTCCCTCTAACTTTCTAGAGAGCCTGGGGAACATAAAAAGATGTGAAAGAAGGCTTGTTAAGTATTGACTGTATAGCTAAATGTGTGCTAAAGGTCATGACATTCTTGCTTTTTTTTTTCACAACACAAATTTTTTGTAGTCACTTTTTATGTAACCTTTGCATCAAGCACATTTTTGGGCTAGACGAATAGCCATATACTTTCCTGTTCCGAAGTGTGTCAAGGATGTGCGCAGCTTCATCGGCCTTTGTTCCTACTTCCGCCGTTTCGTGAAAAATTTCGCGGCCATAGCACGACCACTAACCGAGCTTTTGAAAAAAGACGCCCCTTTCCAGTGGGGCGATAACGAGGCCTCTGCATTCTCGCATCTAATCGACGTTCTCACAACGCCTCCCGTTCTGGCCCATTTCGATCCTTCTGCGCCTACCGAAGTTCGTACTGATGCCAGTGGTCACGGAATTGGCGCAGTACTGGCACAACGCCAGCGCGGCAACGACCGTGTTATCGCTTACG
Organism: Dermacentor albipictus; assembly: GCF_038994185.2. NCBI lineage: Eukaryota > Metazoa > Arthropoda > Arachnida > Ixodida > Ixodidae > Dermacentor > Dermacentor albipictus. The sequence goes on along the minus strand of NC_091829.1, from coordinate 6,678,563 downwards.
CCAGCAGGCTCCTCTCACCCGCGGAGCGCAACTATTCCATCACTGAGCGTGAGTGTCTGGCCCTAGTTTGGGCGGTTGCGAAGTTCCGCCCATACTTATATGGCCGACCCTTCTCCGTTATCACAGACCATCACGCGCTTTGTTGGTTATGCTCCTTGAAAGACCCTTCAGGAAGACTTGGTCGCTGGGCCTTACGCCTCCAAGAATATTCGTTCTCTGTCACCTACAAATCTGGCCGACTACACAAGGACGCTGACTGCCTGTCTCGCTACCCGGTAGACGAGCCTGACGACGCCGACAGTAGTACCACCGACGGCATTTTCTCTGTGTCTGCCTTCGCTAACATCGCCGATGAGCAGTACCGAGACCTATCGCTGCGAGTACTCATCGAGCATCTGCGCTCTACACCTACCGACGCATCCGTTCGCCGATATGTCCTCCAGGGCGGCATTCTGTACCGAAGGAGCTTCCTCCCTGATGGCCCTGATCTTCTTCTTGTCGTGCCAAAACATCTACGACAGACTGTGCTCCTTGAGCTGCATGACGCACCTACTGCAGGACATCTTGGCGTAACCCGCACGTACGACCGCGTCCGCCGCCGCTTCTATTGGCCTGGTCTCGCTCGCTCCGTCCGACAGTATGTTGCTGCCTGCGATACCTGCCAGCGTCGGAAAACACCTCAGGTGCTACCTGCCGGTCATCTCCAGCCGATCACTGTCCCTGTGGAACCGTTCTTTCGTGTTGGATTAGACCTCCTCGGTCCCTTTCCCACGTCATCCTCTGAGAACAAATGGGTAGCCGTCGCAACTGATTACGCCACCCGATACGCTATCACGCGGGCTCTACCTACCAGTTGCGCCACTGACGTCGCCGACTTTCTCTTGCGTGACATTATCTTAGTGCATGGCGCCCCGCGACAGCTGCTTACTGACCGTGGTCGTAACTTCCTCTCGAAAGTTATCGCCGACATTGTGCGTTCCTGCTCTATTCAACACAAGCTGACTACCTCATACCATCCTCAAACCAATGGCCTGACAGAGCGCTTAAGCCGTACTCTTACCGACATGCTGTCCAAGTACGTTTCGCAGGACCACCGCGACTGGGACGTTGCCCTTCCTTACGTCACCTTCGCTTACAATTCTTCCCGGCACGACACCGCCGGATTTTCCCCATTTTATCTACTCTACGGTCGCGAACCGACCTTGCCCCTTGACACGGTACTTCCTCCTGCTGCGACCTCAACAACTGAGTATGCGCGCGACGCCATCGCCCTCGCCGATCATGCACGCCAGCTTGCCCGTGCTCGACTGACGGACTCGCAAACCACGCAGCAGCGTCGGTACAACGCCCGCCACCGTGACGTACAGTTTTCGCCTGGTGCACTCGTGCTCCTGTGGTCGCCCTGTCGTCACGTTGGACTTTCCGAAAAGCTCCTTTCGCGGTACACAGGGCCCTACCGCGTGCTGCGCCAGGTGACGCCTGTGACTTATGAAATTGCTCCTGTGAGCTCACCCTCGTCATCTACTCTGGCGTCTAGTGATGTTGTGCACGTCAGTAGGCTCAAGAGCTACTACACTGCTTCAGAGTCCAGCCTTTAGTCGCTCCGGGACGGCGCTTTTGCCGCCGGGGGTAGTGCTACGGGATAGTATTCCCAATGACGAAGAGCCGAGAAGGAAGAAGACGAAGACGACGTTTGGAAGCTAGCGCGGGCTGTTGCCTCTTGGTCAACTGCGGCGTATTGCCTTGTAAATATACTTGTAAATAGCTTTTCGTCGGTGTCTTCCTACGTAACAATATTGTAAACTTACAAAGAGTCAAGATAAGAAAGCGAGAATGTCATGACCTGCATTGTAGCTCAAGAAAAGTTACAAAAGAAACAGAGTAAAAATATGCTAAACGGTAAGAAAGAAATTAGCTCCATAAACTGAGCAGAAAGGCAAAAAACAGTTTTGAGAAAACTGCTCTCAAAGTTTCACCTTTTCTTCATTTCTCTAAAAGGCACCAAATTTGTAGTCTTTGGGGTGTTTTGTGATGTGGGTGTTCTTGTACATGCGGCCTCTGGTCTGGTGTGCTTACCCCCGCCCCCTTTTCTTCTTATATGGCATTCTTTGCTGCTGCTGCTCTACAAAGAGCATGGTGCCTGGGTTTCAAACAAAGTGACGTGCAGAACTCTGTGTGGGCATGAATATAGTTCCAGTGTTGTACCTGCAGGCTGCCTAATTGATAGCAGTCTCCAGTACAATCAGTGAGGCATTTCTTTTTCTTTTGGTAGAATTGACCATGTTACTGAATGAAAGCTCAGAGTATCAGCAGCCTTCCAAGTCATCTTTACTTGAAAATGGCTGTAGAACTTAGGATCAGAGAGCTAGTGATAGATATGCAGCTGCTACGTGCTTTCCAGAATTGTACTTTTTTATGATGCCTTGATCACTTCTGCAGCCAGGTGTCTGTGCCAGCCCAAGGGGTCTAGTGAACAGAGCTTATGGTGAGGTTTTCTTTATGAAGGGGTGATATGATAGATATTGTTATGAGCTATCGTGACAACATGATAATAGAGTGAACGCGCAATATGCTTGGTTGCAGGTCCGATGTGCGAAATGCCTAGCTGCAGATAAACGGAGCCGACGCTCGATGTGCTTAGTCGCGCAATTCGAGCTGCTGACACTCAAAGTACCCAACCACACAGTCCGAGGTGCCAACGCACGAAATTCCTAGCCACGGGCTCGAGGAGTCGACCCTTGATGCGCTTATTCGCGCAGTCCAAGGTGCCGACACGTGATTTCCTAGCCGCGGGCTCGAAGAGTTGACGCTCAATGCACTCAGTTGTGCAATTGGAGACTCCCTATGCGCAAAATGCTTAGCCGCAGGTCCAAGGATTGCATGCGCAATGTACTTGGTCATGAATTCCGAAATACCAAGTGCTCAAATGCTTAGCTGCATGTCCGAGGATTCTACGCATGAATCTTGGTCACGAAGTTCGCGTCGCTGGTGCTCGGAATGCTTAGCCGCGAGTCTGAGATGTCCACAAGCGTAGGGATCGGCCACGCAACTGCTATGTCCACGTAGCGCCCATTTGACCCATCGAGATTACCGCGAGTGGAGATGTCCAGACTCGTGAGGTGCAAACAGCCGAGCGGACGGTATCAGCTCCGGACGAATTGCGAACCGCGCTGGAGTCACGTGGTGGGCACGGTCAATTGCAGACTCCGGCACTATCTTCAATCATTTGCTTTTTGTGTGCTTGTTTCTGTATGGAGGAGAAGCTGAAGCAGCAAATTTGAAGATGGAAAAATGCACTTTTCAACGAGGCCAAAATGGCGATGCTCGGTCGTGCCGTTCCGAAGATATTGTGGCTTGAAAAACGCTGTTCTTTCCTGATCTCCGGAAGATTTTTCGCCACGTTGGCTGATAAAACGAATTTTTTAGAGCACTTCTACGTGGTTTACAGTGATGATATTGGAGAATCGGATAGAAAAAGAGTTAAAGAAACTGAAAATGTGATTTTTAAGAAATCGATTTTTTTGGCCATATTTCGTGATGCGAAAGCCGCGTCCCCCCTTAACAACACATAGCAACCTGTGGAACCCACCTCTTTCTTGTAGATGGCAATCCAGTCTGTTGTGGCAAACCACCGGTGGTTTTTGATGTCATTGACACCATTCTTGAGGTTGCCAAAGCGCTTGGTCAAGTCAACCTGCAGCAGATTCCTCAGCAGGTCCTTCAGGTCAGATGTGAAATGTGATGGGAAGCGGACCTAGGTGTGAAAGAGAAGCAATTGGGCAATAATGCAGAAATGTGGACCCACCGTAAAGAGCCAAAGCATGCAAGAAAAAGAAAAAAAAAATCCATTGTGACCCAAAGTTGGCTTAATCAGGTGGCCTGATGTGCTTGGGAACAAATAAAGCAAAATGAATGTCGCTAACCTGTGATGGAGCTGTGCAACGTATTAAACATTGGAGCTGAAAGATCATGTTTTTCCGGCAACATATTAACTGGTAAAAAAGAAGCTTAACTGTATTCGGTCACTTTTTTTTTTCTTGATCGCAAACTTTAGCGCCGGGAAACCACACAATGATCTTATCAACAATTTTTACTGTACTGAAACAGTCTGCTTTATGGTGCCTTTTAGCGTCCACAAACTTACTGCTTAAATATCACCATAAATATCTTTTTTTCCAAGCCCATGATGAGACAAGAAATTAAAGGTCTTCGTCATCATCATCATCATGATCCACCTATTTGTGTGCACTACAGGACGAAGGCATCTCGAATTACCCCTGTCCTACATCAACTAATTCCAACTTGCGCCTGCAAATTTCCCAACTTCTTCACCCCACATAGTTTTCTGCCGTCCTTGACTGTGTGCCTAAACTGATGCCCAAAAATTTTTGTTGTCTGCTTACAGGTAAAGGCCAAGATATAGTCCGGCGTTCTCGGCGCGCCAGGCCGCGGCAGGCGAAGTCGGATACGCTGCGCTAGCGACGCCAGGGGTGCAAGAAATTTGCTTCCTCTAGAGTTCGGCGTGCGCGCGCAGCTCGAGGCTGGCGCCATCTGTGCGTCCGGGAGCGCAACTTCGCCGCGGCGAACAGCTGTTTACATGGCGCATGCACGTCGTTCGGGTAGCGCGCGCGCTTCTCGTTCCGCGCGCTGTTTGTGCGCTAAAATGAAAACTTTTGCGGGATGGCGTTAACTTGTCCTGAGAGCCAGAAAAAAAAAAACATAAGGTTTTACGTGCGAAAACCACTTTCTTTCTGACCTGGGCTTCTTTAACGTGTACCTAAATCTAAGCACACGGGTGTTTTTCGCATTTCGCCCCCATCGAAATGCGGCCGCCGTGCCTGACAGCCAGAACATCGCACTCATATTGCTAGTACTTAGGCTACGTCAAAAACGGAAGCGGACCATGTATGTACATGCGAAAGCTATTCGACAAGCGCCCTCAACTCGGCGACTACCACCAGCTATAGTACAGGAGCCGCGAAATGCAGCTTACCTGTGGCGAGACCACACTGCTTTCGTATAGCTTCCCACGCGTTGTTCTTGCGCTCTGTGTCGCGGTGGTCCATGCGTTTCACATCGCATACACATGGAAGGTTGCAAATCGCTTCAAGCAGGCGTCCTCACTCGCGCTGTCATCCCACACGGATGTTCAAAAAACCACAGCCGCACTGTCAGTACGCGCACCGCAGGCCGCCATTCTGCCTTCTGCTCGCTGCCGCTGCAGTGCGCAGTGCATTCTGGTCTAGCGGCAGCCGCGTGAAATAGAACACGCTCTATGTCCGCGCCGGCGGCGTTGTGCTCGCCAAGCGCGCCTGGGCACGCCGGCTACGCCGTGACGCCGGACTGTAGAGTGTGCGCTTTTCACCAACGTCGCATAACCGCGCGCGCGCGTTACGCCGGACTATATCTTGCCCTTAAGAGTTGACCATGTAGCTCAATATGGGGGTCTGGTACCATACCTCTATTTCTCGAAAAAGGACACAGGAATTTTTAAATGTGAAGCATTTCTTGGCAAACGTTTGCCACTTTGACAGTATCTATCTATCCATCTATCAAGCTGCCTACGTCTTGGTGCTCTCAAGGTCGTTTCGTTAACTTGGTATGTAGCATGATTGGCTTAATATGACAAGAGTGTATGATGAACATAAATGATCGGTAATGATAGGAAATGATCGCCATCAACATAAATGATCGGTAATGACATGAATATCATGACATGGAGAGAGGAGGTTAACCTAGGGGCCCAATTTTTATTATTCATATCATAAGAAGCCAATAAACACTGACACCAAGGAAAACATAGGGGAAATTACTTGTGCATAAGTGTAATGAAGAAACAATAAATTAATGGAAATCAAAGTGGATGAAAAAACAACTTGCACACCAATCTGATTGTGAGGCATGACGTAGTGGGACTCCGGATTAATTTTGACCACCTGGAGTTCTTTAATGTGCCTCTTAATCTAAGTACACAGGTGTTTTTGTGGATCAGCATTTGGATTGTTTTGTTTACTCAAACCAAAATTTACACCACCTGTTGTCACTTCATCACCTGTAATGTTCAGTTACATTGTTTTAATGGACCAGCATTGAAAAAATGTAACTGACCATTACAAGTGATCAGGTGGCAACAAGTGGTGTAAATGATTGTTTGAGCTAAAAGAAAGAAAAAAACAATCCAAATGAATGAAATGATATCAGCAGTAGGTCTTCTGCTTCTTGCAGTCATTACATCAGGTTACAACGGCTGCTGCTGCTCCATGCTGCTGTTTAAAATGGTCTACTAATTGTGTTATACATCTATGCCATCACTGCCTCTCAGGTTTCTTTTTGATCACCAGCTGTATGCATTCGTTTGACGGACCAAATGAACCCCAATTAACACACAAAAACTGCAGGAATATTTATACTGACATGCGCGGACACTGAGTTTTTGTCCGATACTTCATGAATGACTATGGCTTGGGCCAAACACCTTTATGTGGCTTTCAATAAGAGCCAATCCCTGTGCAAAAACCAAATGCAGCCTGGCCCCATTGTAAGCCAGGTACCATGCATCCAAACGTGCTTCAAACTTCTCACAGCTCACTCAGAAAAGCTGGCAGAGATAAGGATGCCACATTGTTTATTTCCTCCCATAAAAGCAAGGGAAACACAGCAGCTGTACAGTGGACTACTCCTAATACAATTTTTCAGCTAATTCGATTCTGACGGAAGGTCCCAGATGTTGCCCATGCTTTTCTAGGGGACTAAACGTTCATTATTTTAATCTTGAAATGCGCTTTTGCAGGATAATTTGAACTTGGCTGTCATCCCAATGATGCCTGCAGTGGTGACTTCAGGCGTCGTAAATGTGTGGAACACACACCACCTCCCATTGGCCTGCCCCAGGAAGTGAACATAGTAGCTCACAACAAATTATTACAGTACATATTTACTAGATTTTAACACACTCCTTTTTACCAATGAAGATCCAAAAATTGCTTAGTCTGTGCAACCTCATACAAGACCGGAACAGCCTATCATCCAAGCCAGTCCAGCCAGCGTCAATGCCATTGCAATTACAAGATGCTGACAATAGATGCCAACAGTGCGAGCTCTCACACGACATGACGATGACAATGTGCCGCTTTCAGTCCGGTTATAAAAGCGCTTTCAAAGGATAAGTTATTTTACGTGTCTTTTACACGGAAGTCGACTGTACTGTGCACATTCAGATGAGCTATGTGGATAATGGCTAATTAAGTTATACATCCGTAAACGAGGACAAATTATGGCAAACAAAATCTCGATTACCAGATTCCAGTGGTTCTCAATAACCCATCTTTAAGTGTCATGTTTGATCTCCCAAAGAACAAATTTAAAAAAGACATCAAAAAGTTACTAATCAGCACTGACTCAATATAATCTCAGTTTTTTACTTAGCGAAGCATCTCTTGTTTTCGTGTCAAGTTGTTTGTGTGTGTGTTTTCTTTAGCGACCTCATGCCATGTATATACACTGCCTTTGATTTATGGTGCACTGTCTTTGTATCAAAAGCAGTATTTTTCATGGTAATACTGTCGTTTGATGCAATGTATATTGTTCACTATCATACTATGTTAATATTTATTTCTGTGTTGCTCACTGCTGTATCGACTGTTTTGGGGAAATGTGACCTCGTCAGGCTTTACCGCCTTTTGTTGCAGTTCCCTCTTTCATCTTTGAAGGAAAATAAACCTCAACCTCAAGCAAGCAGCAGTAAGTCTCATCACGCGCTCTGGGCATTTCGAAGAATTTCACACTATAGACCACACGGACGACATGTCATGGTTTTTCAAAGACTGTGTTAAAACCTTGCCCGAGAGTAATGACGGTGGACATTAAGTCAATAAATTTCCATCATGTGAAGGTCAAGTTTGCTGGTTTCGTCTTTTTCTTGTTGCAGGAATCAGAGGTATGGTATGTTTTGTTTGCTAAAATATCAAGTGTCCGTTTATTTCTACTTCGTTTAAGAGTTCTAATGTCCTTTTCATATAGTTTTCGAGTTTGAGATGATAAAAAGTGGGCAAGTGCGCAATTCAGGGACAGGTCTGAGTGGGTGCACACACTGCCAAATGGATTAGCGTTGCGTTTTGACATTTTCTACTTCTTGTTTTCATATTCAACCAACTGTAATTCAACCAATTTCGTTGGTTCCATCAGGGTCAAACGAACGGAAGTGGACTGTATTGTGCATATTCAGATGAGCTATGTGGATCATGGCTAATAAGGTTATAAATCCGTAATAGCATTATTGGTGTCACAGAAGTTTAGCACAGTTCCTCACGAGCATTCTCGTAAACAGTGCATTAAACTTAAAATAAATTATGTAAGATGATGAAAGCATGTCCTTCGTCCCTTATACAATGCACTGATCACCCAATGCCGCATTACCTAGATGAAAGCTACACTGTACACTTTATTTATACAGAGTGTTTCACGTAACTTGAGCCAAGGATTTTAAAAAGTGGTTTATCGCAGCTAGGTGAAACCAATGACATATGGTTGCCGTCATGTGGTGCTCCTCAGAATGTTTCTTTTAAATATATATTCTGCATGATTAATTAATTAACCAAGATCAATTATGCAATTTTTTTTAATATTCACTTTATGGTCAAATGCATTTTCTTATGTTGTAGAGGGGGTTCAAAAATTACCTATCTTATTTTTTGTGGCAATGTACATGCTGCGTGGCGATTTTTTTTTGGCGTTTAAAGAAAGTACATGAAATCCGAAATAAAACCATCTGACTGAACTCATGCGCTATCGTACTACAGCACTCTCAATCATACTTCTTTCTTTCTATCTATCTATTTTTTCTTATGTTGATCATGCACAGATGCCCACTCGAAACTATGCTTGTCAGCTGCAAAACAGCCATCACACCTACCGATGAAAAATCTAAATAGCATTGTGGCAGTACTTGTAGTCATCTCACATAATGTTTTGCTACATGAGCAGCTTCAAACAACCACAAAGTTAATGACCTGAATGTAGAACTTTGCTGAAACTGAAGGATTTTGTGCAGCAAGACCAAATACACTCACGCGCAGCATCTTTACATTGACATGCAGCCGAGAAGCAATTGAAATAAGATACGTGCAACAGCCAACTAAATATATGGCTTCAACTTCAAACAACTTACTCTAGGAAAATAACTTATGCCCTGAAGTCAAGAAACTGTGGCAGATGCACTTTAGTGTATAACGTCAATGTCAACAGAGCCTCTAAAAACATTCAAGTACATTGCACACAAAAGAAGTCTACCAAATGCAACATGATTCTATGGGCCATAGAATCACAAATACTTCAATAATAAATAAGAAACATATTCACCTTTTTTGGAGACTAATAGTGAGAGGCAATTGCTTTCAGAGGTGCAAAACTAATGCTTGGAAGCCAAATTACCGAAACTACTTGATTAAGCATGTAGAGAAAAACAATGTCAGAATTTAACAGCCTTTGTAAAATTAAAAGGCCATCGTACCAAATGCCAGGTGAGAGTGCCTGGGTGACATACAGCAGTGGCAGTAAACACCAGGGTGTGAGAATGTGCTTGCCAGCTGCTGGTCTACTCACCTTGCCAGAGACAATTTTCTCGTATATCTGGATTGGCTGGTCAGCAAAGAAAGGTGGGTAGCCAGCCGCCATCTCGTACACCAGGACACCAAGTGCCCACCAGTCGACAGCTTTGTTGTAGCCCTGCAAAACGAGAACAGCTGCAGTCAGCACCTAACTCTTTCATTACCGCGGGAAAATGGTAGTTTTTCATAGGTCTTGAAAAAAGATTATTTACCACTACAAATAATATTCCAACCCCTATTGCAGCACAGCATATTGTACACAATGAAATGTTCTTTCCAAACACATACGTTGCCAAAAAAAAATTAAGTAAGACATAAAAATTCTAGAAAGCACAATTTTGCTGCCAGCTGATAGAAAGAACAATAAAAAACATGATAGCTACAAGAACATTAATATCAAAGGAAATCCAGAATACACATTTCAAAGATAAATAACCCAGGAATAGCGTCTGAAAGAAAATGCTCAGCACACCGCCATTCAGCGTATAAGAAAAAGAAACTAAGACGAGTTCACCGCTCGTGCCATGCGGGGAAGCAGTTCCTGGATTTTGTGAAGCACAGGTGCACTCTGCACTTTTCCCACAAAACGTCTGGTTTTATTCTGATAGCAATTTTTGGACACTCCAGGTATATTTCTGCCGTCGCTGTGAGGTTCCGTATGAGTGAAAGCACACGAGCCGGTGAATGCGGTTCAATCTCCTGTGCGCGAGCAAGGAGTGCAGCCCAGATGCATGCCCTTTCCTGTGGCGCGCAAGGCAAGGGGGGTCAGTTGCGGGAGGAGGGGCATTCTTCTCCAGTGGCTGCCAGGGTGTCTCAATGTACTCATTGCCCACCACTCCGTACAGAGTGAAGACTTTGCAGCGTCTACTACGGTGTTGGCCAAACAAGGCATGGATGCCGTAGTAGACACCTTTGGTGGACACCGTAGGGACACGTTGCCGGCGCTTGTGTGTCTTGAAAGCAATCTGCGATGTGGCCAAAGTGCACGCCCGCGCAGGCCTCATCTTCAAGTGATCTGCAATGTTTGCAGAGTGCGTATAGAGCCGGTAGCTTCGTATTGTAACGGACAGTTAAGGCAGTCCAGATACAACTATTTATTGTGGGCTAACTTGTGGCCTGGGGGTAAATAAAAAGCACTGCCGCGTTCTAAACGGGAGATCAGGAAGGCCTTCTCTCTCGAGCATCGCGTCACCTCGTCTTCTTGTAGACGCCGACAACACCCACCTGTGATGCGAGTGCGTGTGGCGAAAACACGTGCCATTATTTCGTCTTTTCTTCTAATACACCGTTGTCCTCTTGAGGGGGGGGCGCACAAACCTGCGCGCATTGTTTAACTATGTTTCTGCCTTGTATTAGTATGTGCATTTTCAATGTTTAATTTGCATTGAAACGACAGTTGCACGAAGGTCAATTGGCTCGTGGCTGCTGCCACGATTCGCAACTCCCTCCAGCGTTTTCACAGACAGTTTCCACTGTCATCGAGCGAGATGTGTTCATGTTTATCTGTGCATGCGTGACACCTTGCTAGTTAATTTAGTTAAAACATGTTGACAGGCTAGTTTGTTTGAATCCATGATAGAATGGGTAAGCGCGACTGAACAAGGATGTAGAAAGAAGCAGACACACAAAGACAGCGCTGTCTATGTGCGTATCTTTATACGTACTCGTTGAGTCACGCTTACACATTCTATCATTATAAATATTAGTAAGTGAATGTTTAAAAGTTTACACGGCCAATAAAACTACTATCCTGACTTCGTACAGCTATCTACTAATTTGCTACTGCAAACGAAGCTACGCCTTTCGGGCAATTTTTTTTTGTTCTTTGCGGTTCTCGTAGAACATTCTGCAGTTCCACCTTTTCGGCATCTTCTGAGGATGGTCCGATAAGAAGTGCAGGAACATACTTCACCAGTTCACCTGGAGTCAAGCACCTTTTCCCAGGACCAATTGCTCTCATTGTAGCTGCGCAACCACAGAATTATGCATCCAAGCATTTCTGTTTGCATTTTTGCAGATTGTCTTTATCCTCTCTGCAGAGAAGAAGAGTTGAAAGAAATCCCACGTCTTTGTAAACAGTCTTGCGCTGCTCCATAGTGCTGGGCCGAGATGCGCTACAGGTGGCCTTGGCGTGAACGGAAGTTTCTTTGCTGCCGATGGCAGCACATCATGACCAAGCGAAGCATGCACCCTGAACATAATCAGTAACACTCTCAGGTTGTGCAAGAAGATCGTCAGATACGCGCGCACAAGGAAGGAGACCACTTACGGCCGTAAAGGAAACTCGCCGGTGAACAGCTATGGATGTCCCAGGCTGACTCAAAATACTGTCACTGTCAGAACTTGCATCGGCTTTGCTGTCGTCTTCATAATGACAACTCAAGTCCTCATCACTAAAAGCGAGAGCGGGTGGAACCATAGTTTTGAGGGCGATGCTTTTCTCGCGACGCAGCCATGCGGGATGACGCCGTGAGAGCGACTTTCGATAACTACGCAGTGACACCAGCAGCGTCCCTTGCCGTAATTTTACGAGAGAAGCGTTACCGAAACGCTTGGAAACTGGTTGCGAAAGCCGGGTCCACATGTTGGACATGCAGCAGACATTCAGAAATATGCTTTAATGGGATAAAACGACTGAGACTCCAAACCAAAGCTCCCTAGTGAACAGCTGGTATAATTCTTGGGTAATTATCACCACTCAGCACTGTTGGACGGCAAAGCCGGCGATATAATTTAATTATTGACTTGCTGAGAGTCATTCGAGTACAAAATTTTGATGCTAGTGCGGCGTAATCCAGAGCAGCATACTTTTTTTTCAAGAGGACAGTGGGTGACAGCCAAGCGGCTTTTCGCTACAACATACGCAAACTACTTCACAAAAAGATCCGTCAAAAACTCACAACCACCAGAGCGGAAAAATTTAAACCGATTCTGAAAGTGCAGTGCCTGTACTAACTGCTTTATGGCCTTAAGTGGATAAGAAACGGCTACAACTTGTCGAAATCGGCTATCTAAAGCATCGATCACCGATGATTGATTAACGAAAAAGTTAACCTTTCAGGATATTACATACCTAAGCATACTTGATGATCTGCAACATTGAAGTATCTTTTCCATTGCACACTCAACTTTACTTTTATTTATTTAGGGTTCCGTCACACTTTCAAACGCAGGTTTGCATGCCTAAGTAAGCCTATTAAAAAGCAGCACGAGATTCAGAAAACCCCCTATGTGGATGCCTCAAAAAGAAAGCTTCACAGGTGGATAAATGTCATCCCTGATCCAAGGACAGAGCTTGCCTTTCTGCGGCAGTCGCTCCACCAGGTGAGCTAACCAAGAGGCTAGCTGATGGCAGTGATGGCAGATTAATTGAAAATGTGAAGCATAGAAGCACTGATTAATCAAATCAGTTATGTGGCAATCCGAAAGGAAAACATTATTAAATATAAAGTCTGCATCTACCAGAGCACTGCAGACTCTTCCTTTCATTTGTGGGGATGCGCGACTCTCACGCCTCCCCTGATATGTTGCTTTCCCGCACGGCTCACGTGGACTGGCGCCCGCGGCAGTCGGAGTGATACAAGCGCAGTGCGAGAGATGGCGCTAGTGTTGCACTGCTGCGGGGTTACTTGGGTGCGGGAGAGACAAGGCGCCCCCTCTTTGGTTCGAGACAGCAAGCAGTGCAGACGTGCTGTGCCGCGCGTGCGCCGATCCCCGCTTCTGCGAGACCGTCTCACGAGGCCGCCTTCGAATGCGCCACCGTTGGCGTGACCATACACGCGAACGACCAGGCGTTGGGATCCAGCATGGGGCGAACATATTCGCTCGCTATCCAGTCGCGGTGAGTCGGACTTCTAGATTTGTTGCGCGCCCTTCGGCATGTTTTGTGTATAGCAACTCGGCTAGCAGGCATTGATCTATCAAGGTGCAATAAATGCCCTTGTGACTGTTTGCACTACTGTGTTGTCATTCCTTTGTCCCAAGAGTAGCGGAGGAGAATCCCACATCTGGCGCCCAACGTGGGGCCCACACATTAATGTAGCTCTACCCGGTCGATTTCTGACTGTAGAAACTTATTTTTTATTCTGTTGCTAGTGCAGGATATTATAAGATACAAAAGCTTTCTTCATTGCTCAGTAAACTTCCATACGTCAGTGGGCTTTTGCCAAGTTTGTGATGCATTCCACAAAAAGTCAGGTATACACATTCAAAATACAAAACCTCCTTTGTAGCATGCACAAATATCATTTCAAGAGTTCTTATAAAGAAAGGCCCCATAAAACAGTTCCGCAGAACCTGAAGATTGTAACCAGCTGTCCAAACCAAGGCTTCAATTGCACTTAGGTTTCCTCAGGGATGCTACAGCAACCATTATTATTTCCACGACTATTATTTAAGTGCAATGAGAACTAAAATGTGAAAATACTACAGATGCTCAATTAGTAAATTTCCTAATCGAATTGAGTATGAATATGTGACAAAGACAGCATCTGAATATCGAATCGATGCTAAATACTTTTTAATTTCTAAACAAAGTGAAATGTAAAGTTTGCGTGGAGTGCATATGGTCAAAAAAGGCTGCAATCGTCATTTTTTAAGACACATACACATTGCCATTCACAACAGGACGTCCGATCAATTGAGGGTAAATTGCTTTCAGCTACCTGGTGCACCATCATATTACAGTAATGAAACAAGAAACCAGCACCTCACAAGATGTATGTAGGGTGTTGTGTTCATTGAACGATATTCGTGTAATGCTATAGTACAGCATATTGTTGTAAAATATACTAACATGGTAATACTTGAATTTTAAAATTTGCTTTGCCTAAACTGAGACAACATATTCGTAGGCTGCCTAAGAGTGAGGCACATTTAACAAATAATTACTAAATATTACTAAGCAGAATTTCTTTCTCTCATGCGTTGCTAAAGGCCTGGTGCATCTGCACAACTGCAATTTTTTTGTAGCAGCATCATGCGAAGCATTCTTTCTTTCCTGAGGCTTTGATAAATGCTGATATCTATATTTTAATACAAAGTGACTAGCCAAGACTACTTTCTATTTGGAATTTCAGATATCCATGCACCACTCAAATATACAAAGAGACAATTTACAGAGTACTTACACATATATGATACATCAAGTTCAGTTATTTTGGAATTAGATGAATGTTGAACACACATTTTCCTTCAATGCAAAGCTTGCATTGAGTGCCAGTTCCTGTGTGTATCACTCTGTTAGCCTGCAGCCTCAGCCTATGCGTCAGCTGCGCCTCCAATGATGATGTGTGGCATTTTATGGTGCAAGGGCCAGGTATGGCCAAAGGGCGCCATGACAAATGGTAATGTAATGTTAGATTAATTGTTCATGGCGCGGACAATGCATGTATTCCTCTTGGCATACGTGGCATGGCTGTAAAAGTGCCTGAGAAACTGTTGTAAATGGCATAAAAGATACAGCTACTAAAATAATGAAATTGACTAGTTGGTTATGTGGGCTATGGCAACCGGGTTTCATTAAAAACATGATGCAACAAATCACAACAGAGACACAACAGCTTCAAAAGAGCTCTTGCATACAAGGCCTGTCAATAGCGTGTTAAAATTACCTGGCCGAATGATTTTCAGAGTGTCTGTTTTAGCCAAAAACTCCAAGACGATCTGCAGATTATAAAGCAGTTTATTGCCAAGAAAATAATGCCGAATGTCAAGGTATGTTACCGGGAAAATGTATGATCCGATGTAAGTAAAAAAATTTGACACTCAACTATTGTTGACATCTTCGTAATGCAAAGCATCACGCAGATCGTTGCGGCACAGGACGCCGATGCACGTTGAGCTGGTGGTGCTCCAGCGGCCCGAGACGTGTTTTGTTGTTTTCTTATTACGTGTTTTAAGAGAGTGACAGGAAACCAAAATGAAATCAAACTGGTGGACGATGCCTGATGCTGCCGAAGCAAAACGCGATGGCCACATCCCGCTGCCTCCAGCAGGGAACGCCGGTGCATTTGGATTATCGCCTACTAAAAACACGTAGTACGCTACCAATTGCACTACGCACCACATGCTGTAAAACTGATAGGTGAAGATACTTATCACAATAAGCTTGTGGCAATAGTTCAAAATGCAGCGTGCAATGACCTGGGCGGAAATTTGATGGTGCCGGAATAAGAAACTGTGCGCGCCATCATTTTTATGCGAGACAGGCAGCTATATACTGCTCTCGATCGCACGATCCTCACGTTTTTCTAGTTCACGTGGGATCTAGTGGCTGGAAGATGTATATGATCGCAGCCTGCAGAAATTAACGGTGGAGCATTCCGGTTATCGCTCATTAAAAGCTTGCACTACGCTTTCAAAGGCACCACGCACTGCGAAACAGATAGGCAAAGATGCTTATCGCAATAGGATTGACAGTGATAGGTGTGAATGCCGCATGCGGCGACCCTGGAGAAGATTTGCTGGTGCCGAAATAAGAAACTGAGTGTGCGGCGTCGTTTTCACGTGAGACGAATGGGCGAGCATTGTCGTCAAGCTGCCACAGCTGTATACTGTTCTCGCTCGTGTACACCTCGTGCATTTTCTTGTTAACATGGTATCTAGCGGCCAATAAACGTATCATACGATTGCAGTTTAGCGAGGTAATGAACGTTAGTGCTGAAAAATTGCGCTTCCCGGAAATGCACGAACTGGCAAAAAATGAGCGTAACTCAATTGGGTCCTTTTTGGTGTTCTTGATTGCGAACGTTGGTGCCAGGAAAACATACGTAATGGGAACATATCGAGATTCTACTGTACTTTTTCCTCTCTTCCTTCTATTGCAGGGCATTGAATGAGAACATGGAGAACTGTATGATTATTGCCACACATACTACAAGTTGGAGGATCACTCCCAGTCATGAGGTAAGAGCGAGTACTATAAGTGCCTCCTATTCTTAATCGACAAATAAGTACTTCCTTATACCATGCTGTTTCTTCAGTTAACCAGTTCCCTTGTTTTGGTTTTATCATGTGTAGCATATTCAATACTTCGGTATTCCACTGTCCTTGCCAATGCTTCTTCAGCTTATGGCATAGAAAAGACTTTAGGTCTGTGGAAGGAATGGGAATATTTGCATCTGTGCCACTAAATTACAGACGTAGCATTTTCATCAGCAGCTACCTTTTGATACCTTTGTGGCAAGGTACCCAGCATATGACAATCACATTGCACATATATGCAGAGCACAGCAAGCGGAAGAGCTCCCTAAAACATTTCTTATGTTTTCGTGGACTAATTAGAGCTCTAACTACACTCAATTGATCTAAACACGATAGCCCTAGTGAGGTTTGTGAGCTTTATGTGATGAATAGTTGAGAGTATAGTGTAGGCTTCTGCTGTAAAGATACTTGTGTGTGGATTTAGTGCCCAGGATGTTCAAAATGAAGGTCTTAAATCTGCATAAGAAACACTAGTAGAGGACTTGGAAGCATCTGTATAGTACTCTGTGCAGGAGTACTTCTCTTGGAATTCATGAAAATGGTAGTGTATTATGTGCTTCCGACACACACTTTGATAATTCTAGAAAAGAGATGTCGCATTCAATGGTCTGACATTTCCCTGGTGGGGGCAGGCGAGTGGGAGCCATTAGGACATTTTCTATAAGTCGGGCGCCTGTGTCTTTTGCCAGTACTCCCAAATGAAGGTTCTATGGAGCTCTAATGGCTGGGCAGTTATGAAACAGCCTGACAGAAAACATGCCACAAATACGAGAGTGAAATGGATCTCCACATATGATTTAACCTTGAGAGCATAGGAAAAGCTTAGATATTTCCTTTGGAGATGTAGTGACCCCATACAGAATTTTTGTGGGACTAGTCCTGAAATCACCTGCAGCTAGGCGTATACGTATCCAAATGGTGAACAGGATCTAGCCCCCTCAAATCACTAGGCACAGCAGAATTTTATAGTATAGCTCCATAGTTGAGGCGGGACTGTATAAGGCTTTTGTAGAGGGCTCAAAAGGCATCTATCACTTTCCCAAGATGTGTGGGGCAAGAGCTTCAGTAGCTTCATTGTCTCCAGACACCTCGCTCTCAGATGCCTAATGAGGAACAAAAGTTAGTTTGGAATATAATTCCTAAAAATTTGTTTGTGACTGACAGATAGCCGGTGTCTATCAATATAGAAAGCGGGGTCAGGCAGTAAACCTCCCTTTTCAAGAACGCACATGCTTTTTTGAAGGTTTAGATTAAATCCGTTCTCGTCAGCCCACTTAGAGAATTTTTTTAGGCCAAGCTGTACATGTCGCTTAGACAGAAATATTACATGATTTAAACCTTATATGTAGGTCAGCCACATACACAGAGTAAAACATTGTGCGTGTAGTAAGAAACTAGTATGCAAACATGGAAGAAGCCAACGAAAACCACGAAGTAGTGAATGCTTGCGCTGGAGATGAATGTGCATGGAAGCTTGCAGTTCTCAGAACTGAACAAGCTCGTGGCTCTCGGAACGGAACACGGCTGAGCTGGTGCTGCCAAGCTAGCCGTTACGTGTACGGGTTCAACCTGAGGCACAACATGAACTGAGCCTGTGCTACCAGAGCCTGTGCTACCAGAGCCTGTGCTACCAGAGCCTGTGCTACCAGACACAGAATCTCCCGGAGAAAGTGTCCTACGGCGTTCCCTCAGGGAGGGTACCCTGGTAACCGCCACGGTCATTTAAGACAGCCGCTCCAGCTAACTGTGGCACTAGCTTGAGTCAAGCGGGACAACCTCTGTATACGAATATGAAGCACCCCTCCTTTCTGTGTGTTCAGGGAAACAAAGGTGCAGGAGTTAGTGTGTGAACCCTCGCACTCAAAGCGAGTGCTTCAACAACTTTGGACAGGTTGGGCAACAATTTCCCTGGCCTATAGTTCCTCGGTGTGCTTCACTTGAGTGATGCTAGATAGATGAGATGTAACATTCTCGACTGTTTATGTAGCTATTGTAAATAAATCCAGTACTCCTTGTTCTCGATGAGATCAAGTTCCTCCCTTCAACAACGTCCTTAGCGTAGATGAGTTGGATGCCGGCATGGGCCAGCTAGCCCTTTTCAGATGCCCGACCCTAACTCTTACAGCATGTGTGTGTGCGTGTAAGCCCACTTCCTTGAATCCCATGACTTCCAAGGGTGGCTAAGAGTAGGCAACATGAGGAAGGAAGGAGAACAGAAGTTGCGCCCTCTCCCACTGTGTTCTGGGAACAGTGCAGGGAAGGGGAAGAAAAAAGAGGCAATAAATGCTCTCCACTTGAGGTGGGCAGTCTCACACGTGAAAGCAAAGAGCACAGTCTATTCATTACGAACTTCTGCTCTACTTTATTGTTTGGACATGTAAGTGCGGCTTTCCCTTTAGCTGCTACTTACAGTGACTCATAACAAATTTTTGGTGACGAGGACGCTCTCATTACGCTGTCAGCATACAGGTATTACAAGTTTGTCTACTGACCAGGAGCGAGCATTAGCAATGCTGACGTCCTTAGTCGTTCACCGCTGCCGGCAGATCACTTCGATATGCAGAGGCCAGTGGATATTTTCATGCTTAAGGGCTGTACAGGCGTGACCCAGTACTATCGCATCTATACAGAGCCCTGATGCCCAGAGATGAGGTTCCCCACCATGAAGAATGGTCTGCATTTAGCAAACATTAGTGACTACAGCATCCATGAGAGCTGCTTTTTCCAGTCATCATTCCAACCTCACTACAATCTAACATCATCAGCTACTGCATAAAACCCACCCAGGCATTGAAAAAAATGAAGGCTACTGCATAAAGCGATGTCTGGTGGTATGGCCTTGATGATGACATAGCATCCAAGGTGAACACCTGCAAGTCATGCCAAGCAAATCAACACACGGCAAAAAATTTGCAATCTACTCCGTCGCCACTTCCCAAGAAGTTGTGGTCATGACTATGTTTATTTTAGAGGCCAATTCAAAGGCCATTACCTTTTGTTTTGGTTGACACCTATTCAAAATGGATGGAGGTGCTTCCCGTTAATACCCCATCAACTGAAACAACCATATAATGCTATCAGAAGATAATTTCCACTCATGGAATCCCAGACGTCATTGTTTTGGACAAGGAGCCTACGTTTACAAGTGATAAGTACGCCAAGTTCTTGTTGCGGGAATGCCATTAGCTGAATTCTGGATGCTGCTTACCAGCTGGAATCTAATGGCACCATGGATGGCATTGTTTGAACAATCAAGGGCAAGCTTAAAAAAGCAACACGAGGAGATTTTCGAACAAATATCAACAGAATTCGTCTGGCATACAGGACAACACAGAACTCACCTACAGGGTCCACCTGCACGAAACTCTAATGGTTTGACAGCTGCAGACAGCGATGGATCACTTACATCCAAACAAGCACAAAACAGTTGAATACAAGCCAACTGAAGCAAAAGCTGCTCTGTGATGCATCAGTGAGGAAAGGGCCAATGCCACGGCCAGGAGATCCTGTTTTCAACAAGGGCCTGCAGGGCTTTCAAAACTTTCAACCGGGGCCGCGCTCATTGTCCATTGAAATACAGCTTGACGAAGGGGCCCTCTGCAACAGGTATGGAGACCGCATCCGTCGCGCGGTAACCAGCACACCAGCCACCTGCACGGCCTCAGACATTGAGCTGCTCACGGCTGCGGCAACGCAGACAGCTAACGAGAGCAACGACATTGAATACAACCCCAAGCCTCGCCTCCCTCCTCTCTGTTGTCTCCCCAACAGCTGGCCCCTCCGATGCAAAGCAACCTATGCTAGTGCCAGCTTACACCTTCGCCTAGGGACACCCCTGGCCAGCAATTTTTATCGGCTGCCAAGGGCAACAAATGCAAGCAATGTGAGGAAGGAAGGAGAATGGAACCTGTGCCGTCTCCTGCCGTGTTCTGGGGACTGCACCGGGAAAAGGTAGGAAAAGGAGGCAATAAATGCACCTTGCTTGAGGCAGGCAGTCTGACATGTGAAAGCAAAGAGTCCAGTCTATTAATCTCTGCTTGAATCTTCTGTTTGGGCACGTAAGTGCACCTTTTCTTTGAGTTGCATTTTAGGGCAACTTCTACCACACTTACAATAAAAATTTCACAGGTAATCCCCTAATGAAAGGTCTGCTATCTGTTCAAAGGGCCCTTTTAATGCTAAACAAGCGAAAATTTCACTAGCTCTATGCTAAAATGGACACTGCCCAACTGTACTTAATATACATAACAGCACCTGTGAAGCTCAAGGTGCTTTCGTTTCAAATAATAAGGTAATAACAACAACAATAATAATAATAATAATAATAATAATAATAATGATGATGATGATGATGATGATGATGATGATGTAATAAGGTAACCCTATTCTCACTCTCAAAAAAGAAACGATCTTGCACTGTCACAGCTGTGTCAATAAGCACAGAAAAATAGCTCACCTTGCTGAGAATGATCTCTGGAGCCAAGTATTCAGGTGTGCCACACAAGGTCCAGGTTCGTCCCCGAACTCGCTTGGCAAAGCCAAAATCTGTAACCTGTAGACAGAGCATATAGACTAAGGCATGGCTCTAACCTAATGCTTTGGTGCTATGATCCAGCCTGGCCTGTGCAGCAAACAATAGTAAGACAAGGCTTGGGCAAACAAAACCTTTGCATGCAGATCTAGTCTAATGCATTATAATGTCTAGAACTGAATCAACGATGATGTCACACGGATCACCAAAAGTATTTTTTCTCATTTTTCCGTGATAATAAACCACAAATGAAGGCATTCCAGGGAAGTGTCTGATGTTCATACAAAACAGCAAGTTTCAGTAATGGCATTGCCATGTGGTTCTGTGTACCCAAAACACAAACTCCCCTAGTATTCCCTTGGGCAGAGCCGCTCAATGTTGTCTAGAGTGTGTGAACGGTCCATTTCGACAGAACGGAATTATTGATCAAGTGTTTAGAACTGACAGAAAGCTGAGCTAGTTGCCCCCTTCAGATGATAGTCGGCGTTCGTGTTGTCCACTTCTCTACTCTTGTGTCCTATCTGCACGCCTCACTTCTATTTTGCATAATGATCAAGTGTTGTTGCTCGCAAGAAACAATATGCGGTGTACAGCACTGCACGCGCCCAGGCCAGATTCGCCCATTAAGGGGCCAAAGTCGGGTCTTCGAGCACAGGTGAACGTTATGCATTGCATGGTCCAAGGCATTCTGTGTGAAATTGAAGTGACATGTGCAAAGAGCCGGCTGTCAGTATGCTTTAGAAAAGAAAATAGAAAAACAGATTGAGTTCTGAATATTGAAATGAATATTAATATTGATATTATATTATAATATTGATAATTAATATTGATAATATTAATAATATTATTAATAATATTAATATTAGAATTGAAAATGAATATTAAACATTTTGAGTAATTTATCTCGATTAATTATTTATTAAGCAGAATATTAAAAAATATTGCGGTGCGCCACATCACAGGAAACCATACATTGTTGGTATCACCTAGCTGTGGCTAAACACTTCTTTTAAATCCTTGGTTCAAGTTGCATGAAACAAGCCCTTAACCTTTAGTTGCAACAAATTATTAATCAAGGGCCTCTTTTAAAAATTTATGTGATCATTATTGTTTCCAACATAAAGTGTAGACAACAGCATTAAAGATAATACCCTGGGATTGCTTCTATCCACGTTTTCATGTTAGTTGAATAGGTTATCTTTAAAAAAAAATTTCCAATGTTCTATTGCCACCATACATTTATTTCTAATGACGTTTTATGTGCCATATAAGCAGCATGTTGTCTATATTCTGGGGTGTTACGTGCCAAAACGACGATACGATTACGAGGCATGCTGTAGTGCAGACCAGAGTAATTTCGACCACCTGGTGTTCTCTAACACACACTTAAATCTCAGTGAACAGATGTTTTTGGCCCCATCCAAATGCAGCCACTGTGGCCAGCAATTGAACCTGCGTTCTGGAGAGCTTAGCAGCGCAACAACTTTACCTCTAGGCTGCTGCCACGGGTAACACAATGCTTCAATGCACGTAAACACCGGATTTCCTCCAGCGTTCCCAGGCTGGGCCTGGTCATGCACATGTGGGTCCTACCTAAGCTTAGTAATGAACACCAGAGACTGGGCAGGGCCTGGGCTTCGTAACGCGACCTTGGGCTTCGTAATGCGAGCTTGGGCTTGGCATCACGGGCCCGGGCCACAAAATCAGGCCCGTGCAGTGCTCTAATGCAGTGTTGCACATCTGCGTGGCTGAAAAAGCACCTGCACGCACCATCTCTACCAGAGGCCACCAGGTGTCATCGACATACATCACAGCTTGATGCTCAAGTGCTCTGCAAAGCAGTGAGCAGGTCTGTACTTCTTTGAATTTTTTTTTTATGGATGGCCAATAGTATTCCCTAACTTTCGCTCCTCAATACAACATGTTCTATATGGCAGATTCCTTCAGCAAATATCTTCCCTACTCTACAGTACATAACAAAGTGATCAATGTTATCAATCACACTTGCTGGTTTCAATACTGGAGACCTGAGGCAGAGTATGCCAGATTATTACTGAAACTATGCAGTCTTGCATTTCAAAAAGCAGCAAAATGCTGCGCTTTCGTGCACCCCTGCGCCCTTGATATTACATATTCACATTAGATTTAGGCAAATGAGACTGTCATTTGGTTAGAATGACAGTAAAATTATGGCACTGTCTGTGTTTGTTACACAGCTATTACAAACACACAAAGACATCAGCCACAAGCTGAAGGATCTAATGGAATATGCAACAAATTTTAAAATTCACTTATACCAGATGTTTCTGCAATGACTGCCTGTTTATTTCAATATACATTTAAATAGGAGATGAGGCATCATCTTCTGTCTTTGTCCTGTGCTGCACTGTCCAAAATGCAAGATTCAGAAGGCAAATTTATTTTTATTGACCAAGCATCATGACAGTTGTGGACATCAAATTTGCGTAATAATAGCCCATATAATTATTCGTTAACCAAATTCACCAATGAACATTTATTTAGTGACTTTAGCAGGCATGTCATAATTGCAAAATTTTAAGTCAGCCAGCACTCGTAAGCATAACCTGTTGATGCCTATTGCTGCTATAAAGATCCACCAGTAAAAATTAAAACTGTCTCCAATCCTCTATATTACACAATCTGAGACAGTTGTCTCAGAAACACACAGTACAGTCATTACACAAGGCAGGCTTGCACTCTTTCATTTAGCTGCTATCATAAGCAGTGTGGCATTTCATCCGAATTAAGAGGAGCCTGTGCACATGTGTGAATGCTGCAATGACAAACTTTCACAGCACTGCTTGTCAAAAGCATGGCCTTGTATCTCCCGTTTTTAGTGACCAAGTGAGTGGTAGACAGCCCCCAGTAGCTATTCAACAATCCTTAGGCATAGTCTGGCTCCCTGCAATGTGCCTTGACATTTATGTCCACTTCAGCACACCTCAGCAGTGTCTAGATCCACCTGTCTTATCCAATGACAGATGTCACTCCATGGTGATGCTAAAGAAACAATTTTAAAGCACAAAAGCAAGTAGTTGAGCAACACAGCTGATTTGTGATAAACATGGTGCATGTCAGGGACACAAGTGGTGTGCACGGTGTGTCTTGTCCCACTCTTTGGCCTGTTTACAATGTTGATGAAGTGCTGTTGCAGCCACTTAATTTCAGAGACCTTATTGCTAAATTAAATATTACAGCAAAGGCAGTGCCGCTGGCTCAAGTTCAAAGAAACATACCAATCTTGTACACTGCAAGCAGAGCAGGTGAGGATCCCATGGAATATCTTTGGTGGTCTACTCACAACGTTCTCATCACAGTATTAAAACAAACAACAAAGTGAAGCTGACCTTGATGTATCCTGTGTGGTCAATCAGCAGATTCTCGGGCTTCAAGTCCCGGTAGATGAGGTCTAGGGAGTGCAGGTACTGGAACGCCAGCACAATCTGGGCGCCGTAAAACCGCGCATGTGGTTCCCTAGTTGTCACCACAGGCAGTCAGCATGTCAACACCGGGCGTTGGAAGAAAGAAAGGGACACAGGCAGAATACCATGAAAAATTCCCTATACATATGTCTCCAACATTGCCGAGAGTTTGTTGAACACTTGTCTGGTCACGTTACACATTAAAAAGGGTGCAGTTATGCCTGAAAGCCAAAGCTTAAACTGCAATAGAAAATTAGTGGACAGCTATGTGAAGTAAGGAGAGTAGTTTTAGTGGCCATATAAATTTGCAAACATAGGCATGCACACTAAATTAATAAAGCATGGTGTCAGGAGTGCACAAGCAAACATGAACACGTCTCACTCGGTGACCACGGAAACTTGCTATCAAAACGTTGCAATAAGGAAACACGGCAGCAGCATCGTATGAATTGACCGTCGTGCTGCCACTCACCTCAATGCAAAAACACAGCACAGCGCACATTCTGTACCCGCCGCAGATGGCTTTCAAGATACAGCGGCCCAGCCGGGTGCATGCGGACGCCCGGGCCACCCGGAGTAGAATAAGCCTGCCCCCCCCCCCCCCCACCCTCCCCCCCAAAGCTTTGAGCGCAACAGAAGGCAGTGCGCTTTTTCCCCGCTTTTGTCCTTTGCATGCGCAAGATTGAGCTGCAATCGCCAGCTCACCATCGCACATACGTACAGCATGGCGCATGGCAACGATTTTATCATCCTTGGACTTTATGCAAAACCTCATGGCGACGCCAATGGCAAAAATGCACCTCGAGTGTCTGTATATTTGCTATCGCAATACAACACAAACACTTGTGGTCACTAAGCAAATAAAAAATTTTGAGTTCCGTGTAAGTTTGTTGTTTCCGATTTAACTAAGACTGGGTTGTCTGGTTTGAAAGACAGGATTGATACTGAACTAGGGATTTCTCCTGACGCTATGACAGCATAACACCAGCAGAGGCACTAATGAATATGAGTACTTAAAAACTTCATTGACTGGCCATGTTTAGACGGGGATCCAATTATTAAGGGACATAACAAATGTAGCACATCAAAATTACACATAACCAACTGAATGTAAACTGCATTTTCAACTCTATGCTTAGGAGCGAAACAAGCTCGGACCTTGAGAAAAAGCATGATCACTTAACATGATAGCATCAGGGAACATGTGCATCACTGCCCCACTCACTATCAAGGATTTGTTATCATTCCTATACTCATCATGCTTGCAACAAACACACTTCCCATTATCTTGCCTTAAATGAAAAATTTGAGAGATCAAACATCTCTGCTTTTAAAGTCACACTGCTATTGAGGCTTACAACTTATGTTTTACTACTTTGTCTCACCTTGTGCCATCTTACTCATGCACAAAAAAGCAAATCGCCCAATATATCTTTAAAAGCTTCGCATTCCAGTTGCCAAAGTGCAGCACAGGGTGAACGCAAAACTCAACTACATCCTTCATAGCGAGAGGATCTGAACCAGCTAACCGAACCGCTTTGCACATATGAAGTTTTGGGAACACAAAATCTGCTGAATGCAGGGTGGCGTCACACTTAGTGTCATACTGCAGACGTGCGGTGCAGACACCAGATTAAACTCGCACTGCCAAGCGTTTCTTCGAGCACAACCACGTCTTTCCGTTTTTCTTTCCCTTCCCTCCAGCACATAATCTGTAAATCATTTGCACTTCTCTCTCTCTCTCTCTCGCGCGCACACACACACACACACAAACACACACACACACGCACACGCACACGCACACACGCACACATTTTACTGTCACTCAAAGACACTTGCAATAAAAGAAACACTCCACATGCCCACTTGATTACTTTTTTTGAAAGTGAAATGAACAAGGCCTTCTAACCAAGAAATGCGTCATTCTTGTTTGTCCCAACATTACAAACGAAACATAAAACCTTACGACCACTATTTAAGGCAACCCATATCTTGCATCTAAAAAGTGCCTTACGAGGGTGTCTCACAACCTCAGCCAAGCCTTTTAAGGAAAGGGTATTTGGTACATAGATGAAACAAACAGCAGAGTGTTCACAGTAGTTGTAATACCCTGAAATACATTTCGTGAAGCACTTCGCTAGCTAATTCATTAGAACCAATTCGGCAAGTTCCTAGACATAAATAATTATGCAATAATTGTATTTCACAAGTTGAAAATAAATAATAATTAAATTCTGGTGTTTTACAAGCTAAAACAACAATACAATGATGAGGCACACTGTAGTGAGGGGCTCCGGATTAATTTTGATCCCCTGGGTTTATTTAACAGGTACCGAAAGAATGGTACAAAGGTGTTCTTGCATTTTGCCTCAATCAAAGCGTGGCTGTCATGGCATGGCTGGGAATTGATCCCCCGCCCTCTGTCTTAGCAACTGAACCACCACGGCCAGGCGCACTTCAAACGTTGTAGAGCAAAGTCAGAAATATTTCATATGGACACAGAAGTTTTTAGAAAGTTCACGTTAACATGGCTATAGCCATTTTTCCAGATTTTCAATACCTGCAAAATGTGAGAAAAATAAAACATCACTCTGAGGTTGCCGGCTGTGGACTTTTAGCACTCCCGTAGACGCCGAAAAGAGTGTCAGTAACCATTTCTAACATTCAGCTTAAGCCACTGTCCCAAGAGCAGCATTGCCGTCAAGATGAAAAAGCACAATGACTGCAACTGATATGGTAAGCATTTGGATGTGCAGTCAGACTGTTATAAAGAATTGGATCATAACAAACTAGTGACTAAGGCAATAGAAATTCCCCTTGCAATTCCAACAAAAGCCCAAGCATTAATATTTTAATTTTAACAAAGTGAAAACTGTCAATAAATAAATGTAACGAAACTTTTTAAGCTCATAAATGAGATTCGTTGTATTTACTTGTATAAGGCCTGCACTTTATTTTCTGAATTTTTCCGAGTGCGGGCTTACACGAAGGAGGCTTATCGGGCAGTACAAGAAGCGAATCGGCAAATCAGTTCGAAAGCCCGCAAGGTGGAGGAAAGTACATGAAAAGGAGAAATTGGCATCCACCCGAACTGTAGCACAAAGCTACAAAGGGAACCCATAGAGAGTCAGTGTCCCAGTACCTCGAGTTGTAATTCACCCTCGCTCTGCGATTGTCTAACCTCCTGGTTAGCTCACATGGTAGAGCGACCGCCTCGGAAAGGTGTTGGTCCCATGCTCGAGTCCCGGACCACGACGATTTTTCTTTAACTGCAAGGCTTTGTTCCCGAGAAAGCTGTGTGGGCTTCCTTTGTAGCTACAATTCAAGTGGATGCCAATTTTTTCCTTTTGAAAAAGCAAACTGTGACAGTAAGCTCATTTTCGGCATTTTTTTTAGAGCGCCAGCCCAGCAGAGAAGTAGTTTACAGGCTGTTGCTCGGCGTTGTGCTCCATTAAAATAAGGTTTACTTGAAATTTCTTGATGGTAGAGACCATGGTAGTGTTTAGCACTCATCCATGCAGGGTTGTTATGAAGTGCCAATACCTCGCGTCCTTAATTCTCGTCACTGTCAGTTTAGGCTGTGCTGCACAGAATCAATTTGAAGCTCGACTTTATGGCCACACAGGGCCTTATGCCATTCTGTGCAGTAAGGGGACACACAAACTTATAGGTAGACATTCCTGGTAGTTGCTGGTTGATTGGCTGCAGACCCAAATGCCACTTTACACAAATGTGGTGGTCAGTCCAGCTTCAGCATGCAATCTCAGGCCCCAATCACCGATGTAGCCTGCTGGTACAAACATTCAAAGGGCGAGCTTCCCAAAAGAGCTCGCCACTCGTTGCACGTGGCAGCTAGGCC
Source organism: Dermacentor albipictus (assembly GCF_038994185.2). Lineage (NCBI taxonomy): Eukaryota > Metazoa > Arthropoda > Arachnida > Ixodida > Ixodidae > Dermacentor > Dermacentor albipictus. Next base: position 6,650,141 of record NC_091829.1, on the reverse strand, counting down.
CAACCAGCACTGTCACACCGTTTTGTCAGAGCTTTTTGGTTTGGTGCCAAGTTCAAGTCATAGTACGGGGTACAGTTATACAGTGATGACATTGTCATCATCAGCAGGACAACTAGTACCATCTAATAGCAGCTTGCAGAAATGAACCAGCGCGTGAGTATGCATGTTGTTACTATCTGCCAGCAGGGGTACTGCTTCTGCAAAGCTATCTCAGCCCACTGCAGTTGTTTTGATCAACCTGCGGGGGTGGCGTCCTTCAGAGAACCGGCGACGACTACAGCGCTCACCGACCATGCACTTCCTTTGGAGAAGTGGAGACCACGGCAGCATTAATCCACCATGCGCCTCCTTCGGAAAGTCAGCGACGGCAGCAGGGCTGGCCACGTTTGGTGGACCGTGTATTGTTGGTTGATGTGCCGTGGCATTCATGGTCTATTTGCAGCAAGAGAGCTTCTCTAACAAAGGGTGTTTTGCGGTGCGTTTCCTCGGGCCCTAGGATTCGTCACAGTCTGCTGACACTCGTGGCAGCTAGCGGAGAAGTCAGCTCTGGAATTAAGAGGCGCCGGTTGGGATCAAGAGTGACAATCTGGCTATGAGGTCTGGTCAACCCGGTGGGGTCTGGGAATCCAAAGTGCGTGTGAGTGTGTGAGCCCTCGATCTCAAAGGCGGGTCAACTACGCCCCAACGACTGTTGACAATCCGAATGGACAGCAGTTTTCCCTCCCCCAGGAATCTAGGGAGGACAGAGGCTTTTTAAGCAGCAGTTTATCGGCTGCTGGGGTGTGCTTGGTGCTTGGAGCTTTGTGCTCCTGTGCTGTGCGCTTCGTGGTGGGAGCTTCATGCTCCTTTTTGCAGTCATGTTAGGCTGCTGAAATGTATCCCGTTTTAATGTAAATACTGTAAATAAATCCTGTGCTCCTAGTTCTTGATGAAAGCAAGTTCCTCCCTACAACCACGTCCCAAGCGTGAGTGAGTTGGGCGACAGCATGGGCCAGCTACCTCATAGTTCATGCCCGACTACAAACCTTACAACTGGATGCCAGCGGTGAGATCGTCCTACAACTCTTAACAATGTGGGCTTATGCTAGGGCACGCCTTACACTAGTAAATATAGTAATGATTATTTCATGCCAATTAGCCCAAAAAGTGGTGGCACACAATGCTGCTAGTTACTCGGCTGATTCAGCATTTCACAACTCCCATGAACTGTCAGCTACCAGAAAACACGCCCGGCTGACCATGCTGCCAATTCGGCCACCACAACTACCCTCCAACGCTGCCGTCTTTTTACCACACTCTCGTGCACTCTGCACACACAGCATGCTGTGCTTTAGTTTAATGTTAAAGGTTCTGTGCTATTGTGCTTGTCATTAAGCCACAATGAAATGCGAAGAGCAGAGCACATAGAATTCGGTATATGGAGGAAAGACACTTCAATGCTTGTTGCATCGTCTAACTTGCAGTGTAGTTCTGTAGTGATTCACAATAGACTGCTGCACATGTGCAGACAAGGGCAGAGCTGCCAACCTTCAGATTTGGATATTACTGTAGTGGAAGCCAGAATATGGGAAGGCTTGGTAAAAGGGTATTTTATTAATTACGATATTCACTTTTTATGAAAAATTTGCAGAGTTTGTTTTGCGGGGACACTGTGAACAGGCAATCTGTTGTTTCATAGTTGCAGCAAGAATGACCTAGGCCACAGACAAAAAGATTTTTATGAAATTTATTCATAAAATATTGTTGTAACAGTGGCCGAAACTTCATTTTTCATTATACTACATTGATTATATGAGTAGGTGGCAATTCTGCGTGTAGGTATAAATAATAAAGCCAGTCCAGAAAATTAGGCTCTGAGAAGTCTTTCAGCAACTGTATTTGATTTTCTTGAAGATAGTTTTTCCTTGAACTGGATTCCAGAAAAAATTGTGAAATTGCTGCCGTCGACAAGACAATTCTAAACAAGCTCTAAAAGTTACGCACTTTATAATAGAATCTTAAACATTGCCAGATATGCACCATAATTATAGTGATCTATTTTGTTGTTTATATTAATCACCTTTTATAAATGGCTCAGATGAAACTGTGCCACCGTTACAGGCCACTTGGCGCAACAAGTGATAAGAATGACAAATAAGTCTTTACAAAATATGACCACTGCTCTCGTGTCCTCAATGAATGCTCTGCTAGATCCTAGATGCCAGTGCGAAAAATGCCTTTTCGTTGTCATTTCGGAGCGTCTAGTGTACACTCAGAAATGTTACATGAAATCCATTGTATATGCTTGCGAAATGCTATAAGGCCTGCTGCGACACCACATCTGACAGTATGACAACAGTGAAAATAGATGAGCGTTGACAGCTGCTTTAGAGAAAAATAGTTTCACTGATGAAGATGGGACAGAAAGCAATCTTTTACGGTCCTTCAGTGGAGCGCTGTGTGCTTCTGTATCAGCTTTAATTTACCCGGTAATAACAGCATGATAAAAAAAAGTGCCAAGGATAACAAGGCTGCCTTGACACGAAAGGTAAGCCCGTCTATCAAAATGTCAGTTTTCTTTCCCAAGCACTCTAAGTTTTATTCCTTCATGATAAACTAGGTTTAATTGAGGCTATCTAAAGTACAGAAGTTTAGTTTAATGCAGGCTACCTACCACAAACTGAAATGGTCAGGTGGCACCAAACTTGCAGAAGAAAAAAGAGAAAAACAAAAACCACAAATGACATCAATAACAAATCAGAGAAGAACAAAAGGTTTGAAGAAGAAAGAAGGCTACCAATCTTTAAGGCTTTCAAAAGTGCAGCGGAGAGGAGGGGGTGGATGCAGGATGTATCATGGAATACTTACGAGAATCTCCCACTTTTCCTTAGATGTGAGAACATCTCGCCTCCAAGCACATATTCCAGTACCATGTACAAGTTTGAGTTGTCCTGCACATGGGAAGAATGACACCCTGATTACAACCTTCTGATGAGTGGTTCAAAACCTCAAGCTTCATACGAGTTCAATGCTCTTCGTTTCACTTAAGAGCTAGCATATATTTGGCATATATGAGGGTCGATCAAATAAGAAGTGCAAAATAAGAAAAAAAATTATTGAGCAAATGAGAAGTACTTTACTACATAATTCCTGTATGCTCAAAACAAGTTTCCCAATGTTTGCAAAGTTCCTGAATTATCGTGGGAGAAATTCCTCCATTTGGCTGCGCAGCCAGTCATGCACACTCGGTGCAAGCTATTCTGTGAACTGCCATGCTAACAATTTTAACGCGATGGCATTAAGGAGCCCGTGTCGCAGAAAATCTGGCGTCCAGCATCAGATGCCGCATTGGCGAAAAGATTTTCAAACCACATATACTCAGGCCTTCCATATGATGCCAGGAATTGACTGAACTAATTGAATTTCTCAAGCTAAAATATGTAGAAAAATCGTAAACTATGAGTTGCACAAAACCTACAGACATAGCTCTCGGACTGTAATCTGACTATATGAGAAAACAATTCTGTTATGCAAAAACCCCTTCACACACGCAAACCAGCCACAGCATGCGCCATTTTGCGCGCACCGGCGCAATGGCCGTCTTGGGGGCCACAAGGTGGCGCGCCCGGTTCTTTGCATTAACTCCAGCTGGCGGTCCCCTCCACCGCATCGTGGCCCACACAAGAAGCTGTGGTTCCACCACAAAGCTCGCCTTCATGCATAGCATTCACGGCAAGCATTTCCAGGTAAAGATTAAGTTTACATATGCTGCAGTTGCCGGGAAGTGCGAGAAGCAATCAGGGATTTTTGAATGCTATTGCGTTCCACTCTTAAAGGCAAAGCTTAAGCATCCTCTGAATTTTTGAAAACAAGTCTTGAAACTTCAGCATATCATAAACAATGTGGTAAGCTGAACCCTGACTTCAAGGAGTAATGGTGCAATACTTCCAGCTTGTCATGTATGAAAGTTTAAACCCCTCTATAAACAATAAAAAGTATTGGGAAGTGTGAGAGCAGCCCAGATAATTTACTAGAAGACTAGTTTCTATGAACCAGTTTCGATTTTGGCACCGAGAAGGTGAGTGCGTCATTATTTTATCACACGCTATTTTATCACACGCTGGCAAGCTCCATTAATACAATCGCTGCAGCTGCTACACGCTGCTACACGTAAGCATCATAGTAAAGCCTTACTGCGGCATGACATCAAAAAAATTTTCTCTGAGTCATGACGTCTTCATATGTCAATGCCAAGTCCAGCATTTTAAAACCATCTTAACTATCAAATCAAAATGTGCTACAAGTGTTTCCACACCTTCATACTTGCCTAGTGCCATGCTTTCACGTGTGAGAAGCATGTGGTTGAGTATATAAAATTTCAGAAATGAATGTCAATGCTCCTTTAAGCAAACAAGTAGAGCAATGTCATCCACAGTCACTCGGTGATGTGTCCATTACTATAGCAACAACAGATGCAACAGCCCCTGGCATCACAGCTCAGTGTGTTTGGCCCACAGGAAAGGAGGATCTTTTAATTTGCAAAGTTTCCACTCCACTCGTACAGCAGCCGCTGTAACAAAGGTGTATTACCATACTTATTGCTAACGATTACACAGACACTGCAGGCAAATTTCCGCCATCATAAACGCCGCGAACCATATGTGATACATGCAAGAAAAAGCCTGCGAGTGTGAGCCGCACAGGCTGGTGGTTTGATGCAACGGTGTCTTCTCCCACATGCCAGAGGGCAAGTGGGAAAGTGTGCGCGTTCAAAGGGGGCGTAGGGGTGGGGGAGCGGGCTAGTGTGCACCTTCTCTTTCACTCCGGCTGCAGCAGCTGCGGTGGCTGAGCATGGCCATGCACAGCCTACTTTGGAGGCAATCTGCAGTGGGTTCGAAGGCTAGGCGACCCTAGATAGCCAATGGCTTCGTGTGCGCTGTGCTCTTGCCCGGATTGTTAGCACTGAAGCGAGAGGCAGCATGATGGGGAATTCACTAGCTAATGCTGCTGTTCCTCGTCCCACTAACATTTTGACAGCGAGTGTCCGCGGTCATTGAGTGAGATGTGGTTGTGTTTGCCGTTATGCACATTACAACACGGTTGCTAATTTAGTTAGTAATAAGGGTGCGCGAATAGTGATTTTTTGGTACCGAATCGAGTATGAATCGAATACTTTTCGAATGGCTTTTAAATAATGAACAGCCATTAGCACAACTAATATAAAGCTATGTTCACATCCCAGTATTCTTAAGATTGGCAAGTTTCTGTCATTACACACAACATTATGAAGCGTTTTCTTATAAGCATAAATGGAGCATTACAAGCAAACAAGCAGTTTCCTTGCATGCACAGGGATTTTCAGAGAGTGTGAAACATCGCTGCCCAGCCTATAAAGAGACATACCTTTTCTCGAATGTTATACTTATATGAGTGCAGATGACATTTTAAAATATTCGAAAAGTATTAAACAACATTTGCATTTACGAGTAGTATCTATTGGTTTTCAAGACCAAATCAAACAAGACACTGTTCGATTCATTATTTGAAAGTTCAGAATATTTGCACACCCCTAGTTCATGCAACTGATAAAATTACTAACCTTACACTTCGTACAGCTGGCTAATAATTTGCCATTGCAATCAATGCTTCACCTTTCGAGCGAAACAGCAACTCCTTTTAATTCTCTGATACTCTTTTCATTCTCTGATTTAAGAATATTTTACTCCTTCACTTTTGAAAGATCTGTAGAAATGGACTGTAATCTTTACAAAGAGACTATGACAGCATCTGTTCAAGCCCACTGTCCTGCCACCTAGTGAACATAATTTTACACTAGTAGCAATAATGCTGCAAACTTACAGCTCAGTAGTGCATGAAATTTCGAAATTTTGTTTCCAATTTGCACTTTTCATTTGATTAATTATACAGTACTATAGTGAATTAATACACATTTGGCGACATCCTAGCAATATGCACTAAGGACTAGCGACATTGTTCACTCATTGTCAATCTCACATGATAAACCACGATGCATTCTAATCTTTCTTGGTTTTCTTTCAGGTCTTTCTTTTCTGACATTTTTGAGCGAGCAAAGGATCATGTTCCTAATGCTTGTAGCTTTGCTACGTGACATGTGCCACGACAGCAAGTGGCAGAGGTCAACACTCCCAAGGCTATCACGTGCATCCGTGCAGATGCCCAAAAAAAAAGCCGAGGGAGGGAGTAACAGCTACAGCTAAGCTCAATTTGCAAAGCACTGCATGTGACATTCGGAAGCTGGGGACTTAGTTCCAATTAGTAGCAGGTAATCTTTCTTTTAACTTTCATTTCAAAATCAACTCAAATTACAGCGTTTAATGTACCAAAGCAACACGCAGCCATGACAGACATTGTCGTGGGGGACAGCGCATTCATTTTTGCCAATAGCGGTTCTTTAGCATGAATCTAAATATAAGCACATGAGCACTTTTGGATTTCAGCCCCCTCCCTGCCTTTCTCATCGCTTTTATCTCTCTCTCTCACCCCCCTTAGAATGTGACCACCACAGCAAGAAACAAAACCGCAATCTTGTGGTCAGCATCAGAACGCTAAATTTTCTTGCAAAGCTTCTTGCAAACATGAAGTTTCTTGCTAAATGTGTTCAGCAAACGCTGAATGACAGGCAGCAACAGCACCTGTTGGTTTAGAGCAGGAATGCAGCACGAGGAAGAAGTTGGGCATGTGACTTGCTTTCCTTTGAAAGCACGGTCAGAGGAGAAAGACCGATGCAAGATCTTAGGCTCCAGTAGTGTCACAAACAAGCAAAGAAAATGTTCACTTATGGTCCACATATGATGAGAGCTGTCTGTAGAAATTCCAAATAAAGCTATAGGTTGTTTGGGCAAAAGCTCACTACCAGTTTTCTGCCTTCCGCCCTATTGCTGATAAAGGTTTCTCAATATATATCTTGCTTTTTGTTGATTATGCTTATTCTTGATGGTTTTGCACATTTAGATAGAAAATATTTTTTTCTAGTATTTATATGTGCCATCATTAAAATTTTAAGCAGAGTGCCTGGATTCTTATTAAGAGGCCATGATGTTTAAAGGTACACTTAGAAAGACTGATCTTGCAATCGAAGTGCCACTTCGAATGACTTGAGACCGGTTCTCTGAGCATGATTTCTTCGCACATAAAAGAAAAGAAAACTCATACAATATATATTCTATCTCACCTTGAAGTGGTATGCTAGCTTGACCAAGAATGGGAACTCGACGGCTTGTAATATCCGTTTTTCATTTAGGGTGTGTTCTACTTGTTTTAGCTTTACTACCTGGAAGAGTACAGAAAAAAAAACACAAACAGGAGAAAAATCTGCATGAATTCACAGTGAAAGATTTAAAGCATCATTTCAAATCAAGTTATTAAAATTGAAACTATGCCACAGCCTTATGTTATGTAATATGTACAGATAACTTCAGTACCTTTCCTTCTTCAAGGTACCTGCTATATATATATATATATATATATATATATATATATATATATATATATATATATATATATGCATGTCCACCAACACACGTACACACATACAGTCAACATCCGTTAATTTGACCTTGATGGGACCAACGAAACTGATCTAATTACCAGCAAGTTTAATAGAAGAAGAGCCAGAAAAAATGTCCACACACACAGCCACTTCGTTTGGAGGTACATTTGCCCAATCCTAGCATGCCTCCGGATCCACCCAGGTTTTACGGATCCACCCAGGCTCAAAGTAAAACACAAACAAATATGACAATAAAGCTCCTAATGGCATCAAGGTTGAAATGACACTGGAGCTCCTAACCAAATTATAGATCTAATGTACACCCAAATTTTTAACAGAAAAGGAGCATGCGTCCAGTTCTGGAAATAAAAGAAAGGTGAAACCAGCAACATTTGCGTTTGCAAAATGGAAATTTATTTGCACTTAATGTCCATCACCGTCACCCTTAGACCAGACATTATTGCTGTATATGGACCACACCATATCGTTATTTGTATTGTGCCAATCGATCGACTCCACAGAAATCACAAACAACAAATGGGACAGTGGATCCCATAAAGATTAAGATTTTGTTAGTTTGTCCTTCAAAGCATGCAATTTTTAGGAATGCCGAAGACCCCCAATGTGACTATTTTTAATTAGCTTATTTTTGTAACCAAGGACAGACAGTGGCGTGCGGTCATTGCCATCCTATATAAGAACTTGGTCTGTTACCATTTTGTGATGGCAATGGCAATGACAGTGGTTCTGGCAATTGGCTGTTGAAAACACCACGAGTGTGGTTTTGTACTGACTGCACTGTAAAGGCATTTTTTTTTACAAATTTTCTTGAGAAAAATGCGCTTTATAAATGAGTAAATATAATAACCATACATTGTGTGCTGCTTTTTTTTTGTGTGTGTGTGTGAAAATCTTCCCAGGGTAGGCTTAAAATAGGTGTTTTCAGAGGGAGACAACATGCCTTTAATGCATTCACTGGCCCCTAGCGCCGCCATGACAGAAACTGCAGCAACTGGGGTCCCATGTGGATCAGGTGCATTTGTGATAGCCAGTCAAGTTTGAATTATCTAGTGATGGCGAATTTCAGGGCTGAAATAAGGAAACATTTGGCCAGTTGGGACGTTTGGTCGGGATCAAATGAACTGAAGAACTGAATTACCTGAAGTCAAAATAAGGAAAGTCTACTGTACTATCAAAACTACAACAAGGGGCTGTGCCCCGCACAAAGAACGCAAGCCTACAGCTCAATGCAAACATGTAAACCTAAAATGTTCCTGCAAGGTATGAAAGCATCACTCTATAAAACAGCATAATATGAATGGGAATTTTATAATGCGAAGATGCACAACGGGCCTTTCCTTCTCAGTATCAAACGTTGCTGGGAATTCCCAGAAAAAGTAGCAATCAAGAGTAAACAAAGGTAAGTAGCCAATGTTGTCATCAGTGTTTTTCTGTTTCTGTCTTCATGACTGTGGACATCTCTTTAGTAACAATTATGTCCTTCACTCAGCAAGAAGCAACTAGGCCACCAACTAGTCCTTTTGATGAATGAAACTGGTGACATGCTGGCCACATACCTTTTGTTTGTCTAGTATTTTCATGGCATAATAGTCCTTGTGCTGTTTGTGCTGGACGAGCATCACCCGCCCAAAGGAGCCAGTCCCTAGAGTCTTGATCCGGTCAAAGTCCTCCAGGCAGGCTGTGTTCTGCGAGTCAACAGGGCAATCATGTCAATGTAATGACATGCTAGTTCCAGTGCTGCATAAGTGAGGCTTCGCCACACAGCTGTTTTGAGTAGTTGAAAACCTTGGTAAAGTCACTACACATCAACTTGTCCAGTAAGTGGTTCTAGCTGCAAACCTGTGTCTTCTATCATAATATAATCAAGCGCCGTGATAAAAATGAAAGCTCTTTCTTGTGTTAGGATGCTATTTTACGTTAACACTGAAGGAATACTTGAAATGCATGTTTTGCATTATTTTCACACAATCACCAAAGTGAAAACCATTGAAAGTACATTTTATGAAGGTGACATTAAACTTGCTGACTGGCTTGTTTGTGGCTCTATTGTTTAGAATAAACCAACAGTGCACATTGTCTGTGCAATGTGAAAGCAAAGCTTATTTCCCAGAAAGGAGCAATGATGCTGTATGTGATCATTATGGCAATACACAGAGTGCACCATGACAGTGGCATAGGGTACCACCACACTACTGCTGAGAAAATCTACACTTTTCATCCACCATCATCACAAACAACAGGTACTCATAGATTCATTCTGGAGGGCAATACAGGCAAGTACTGCACCTAAACATGGTACTAAATTTAATGCACCGCAAAATGTCATCACTGTGAGAAACGGAAATGGGAATTAATTTAGCAGGAAGATCCAATTATACCAGGCTCCCTTACTCACGCAAAATTTAGTACTTGCAATATGTGTGCTGCAGTAAAAGTCATGTATTAAGCCAATTTTTCTATCAAAAAGGAAACTTTATCCAACTCTATAAGAAAGCAACATCTATACAATACGCAACATGTGATGTGCAAGAGTCCAATTCACCACTACTATTAGAAATTCATTTTAACTTACTTCTACCCTTCTAGTAACAAGCTCTTATACAATTTCACCCAAATAGCGACAGCTGTAATGCATATTGCCTATGCTGTTACAACGAATAAGAATATGGGAACAATCAAATAGAAAGTACTATTCCAGAGTCCATAAAAATCATTCACACTAGAACAGGATCAACTGCCATTGCAAAAGCACTGACACAGGTATTATAAATAAGATTTGCCTTGAATTACTATAGCTGCAATCATAACAAGTAGTTATTTTGACAGCTCTGAAAAAAGTGTTTCAGTGTTTGTTTTTTTCCCTGAAGGAACATAACACTGTGCTTTTAAAAGAACATTATACCATAAAGCTAATCCCATCGATGTTATCAGCTGTGCCACAAAGGGCACTTACTGCTCACTGTTAGGATCAGCCTGCAGCTATTTCAGCCCGCTGCAGGTGCATCGATCGATCCAGGGTGGTGGCACCCTTCAGAGAACCAGCGAGGACAGCGCTAACCAATTGTGAATTTCCTTTGGAGAACTGTGGACTACGGCAGCTCTGGAATTTAGGGGTGCCGGTTGGGTTCAGGCGTGACCACCTGACTACGGGGACGCAAGACAGTGGATACCACGACGACTGCACTGCAAAGGTCATCTGCCCTCGAGAGAGCACTGAAACCTGTGCGGCACGTGCGTGTGAGCCCTTCTCCTCCAAAAAGGTGTGTGGTTTGCAATGACGTCGCACAATGACGTTGAACGGAATGCTTATAAGCAGTGATTGTCGGCTGCTAGAGTGTGCTCATCGTCGTGCTCGTTGTCGTGTTCGAAATGTACTCGTGAGCTGTGTGCTCGTTTGCTGTATGCTTCGTCTTGCGGGCTCCATTTGGGAGTCATGCTAGACTGTGTAAATGTATCCCATGTTCAACTATAAATAATGTAAATAAATCCTGCTTGCCTAAGTCCCGACGAAGAATCAAGGTCCTCCCTACAGTTACGACTGCCAAATCTTACATCATGCACGAACATCGACCACTCAGTGCACAGCAGTACATAATAGCTGTGCCTCCAATGAAAGAAAGAAATTGGAGAAGCCTCATCAATGATAAGGCAGTGGCACCATCTTGTGGCAAGTAACAAAGCTACTGTGCCAGTATTATGGCCTCCAACACAGGGAAGTCTGACAGAGGGTTATGCCATCCAATACTGGAGGCCAAGCTGGTACCAGAACTCGGTGTGATTTTAAGAGGAACATGAAAGTCATTGTTCTGCATAGGCACAGTGGTACTACTTCGAGTGCCATGGGAATGACAAAAATGAGGCGAAGGCTGTGAGAGGGTATGGTAGTTGCCACTTCTTAATTGCTGGTTTAACTGCTGATGATGCAAGTTCATATTCCATTGGCGGACAGGCCGCCAATGGAATATGAACCTGGCAACGTTTAACACTAGAACGTTATCTAGTGAGGCGAGTCTAGCAGTGCTATTGGAGGAATTAGAGGGCACTAAATGGGATATAATAGGGCTCAGTGAAGGTAGGAGGCCAAAAGAAGCATATACAGTGCTAAAAAGTGGGCACGTCCTGTGCTACAGGGGCTTAGCGGAGAGAAGAGAACTAGGAGTCGGATTCCTGATTAATAAGAATATAGCTGGTAACATACAGGAATTCTATAGCATTAACGAGAGGGTGGCAGGTCTTGTGAAACTTAATAAGAGGTACAAAATGAAGATTGTACAAGTCTACGCCCCTACATCCAGTCATGATGACCAGGAAGTCGAAAGCTTCTATGAAGACGTGGAATCGGCGATGAGTAGAGTGAAAACTAAATACACTATACTAATGGGCGAATTTAATGCCAAGGTAGGCAAGAAACAGGCTGGAGACAAGGCAGTGGGGGAATATGGCATAGGCGCTAGGAATAGCAGGGGAGAGTTATTAGTAGAGTTTGCGGAACAGAATAATATGAGGATAATGAATACCTTCTTCCGCAAGCGGGATAGCCGAAAGTGGACGTGGAGGAGCCCGAACGGTGAGACTAGAAATGAAATAGACTTCATACTCTGCGCTAACCCTGGCATCATACAAGATGTGGACGTGCTCGGCAAAATGCGCTGCAGTGACCACAGGATGGTAAGAACTCGAATTAGCCTAGACCTGAGGAGGGAACGGAAGAAACTAGTACATAAGAGGCCGATTAATGAGTTAGCAGTAAGAGGGAAAATAGAAGAATTCCAGATCAAGCTACAGAACAGGTATTCAGCTTTAACTCAGGAAGAGGACTTTAGTGTTGAAACAATGAACGACAATCTTGTGGGCATCATTAAGGACTGTGCAATGGAAGTCGGTGGTAACTCCATTAGGCAGGATACCAGCAAACTATTGCAGGAGTCAAAAGATCTGATCAAGAAACGCCAATGTATGAAAGCCTCCAACCCTACCGCTAGGATAGAACTGGCAGAACTTTCGAAGTTAATCAACAAGCGTAAGACAGCTGACATAAGGAAGTATAATATGGATAGAATTGAACATGCTCTCAGGAACGGAGGAAGCCTAAAAACAGTGAAGAAGAAACTAGGAATCGGCAAGAATCAGATGTATGCGTTAAGAGACAAAGCCGGCAATATCATTACTAATATCGATGAGATAGTTCAAGTGGCTGAGGAGTTCTATACAGTACCAGTGGCACCCATGACGATAATGGAAGGGAAAATAGTCTCGAGGAATTCGAAATCCCAAAGGTAACGCCGGAAGAAGTAAAGAAAGCCTTGGGAGATATGCAAAGGGGGAAGGCAGCTGGGGAGGATCAGGTAACAGCAGATTTGTTGAAAGATGGTGGACAGATTATTCTAGAGAAACTGGCCACCCTGTATACGCAATGCCTCATGACCTCGAGCGTACCGGAATCTTGGAAGAACGTTAACATAATCCTAATTCATAAGAAAGGAGACACCAAAGACTTGAAAAATTATAGACCGATCAGCTTACTGTCCGTTGCCTACAAACTATTTACTAAGGTAATCGCAAATAGAATCAGGAACACCTTAGACTTCTGTCAAGCAAAGGACCAGGCATGATTCCGTAAAGGCTACTCAACAATAGATCATATTCACACTATCAATCAGGTGATAGAGAAATGTGCGGAATATAGCCAACCCTTATATATAGCTTTCATTGATTACGAGAAAGCGTTTGATTCTGTCGAAACCTCAGCAGTCATGGAGACACTACGGAATCAGGGTGTAGACGAGCCATATGTAAAAATACTGAAAGATATCTATAGCGGCTCCACAGCCACCATAGTCCTACATAAAGAAAGCAACAAAATCCCAATAAAGAAAGGCGTCAGGCAGGGAGATACGATCTCTCCAATGCTATTCACAGCATGTTTACAGGAGGTATTCAGAGACCTAGATTGGGAAGAATTGGGGATAAGAGTTAATGGAGAATACCTTAGTAACTTGAGATTCGCTGATGATATTGCCTTGCTTAGTAACTCAGGGAACCAACTGCAATGCATGCTCACTGACCTGGAGAGGCAAAGCCGAAGGGTGGGTCTAAAAATGAATCTGCAGAAAACTAAAGTAATGTTTAACAGTCTCGGAAGAGAACAGCAATTTACAATAGGCAGCGAGGCACTGGAAGTCGTAAGGGAATACACCTACTTGGGCAGGTAGTGACGGCAGATCCGGATCATGAGACGGAAATAATCAGGAGAATAAGAATGGGCTGGGGTGCGTTTGGCAGGCATTCTCAGATCATGAACAGCAGGTTGCCATTATCCCTCAAGAGAAAAGTACATAATAGCTGTATCTTACCAGTACTCACCTACGGGGCAGAAACCTGGAGGCTTACGAAAAGAGTTCTACTCAAATTGAGGACGACGCAAGGAGCTATGGAAAGAAGAATGATAGGTGTAACGTTAAGGGATAAGAAAAGAGCAGATTGGGTCAGGGAACAAACACGAGTTAATGACATCTTAGTTGAAATCAAGAAAAAGAAATGGGCATGGGCAGGACATGTAATGTGGAGGGAAGATAACCGATGGTCATTGTTACGGACTGGATCCCAAGGGAAGGGAAGTGTAGCAGGGGGCGGCAGAAAGTTAGGTGGGTGGATGAGATTAAGAAGTTTGCAGGGACGGCGTGGCCACAATTAGTACATGACCGGGGTTGTTGGAGAAATATGGGAGAGGCCTTTGCCCTGCAGTGGGCGTAACCAGGCTGATGATGATGATACATAACAGTACAGAGAAGCGGACTGATCCAAACACCCTTCTTGATTAACATCAGCTATTGGCCAATAGCAGTCGCTTATGGAATCTGCTTTATTACAAAATAAAGCACCTAGAAGAGAAGGAGAAGCAGGCTTCTGTTGAAAAGAGAGTAAGGCGACTTCGCATTCCACTTGCGAGCTCCATGCGCCGCATATGACAGTAAAACTTGGCTGAAATGTTCACAGCAGCATATGCTATCATCTGCAGACTATGTTTTTCCACGAAGCCTGAGGGTTGGTTCAAAACCCATTTAACATGTCAGTTACACTGCAAAATGGTCTGTGCTGGATTCAACTCATGGTGACTAAAAATTTTCTTGCCATGTGCTTTATTTACTAAAGCAGATAGAGGGGTATGTTTGAAAAATCTGTTTCATTATATTGGTGGTTGCAATACAACAGTTCCACTCACCGAACTAGGACTGGTCCATTTTTGTTCAAAGGACTTCCTGGCCTCTTCAAGGAACCTTTCAACTATAAGAAGAAGAGAAATAAATGACAACACAGATGCATCAGAATAATTGGCCTAAAATGGTTTAGCAGTGCAATTCAGAGTAACACATATGACGACAAACGCTTACAAAAACTGGAAATGTTTATGAAGTGCAAGATATAATGTTGGAAACGAAAAATATGGTACTTTACCGAAGTACTAATCAAAGTGAACCAATTCCTTTACAGCATTACTTATTTAGTAGTGTTAGAGAAACACAAGAAAAAACAGCACCAAATCGAATTTTACATGCATACTAAACATATGCAATGAGTAACAAGGGAGCCCTGAAAGTCTGCTCATGCCAAGGGTGGTCTTATAATGAAGTTATTGTGCAAGTTATAATGCACAAATTTCTGTTAAAAAATTTCTTAAACTCTAAGCAACGCTACAGAGTTGAGATGGCTGATGGATGCACTTTTGTATGCAATGGCTTGTTTCTGGCATGCTGGAAAATTTGATGTTCTTTTTTATGTGCATGTTTGTAAGCGACCTGCCATGCTCTTACTCCATGTTTTTAATTATTGATAGCTTGTTCCACACAGATTGGCACAAACCTATAAGGATAATCAAACACACCAGGCTAGTTCAGACACACTTAGAGGATGTGCCAAAAGAAATGGAAGACGATGAAACTATGGACTACATGACAGCTTCTTCACTTCTCTCTACACAACAAAACAATGGCATGAGCTCAAATTATAATATAACAGTGGCCGAACAAGGAAGGTTGCTGTAGCGAATGCTTCCACAAGTTCTTTTGCTAAAACATTGGCTTCAACGACATTCCTTGTTCCACCACTGTTGTTATAGTGGGAGAACAGTGTGGCCACTACTAATGTTGCAGCTTGCACCATATCACTGCTTAATTATTCATTCCTTAACACTTTCTAGTTCATAGCATATAATGCAACTCTGGCAATATCACCTCAAATGTGGAGCACAGCAGGATCTTTATGTTATGAGAAATATGCCATAATCGCAAGCCACTGCTTGCTAAGACCTCACATTTGATAGTGCCAAGCTATTGTAAATATTAAGAAATTGGATGCTCCCAAATCATTGTTATCAATGCAATGACCAGGTACCACTCGCAGTGTCATTACCTAGATGCAAACAAGCACAGAATGTGCTGCAGATATAAACACGAAATAAAAGAATAACTTAACCTAGAAGGCTTTGCACAGGCTGCCTTTTGTTATTCTTACTCTGGGAATAAAGGTAACACGACAGCAATTTTTTTTTATCTTATACATTATAGTGCTGTGATCAAAGCGTGCAACTGCAGTGCTCACAAACCCAAATTTTCATTCAAGCATTATAGGAAATCCATCTACACTGTGCTTGAAGTGCTGGCACAGTTTTCAGGGTGCATGCCCAACTTCTTGATGTCTGTTGTCAACTGATAATGGTACCATCAGCACAGCCTTGAAATTATGTGATCCAATTGCAAGCACACATCATTATTGTGTGCTGCCTTCTTTTTCTTAGATCCTGCCAACAACCTGTTCAGGTGTATAAGTCAAGAAATTACCGCCATTAAGAATGTACTCACCTCCGAATTTTCCCTGGCACAACTAAACCTAAACGTTGAGGAAGGCTCAGGTAAACTAAACTCCTTCAGCCCTTAACACCAGGCAATACCACTGTTTTCTCAGTGTGCCAAAAAATTTGAATTGTATAACTAGGAGTTGACAAAACACCAGGCAAAGAAGCATTCCTTATTAAAATTGTGGGCAAGCAGTCAATGACCGATTAAATTCTGTCAGACCGCATGACTAAAGGCATGCAAGAGACTACAAAGGTGTCCACACTATTTTGCAAGCATTAAACAACGAAATGCCATTCAAGCAAATGAGCATATTTGCCTAATGAGCAAAACTTTTTTTGCATTCTTGCACATGTGTAAAAATGCCACTTGAGAAGACTGCAGTATTGAGCATGAGAAATGAGCACGGATGTAGGTTCCCGCTTCTTCATGTTCATGTCCTGCAACTCAGATTTATGCAATTTCTGCACCCAATGCAATTCTATGCAAGTGAACCCTTTTCCTGTAATCAAAAGCATATTAAATAACAGCACCCAATCAATGCAGTACCTTAAAGAAACACAAAAGGCAAATATTAAGTCGAGCTAGATTGGAAGATTATGCTTCTGTAATAACGAATTTTTCATTCGTAATGAAAACCAAGTTTTTGTAAGCGAGAAAATGATGAAAATAGAAAAACAGGGCACTGCGATCTGTTGTCAACTATGGTACCTCTTATGTGTGGTGTCAGCACCCTTCATACATAGAGAGCAGCCCCAACCGCACCCCTCATCCACAGTGGCCACGGTGCAGACTGAATAGCATCGCTTTTCTCTCTGTACAATGGCCCAGACCGCAACGTGTGGAAATTGACCAACCTGTCGGCTCTGTAACTGGTAACCTGAACCTAAGCAGAGCCACACAAGCTGAGCACCTACACCCACCAAGCAGTACAGCTTCGTATATAGAGCTAAACAAAAAGTCTACAAAAGACATTACAACGGCATAGAGGGCGGTCATGTAGAAGTGACGTCAAGTCCTCCACTTTGAAGTGGGCAGTTCAATTGAGAAGCAGCAGTGGGACCATTGACGGCAATTTCCTAGGCAAAAGATTGATATATTGGAATGCAAAAAATGATGTCTTCTAGACAATTACTCTGTCAATCCAGCTCGACTTAATACTTTCCTTTAGTGTCCCTTTAAGAACACTGGATTACATGAAGCGCTTTTACCAGCTCTCTAAACAAACCCTTCATATGAACAAGCAGAGTAAGCCAGTGCATTTTGTCTGCAGTCTTGAACTAGTTTGCAAAATATTATGAATTTTATTTCTTAAATAATCCAATTTAGGTTTGGCACAATCAAAGCACAGGGTCCAAGGGTACACTCACAAGAATAAGCTTCTCAAGCCCTGTAAGACAAGCAAGGTTTAATGACGTGTGCATCTGCAGGTATTTGTATTTGGTACAACTCAAGATGTAGCCAGTGATTCCTGCAATGGAGTACTTTGCACACGGCAAGGAAAACCACCAAGCAACGCGGTGCTAAGTGCAATGCAGGTGGGCATGCAAGAGCAAGGATATGCAACAATCCTTGTAGCTGCAAACTGCACCCAAAATTGTTCCAAGAATAATGCTGCTCCTGAACTAGGCTACTTATTTGCATGCCATGTTACAGCTTCTTAAACAATTGGTACAACGCTGAGATAACGGAAACATGACTCTCCACAGTAGTTCATTTTTACAAAAACTAAAGCAAATTAAATATGATTAGGAAAAACTGAAAGCAACTCTTCTTGATGCATACTAGTAATGACTGACTTGAGTGGGCACTCATAATGGCAGCAACACTTTTACTAATTAAAAGTGATGAAGTTTATAGTTATTGCCTGTGGACAGCACTCTTTAATACATAAGCCCTTTGCTCTCTCGTACTATTACTGAATAGTATGCATCTATAGTTGCACGCTTAGGTCACCTATCACGCTGGCCTCCAATGACTTTCAGCAAAATTTAGTGTCTAGAAACATCAGTATTCTCTTTGAGAAGAACTGTAATGCATTTCTCACTTTCTTTTTTACTCCTCCTCCCTTTCCCTCAGTTAACTACCACAATCCCTAGTGGAGTCACTATACAATACCTAGCTGCTGCAGCCAAGCTTACCAAAACTTTACAATTAAACCAAAATGAGCATAACTGATGCTTCAAGCACTCTGCAGACTTCAGCCAAGAAAGCTTTTCAAAAGAAGAAAGTCATCTGATAATTGGAAGGAATCAAGCAGCTGGGAGCTACTGGAATAAGAAGAAATGGCAGACAGCACCTTTTCTCATAATCAAGAGCCAGCAAACATATGTTAGTACAAGAGTGGCAAGGCGGGCAGTATAGGGTGCGGAAAGTGCAAAAAGGCAGCTGCCGGACGCAGGGAGGGGGCAGGCAGCAGCCCACCTGACACGATGCCACTGCTCTTGAATGGAGCGGGCTTTGATTGCGTTGGCGTGGCGCCCCCTACAAAGGGACAGATACAGGATGTGACATGGGGAAAACACAACTGCAGGTTCCACACACACACATATACACAACAATCTTGCATTGTATGTTTGCACGCAAAGTGTGGTAGGGTGTGGGAGGTGTCCGCAATGTGGGAAACACCAAGGGGGTCAGATGCCATCCAGGATGGTAAAAAACAAGATTTTTTTCCCCCCTTTATTTAACTTGTTGGAACATGATTGAGCAGACACCGGATCATATGGTGGAGCTTCTGCCATATCAGTGGCACTGAAGAGCTAGGAGCTCTCTTGTCCTCAAAATCTACAGCTTTGGTGCGTACTATAATAGCACTACGACATGGACAATCAGCAGAGCCCTGATTGTTTTTGTGGCAATTAGGGTAGTTGTTACCCGTACAATATCTTGCCCTGTCAGTACGGAATTTGCTCAATACTTGATTTTGCAACTGGTTACATTACATGTGAGCTGATACACAAGCAAATAACACGCGGCCATTTTGGACACATAACTCTCGCAGATGACAGCCGTGTAGCGCATTGGATAGAGTATATACGACGACGAGGTGACGCCGCGTACAGGCGCGTCAGCGTGATCTGTCGAGGACACGGGAGCATGCAGCGTCGTTTTCATCCGAGCCCTATAGTCAAGAAACGGAGCCCCGAGCCAAGAATAGGCGAGCCGGCGAGAGGCGCAACTGCGCGGAAAGAGTTATAACGGGAACACACACACGGCACCCCTTACGGCGCCGGGTTGGAGCGACCCAGCCGAGGGACTGGGCAACAAGAGAAGTGAACAAAGAGTGGGACGACACAGCGATGGTGACACCGGCGTGGCGCTGTCTCGACCGACGCGCTGGCGTGTCACGAAGGCCCGCGACAACGCATCCGCCGGATTTTTACTGCGTCGAGGAAGACGTACGCTGCAGTGTGGGCGGGCGCTCTACTGACGTTCAGCTGAAAGTCGGAGGTTCGAAACCACGTCACAGCGACAAAGGGCACTTCGCTCGCTTTTCGGTGTGTCCACATGCGTTTTGCAATGCTTCCAGCGCCGCAGCGATGGTAAAACCAGTAAAGCTGGCCACGCTGGCGGCGCTCTCGGCGTCAAACGGAGCTTACGTCGGCGTGCACTGTCATTGGGATCGCGCCGGAAGAGGTGAAAATAAATGTCTTTCCGGGTAAACCAATCCAGCCAACACGTTCAATTACGCCACAGCATGGCGGAAATCAGCTCTTTAGGTCTCCCTTCAGTGGAAGGGGCGGGGGGCCTCACAGGGCGGCGACAGTATATACCAGCGAAAAGACACACGCAACTGGGATGGAAATGTAGAGGCCGAGGGAGGTCTGCTTGGTCAAAACGGCTGCATGCTCATCTTAGTACAGCCGGCTGGAGCCCTATGCCTTGGATACCAAGCTCTCGTTCAAGAGACTGCTTAGGCGCCACACTTTCGAAACGGGCAAGCAGATCTCGGAAGGGATGGCGCGTCTGACTGGCATCTTGCCGACGGCGCACTGACGACATCGACTTGGACGGCTCCGGAACAGATGTAGAACAAGGCTCGTCTGGTGCAAGGCAGGCAAATAGCAGTGTGTGTTAACAAAGGAGCACATAAACAAAGCGTGGCTTCTAACAACCCAAGGGGTTTTCCGGTTGTTCTCGAAAACATCTAAACATACATAGAAACATTACGCAAGAACTGTGATGGAAGGCCATGGTCGAAGTCGAGACCATTTGATCAAACTTATGTAGACCGCCGTAAAAACATGAAAACAAACAAAATAAGTGCACTGCCCTTAGGCGGTAAGGGCAAGTGAGAGTCCAAGCGAAGTGCCTCGTGTATTCATTGTTTTAGATTTTACACGAGGTAAGCACGTGGCAACATGGTCTGCGCTTCACAGGGATGTGAAAAAGAAAGGTGAAATAATGGGAAGTGGCGTTATAAGTGAATATCGTCAAATACAGGCGAAATTTCTTTTAAATGAATTACTTTCAATATTTTGCCATTGAAATACCCACTTTGGAAAATTACAAAATACCCAAGCGTAAAACCGACGTTGCCCGTGGCATCGTGTCGGTACGGTAGCTTAGAAAGGGCGAGCGCGTCAAATTTCCATTGCCTTCCGTTATCCTGCACTGCGTCTTTAAAAGGAATCAAGGCAACCCACCCACCGCGGTGACTCGGTGGATACGGCGCTTCCGCTGGTGGGCGCGGACGCGTCAGCCCCATAAAGCACCCCCTCGACGCAGTGGCGTGCCCGTGACAGAACCACGACTGGCAAAAATTACTTCGAGGTCACAGCAATGCGCCGGTTCAGCATCCCTCAAGGATCGTGGCACACTCCAAGGTGTTGCCACAATTAAAGCGGCCCATAACGAACGAGACACCCAGAGAGGTTCGGCTGCAGGGTCCGAACAACAGCGCGTCGTCCCAGCGGTTTCGCAGCTGGCGGGACGCACGAGAAATTCCGCCAACGCGCCCAGCCGTCCACACGACACGAGAAAAGGTGCGCCATGAAAGAGGCGCGTGGCTTGAGGGTTGGGCGGCGGTCCCGGCAGACAGATACAGGGTGATCACACTCTCCAAACTACTCGTTTCGCCGTTTTGGAAACGTAAACACCTTTATCGCACCCATCCCCGGTGTTATGGCTCAAGGTACTCGAAAGCCATGTTACGTCCCGAAATTAATGTGACGCTTGTGATGCTTACCGGCTTCTTCAAGGCGCCAAATTGTGCATATTTTACAGACTGTATATCGGTAAACTGCATGCTTGCGTGCGCTCGCTTTCGGCCGGTACGGCATACTGCATTTAATACGAGACACGATCTCTGCTACTAATGAAAATATGATCCTTCTAAGTATATGAAGTGCCAGCCAAGCCACCATCCGTTTTTGTGTTTTTGCAGTGTCATACACAAAAGTCATCGCGCTTATAGCATGCTCCACGCTTCCGGCCCTCGGTTAGTTTACACAGCCGAAGCAGGCAGGTGGTCGCGACGGCAGCACATGATGGCTAAGCTGATCATGTTTGCGTTCACGGGGTTAAGCAACAGTTGCAACACTTCGGCCAACTTGTGGCACAACATAGGGAGTCGCGGCGGCTGTAGTGAACTACAATGCCACCGCCTCACGCAAACTTTGTTGTGCACAATAATGCGGCAGCAGTCGGCACGTAGCTGCGTTGCATATACGTTTCCGGTGACGCCGAAACAGATAGCCATCACAGTGGCTAGAGGGTCAACTATAGTGTAAATCACATTTACAACGCCATGCTCGACTCACGCGAGTGTACTACAATATCTTGCGCAACATGAATAAATAAAAAATCTGCTTATCAGAGAGTACACAGTAAAGCAGCTACGTGCGTGGGCTGTAGTGAACGCGACTTCTTAATTGGAGCCGACGTCGCGTCACTTGACTGCTATGCAAATTCATAGTGGTGATGTAAACGCACAAGCGACCACGCCGCCAAGCAGAGTGGATAGCGCTGAAGCTTGTCAAATAAACTCATTCGCTGTGAAACATATGTGCGACGACTGCAGCGCCAAACGACTCCACCCACGGTCATCGTGACGGCAACCTTCCGCGTGCTTCGCACTGGTCGCTCACGTGCCCCCTGGACCATTTCCGCGACCTCGACTGTCTTTGCATCGAGCGCATCAACTCGTCTCCTCGCTCAGGGGCCGTTATATATCGCACCCCTCCGTCGACCTGCATCTTGAATTAAAGCTCCAACCTCACTTCTCTGGCCCGCGCTCACGCCAGACCCGCGGCGCAAACACGTGCTACCATGCCGCCCACGAGTTGCGACAGGAAGTGCCTACACGCTAACGCGCTTCAAGAAGGCAGAAAATATTCGTCGAAACTGTGATGTGGCTTCCTGGCGCATCTGTCAAGTGCGCACGGCGCGGTCCACAAGCTCGTGCTCGGATTGGAATCGAACTAGCTTATGTGGAAGGAGAAATCCGCACTGCACTTTTATTTATTTATTCGTTACCCACATTTCGCCCGTTGCATTGCAATAGGGGGTTTACAAAAGAAACAACATTCGGTGTGTGCCAAGTGAGACAGTGCATTGTATCGAAGTGTTTCAGACGTCTAAACACATTCTTCACGGAACAAAATTTGCCTTTTGTTCCGGTTCTGCAATACGCTTCATAAACGCTCTGGCCCTTGCGCCATTAAACACCACAAATCATCATCATCAACGCTTCAAAAAGGCTGATGGAAAACGAGAAACACAAAGAAAGAAACAAAATAAAAGAGAGAGAGAGAGAGAGAGAGACCACATAGCTTACTGCTCCTTGCTTTTACACGTACAACATGCAGGGTGTTTTTTTAGCTGCACCAAATGCTTTAAATATTGCCTGCCTATGGCAGATATAACACAAATCTAACCTTTGACCTTTACTGGTTGAGGCACTCATTACTTGCATGAGAAATCAAAAAGTTCAGTCAAATAATTAACGTAATTAACTTTACGCCACATATTTCAATCTAGGAATTATAGCTGCTGAGTTCGCACAGCGTTATCCACGTGGAACGAATTCTCCAGACAGCGCCAGTTCGGAGATATTAATTTTCAACGTGTCCGTCGAAATGCATTGGCGTTCCAGATACTTTCTTTAAGAAACCGCTGTTTTATGCATTGACGCACAAAAGTAATGTTTAAAAGAATTTGGTGCAGCTAAAAAAAACACACCCTGTCTACTGAATTGGCTAATTACATACCGGGAAATGGTTGCTCCGAACGGGCTCAGCAACACAAGCTGCGCTCCTCAAAGCGAGGCACTACCCGGCTACGTGGAAAGTGCGCGCATGCGCACGGCGTGACGCGACCTCTACAAGCACAGAGGCGGCCGTCTCGTTCTTACGTACAGCTCAATACAACACAAAAATGAAATGCGACCGAAGGGAAACTCGCTCGTTTTCCGCCCAGTTCACGTCGCATGCATCACAGCACTGAAAAAAGAAGTCGCAGTTTCGCCAGAAAGGCGAAGCAACGATTGCGATAGCAAATTAGTGGACAGCTAAAGCTATACGAAGTAAGGATAGTACTTTTATCGGCCGTATAAACTTGTAAACATAGGTATACTAACTAAATTAACAAGCACGGTGTCACGCGCGCACAAGCAAACATGAGCACATCTTACGCGATGACCGCGGAAACTCGCTCTCAAAACGCTGAAGTGAAAATGCGCAGCAGCAGCAACGAGCGAATTGACATTCGTGCAGCGCTTCGCGTCAACGCGAAGCCGCACTCGGTCGCCGCCTCGATGGGCGTCTTGCGCTGGAGTTTGAGGTATAGTAGCGGCGCCTGGTGGCGGCGCGAGAAACGACATCTGGGTCGTACCAGCTTGGGTCGTATTGAGCCCTGGCTGTGGCGAAGCACATTTCTAGGCCGAGTTTTGCGTCGATTCGCACTTTTTTCTGCCTTGTTGCGAGTGCAAAAAGGCTCATCACTTCTCGCAGACCATGCCGACCACGCTGCGAGCTCGCCGCAGCCTATAGTTTAACGAAAACGGGCTCTCCGTGTGCCGTGGGACGCAATGCTGGGAGCAGACGGAATCGGTGGCGCCGATCCGGAGAGACCTAGCCCAGCCTCGAGAAGGCGTCACCGTCATTACTTCTGCCTCGTGTGCTGCCATGAACAAGAAGGCCTGAATCCCAACATCATATTCTGCCGCTTTCCTTCAAGGCCTCACGAAGTGGAGCGTCGGGCGCGCTGCATAGCTGCAGTTCGTCGCGCTGAGTAAGCGAAACTTCGCGCCATGCTGACTGCTTCGCCTGTCTTGAAGCTTGCTTGATTATTTGCGTTCTAATGTTCGGTCTTTTGCACCTACAGTCCCGACAGCAGACCGACATAGCAGCAGGCATGGCTGGTAATTCACGATTCGAGACCCGGCCACAGCGACAATTAACAATTCGACCGATGCGAAGTGGTGAAGTGACCAGGCGTGTGCAAATGAGCACAAATGGTCGGGCTCATTCGATGACAATTCACTACTCCACTACGAGCAGCACAGGTTAAGAGAGTTAAATGCGCTCATCCTTGATCTCAAGCCAGCACGTTGAGGCAACGCAGCAAGGCAGTATTGATTGCAGCACATCGATGTTCGAGCGCTGTCATTAAAACCTACATCAAGCGAGCGGCGTACGAGCTCGCGCTGCAGCGCGATTCGCACGTACGTGCGAGCTCATATGCATTGCATCAGTTATTACCAGTTACTAAAAAGGACAGATGGCCGCTACTACAACGCAGGCATAACTACCTGTTTAGCGGCATGCAGTCAACAAAGATTGCAGGAGGCCCGCCGTTTCGCGGCATGTCGAAAGACCGCTGCCGTCGCGGCGCGTACGATCGTGCGCTCGAGCAGTTCGTACATCGCGGCGCGTACCGTCGTGTGCTCGAGCAGTTCCGTACACATGATGTCTGCTTATCGCCGCTGTGGATTCATTTATAGCAAGCATTTCCTCGCGTTTGTGCGCCTGAATCTAGCAGCTAGCGTGCAAACCTTACCTGAAGTTCCACTTCGTACGCGACTCGCTTCACTTGCGATTGACACGGTGCTAAAACTTCGCCGCCCAATTCTTGAACGGCGTACACGTATTCGGCACTGCATAATTTCTTGCCTTTGCGCAGCGTGCCACCCCTGAAAAAATCTTCGGCGCCCGATATTCGCTGCAGGCCGTGAAACAACACAACCGAAAGTGGCGGGTCCATAGTGTAAACGTGCTTTCCGAAGCAGACGACCGAGCTTGGTACGACCCATTTTAGCGCAGAGGGCGCTTTTTAGCACCTTTTTCGCAGCGCCCCCTGGGCAATGCAAGAGCCCCATGGCTTTTCGAGAGAGGCGAGCACGCCGCGCGGCCGCCAGGAGGAGAACACCCCCCCCCCCCCCCCCCGCATACGCGCGACGGAAGGCGGCGCGCTTTCACTCACTCATGCAGCACACGGCGCGAGGAGACGATTTTATCGCTCCTGGAATGTGTGCGGAACCGGCGACGAGCAGCCGCCGCGCCGATTGCGAGGGCCGAAAGGCCGCTGTCACAGCGCACGCGACTAGCGCTGAAGTTACCCTCGTCATCGGAGAGAACGGGAGCATAGATGAGAGCAGAAACCGAGGCGCGACCGCGCCAAGCGAGCACGCCGAGAAACAAGAAGGAAAAGCGCGCCCGCAGTTGCAACCGCGCGCCGCACCGAACGTTGTAGAGGCGATGCCGATTATTGAACGGGGGCATTACCTATGTGCCCGCCACGCTTTGAGTGCCCTTCCACTCCGCCGCGGGTTGCCCCGGCATTGCACTATCGTCGGGATTTTGTATCTACACACGGACACAAAATCCTCGGATCCTCGGAGAAGTAGCCGTTATCAGATTCGCCATAAAAACAAAGCCAGAATGCGCTGGTGGCGGAACCCGCTTTTCTCTATCTCCTGTAGCACAGTCTCGAAGCGCGCCCGCCGGCTACAACTCCATTCGTGTGTCTCCGCAACTGCAGATGCCAAGTCCGACTTTCACTACAGAAGCGTATACAAAACACACCTCGCGCTCCCTTATCCGGGTACTTCATCAAAGCGAAGTCGTCTCATTCGAAGTCGTAACATCGCACAGTCGTCATCCATTGTGCACCTTTCATGTGCAATTCCAACCCATTCCCCTCCTCTCTCGTCGCATGTCGCTTTTACCCTGCTTCCTGTATCCGAAGTCAAATACTCCAGTAAGACACTTAACGTGCAAGTGATCACTCGCCTGATCAACGCATTACATGATCAGCGCCGCTATCCTTCCTCCATTTCAATCAGAATATCCCCTACTCACGTTTAATTGCTGTATCCCCTGCGCGTGTACTTATTCTTCAAGTTATTCGCCTAAATTTACCTTTCTTTTTGCTTTTGTTGGGCTAGCCCATGTACCTTTTCTTGGTGTAATAAGGAGCGAATAAAAGCTTCTAATCTGTCCTGTCAATTTTTCTTCAAATCTGCGCTTTCTTACATTACTTGAAATTGCTTGAAGCGCGGTGTTCGCGTAATACTGCATCTGCAAACGCAATAGATACCGCATCAGCATCGTGGCGGTACTCAGCCCCCAAAAAAACATGGCAGACTAGTAGCTAAAACACGACAGAAGCGTCAGTCAGTAGGAGTCGCACAAAGTCCCAATTGCAACCTGATTACTCTTTAAATTTGGAAGTTTAGTGTAGGTCCGTGCTCGGTAAAATAAAAAAAAACGCAAGAAAACAAAGGCAAGAGTTCCAGTTACCATACACGCGAGTGCGCAAAAATGAAGGGCGCATCGCATATAGCTGCGCGGCAAATAGCCTTGTTTCGTAGACCTTTTGAGGCTTCGCCAGTTCTGTGCACATAGATACAAGATGGACGGGGCAGTGTTTCCCGGTGTCTCGCAGTAGCTGTGGGGAAAACAATTTTCCACTTTAACGCGCCTTCTACTACAATATAGAGTCGCCACGAGCGTTGACTCAGCTCTTCCTTTTTCTTTAAAAGTAGCCGAACAACAAACTGCACACTAAAACCGAGCGCAGTGCACTGTGAGAACGCCACGGCATGCGCTGCTGGCACCTGCTGCGGGACGGTGGCCTGAAAGAGAGTCGCAAGGTCTTGGGCAAGGTCTGCAATCAACTGCTCCAACCGTATACCTTCAACTGCATGCAACAGACCTCAAAGCGATACACACAAAAACCCGCCGCGGTTGCTCAGTGGCTATGGTGTTAGGTTGCTGAGCACGAGGTCGCGGGATCGAATCCCGGCCACGGCGGCCGCATTTCGATGGGGGCGAAATGCGAAAACACCCGTGTACTTAGATTTAGGCGCACGTTAAAGAACCCCAGGTGGTCGAAATTTCCGGAGTCCTCCACTACGGCGTGCCTCATAATCAGAAAGTGGTTTTGGCACGTAAAACCCCATAATTTAATTTTTTTAACAAAAACAGACAACTTCTTTGTTCTATTCTTAACGCCGGAGCATGGTTATAGGGACAGGAAACGAACGAAGCAGACGCTGCAACCCCTGCCACCCAATGATAACCGCTGGAGGACGGCCATAGAAGTGAACATGCCTACGCCGCGGTTGCCTGCTGGTCCTCGACTTGACATGCCTGCCTATTCAAATAGTCAGTTACAGATCGTTCACTGACGACACCACACCAAACATCAGAAGCTAACAACAGACGATTAGGATGACCTATAAAAGGTTCACGGTTTTGCAAACAAGATACTTTATTCCAGTGGGTCAGATAGAGGGCAACGTTTAAGTAAGATGAGGAACATTGGTGGCCCAGAGTATATTTTACTACTTGTCCACTGCCCACTACAGATGACCCACCAAGAGAAATGGTACCATATATTCGATCCAACTGTCCACTTTGCGGGCGCCCCCCCCCCCCACAAATTATATATATATATATATATATATATATATATATATATATATATATATATATATATATATATATCGAGGGAAAAGCATAAATTTCCAATTGAAACGCCGCTGAGCAGTCCTCAGAGTTATGAACTCATTCGCGGGCAAGCGAGCGCGTTGAGACGCTTGGCGCGTTTTGATTTGGCCTTAACGAGGCCAAACGTTAAGACCACATCATATAGGAGGGCGCATTACGTCAGACAGCCATCCTTGGCAAGCGAACGCTCCGTGGAGCCACAGTGGTGGCCCAACACGTGACCTCTTGCGTCGAGATCACGGAGGAAGAATCGAGGTTTGGCGAGACGTTCGTGTCCCAGTAGATATGCCAGCGGTTTTTATTCGGTGCGCGCTTGTTCAGCTGCCCTGCCGTAGCTCCGGCTGCAGAACGGGAACGCTAAAAGCAACCGCGAACTTTGACGTGTTGAGCCACAAGGTTGGCGTCAATCGCGTTGATGTATACTCCCTCCCGCCTATCATTTTCCTTCCTCGGTGGTTAGAACGCAGACGAGAGCTTGCGATGATAGTGATCTAAAGAAAGGAAGGACGCTTGATTCTGAAACCCGAGAGGGAGCACGGCGAAGCGTCGTCAGGGGGGAGGGAGTGGGAAGTGAAAGATGATAGAGAAAGAGGGACGATGTGGCCTAATAGACTCCACTATGCGCGACAGGTGGCCGTCCTCAGTAAAGCTACCAGCGTTGTAGCGGGCTCTTATACGGCGTCTATACCAGTAGAACTTAAACTCCAGCAGGCTCCGCAACGCAGGGAGCTGTGGACACACCGGGAACAGCAGGTCAGTCTCTGTGGCCGCTGGAAGGCCGTGGCGTCTGTGGGTGTTGATCACTGCGGAGCGTTCCTGCGCCAAGGATGGGCTGGCACAAAAAAGGTGATCCAGAGTCTCGGGGTCCTCGCAACTCTTGCAGGCAGGTGACGTGGCGCGGCCCTTGGCGTACAGCCGGGCCGCAGTCCATGTGCAGCCAGTCCGCAAGCGCAGGAGTGTGGAACGGTCTCTTTTGGTGAGGCCGTTCTCTGGAAGCGGCTTGGGGCCCCTGCGACTAGCCACTCGGGGGTCCGGGTGAATGGAGGTGAGCAGGCACCGTAGCCGACGTCTCGTGTAGTCCGAAGCCGCTACCGCTCTGGTAACCGGGACTACATCATGATGGGCTGCTTTGGCGTAGGTATCCGCCTCCTCGTTACCGGCTACCCCGACATGTGAGGGCAGCCAGTGGACGGATATTGGGATTCCGGCTGTGGCTAGAGCCTGCCCGCCGTGGGTTGACGAGGGCCTGGAGCGCTGGGTTGGAGTCGCACACCACCGCCACGGCTGCTGGGGAAAGTGCTCAGCAAGGATGTCGGCAGCCAGATGCAGCCCCGCGAGCTCAGCTGCAGTAGAGCTTGCTGTAAACGAGAGCCTACACTGCCTGTGACAGGCGAGAGTTGGAACTGTGCACGCCGCTGCTGCCGACCCGTTGGGGAGGACCGAACCATCTGTGAACACAAGCAGGTGTCCTTCCAACTCCTCCAGGAGCTTGCAGGCTGCCGCCTGCTCCAGGGCTGCGGCTGGTGCTCTCCGCTCGGCTATCCGCTTGAGGGAGAGGTGAAAGTCCGGAGGTCCGTGATGGGGATGAGGAAGAGCCACTGCCACAGGTAGTTGGAGAACTGTCTCCTCATAGAGGCGACACAGGCTGCGCATACGTGGAGCCGGCAGGCTCCGGAGCCGGTCTAGGAGAGCCTGGCCGTCTGGTGCGCGATGTAGCCTGTCAATATGACCCAGTCCCCGTTGCAACATTAAACGCCATCCGCCGACCTCAGCCAGTGTTGCGGCGATCTTGGAGTGCCTTGGAAGCGCCAGGTCATTTCTGATGGCCGTCCTGTGCAGAACCTCTAGTTGTCCTTTCCTGGCATGCGTCAGGGAAACCAGCGGCAGGGCATACAACAAGGACGATGTTGCTGCAGCCTTGTTCAGGCGCAGGGTCCACTCGGTGGAGCATCCTCGGCCTCGTTGAAGAAGTCGGCTCAAGGCTGCATGTACTCGGCGCACCTTGGCGCTGAGGGCCTTAGTAGCCGGGATCGACGTCAGCCGGTGGTCTATGGTGAGGCCAAGGTACGTCACTGTCTGCTTCCACGGAAGGGGGGTCGGTGCCGATTCTCAACTGGTGGACGCCGAGGCGGGAGGCAGCCCTCGGTTGTATCAGTAAGGCCTCTGTCTTTGTAGGGGAAACGGTTAAGCCGATGCTCCCGAGGAATGTTGACACCGCGTCCAGGGCACCCTACAGTGATCTCCGGACAGCTGGAAGGCACCGCCTTGGTCCCCGGAACCAGAGGGCCACATCATCAGCGTACATGGAGCACTGCGTGTAGTACCGGGTGTCTGCCGCTAGTGCGGCTGGCAGGCCTGCCAGGGCTGCATTGAACAGGAACGGGCTCAACACCGATCCCTGCGGCACGCCGGTGGCGATGGCTCGAGGAGCGCTGAGCGCCTGGCCCACTCGTACTCGGGAACGTTCTTCCCTCAAGAAAGGCAGAGACAAAGCGCCTGCGGCTGCCAGTGATCCCGAGAATATCTAAGGAGGCCTCGATGACCTCGTGGGGAAGGCTGTCAAAAGCGCTCTGCACGTCAAGCAGCACGAGAAGGGCCACGTCACCACTGTTCTTTGCATCCTCCAGTGTTGCCACGACATCGGCGATGGAGTCGGCAGTGCAGCGGTGGCGCCTGAAGCCGGTCTGCTGCTCCGGGAAGTAATGCACCTGCGCGGCGATCCACTCCATGCGTGCCAGGACAATCCTCTCCATCACCTTACAGGTGGCAGAGGTGAGAGACACTGGCCTGTACGAGGAGGGTGCCGCCGCAGATTTCCGTGGCTTAAGGACTGGCGCCACCACTGCGGTGAGCCAGCTGTCTGGGAGAGCCCCAGTGCTGGTGTTGAAGTACTCCAGGAGACGATCTTGCTCTGCATCTTGCAGGTTCCGAAGCATCTGGAACGTGATTCCATCCGCTCCTGGAGCGCTCCCGTCACTTGCTTTGTCCTAGGGCGGCCTTCAGCTCATGCACCCGGATGGGCTCGCAGCAAAGAGCATTAATCTTATCTGCTCGAGCACTTATTCCGGATGGTGACAGGTGGGGGGGATGTACCGAGGCCCAGTAGCTGGCGGAGGCAAAACCCGCTGTACCAGGGGCCGGGCGGTAAACCAGTCGGCTATTAACTCCACCAGAGTATATGTGGAGATGCCCAGAGAAATGGCTGCTGATAGCACCTGTCGTTGTACACGAGGTCCTATCAGCAAGGCCCTCAGCAGGCGCCAGGCACGAGCGCCATCCGGCGCCCTGATGATCGTGGCACAGATGCCCTGCCAGCTTTGGCACCTGCGCTGCCGGGAGCGTCGTCTGCAGGCGGCGTCGATGCGACGGTGTTCCGCCCAGTACTCCGCCTGATTGGTTTGCAGTGCTCGACGTCCAGCCCTGCGCCTGGCAACTCGCAGCTGGAGGTGCCGAATGTCTGGTGCTGGTTGGCCCTCCTGCGCAGTGAACCAAACTATGGCTGCGCGGCCGCTGTCCGCCACAAACTGCAGGAAGTCCATGGTACTGCTGTCCTGCTGGCACTGCTTACGGAAAGCACTCCAATCGACAGTGGCGTACACGCGCGTCCTGGGTGTCTTACCCCTGAACGGGGCCACCACGATAGGGAAGTGGTCAGACTCCCAGGTGTCCGGTTGCGGTGTCGGAAGTGTATCGGCACCCCTCAGTGGCCAGGCTTACGTCAATTGCCATGCTGATGGCACGAGATGCGCGGCGGACGAAAGCGGGAGCCCCGGTGTTGAGAATCTTCAGACCCAGCTGGTTAACAGCGTCCAAAACGCTGCTACCTCGCCCGCAGCAGCGGCGACTGTCCCAGATGGTGTGGCGAGCACTGCTGTCTCCGCAGAGGACGAAGTCTTGCGCGGACAAGGTACGCGCGGATAACGCAGGCTTCCGAGAGCGAGGGCGACTTGGCGTCCCGGTGACGCCCTCTCCCCTCGCGACACACCTGTGCGCTACTGCGGCGGCAGGTGTTCCTAGACTTACTGTATGCACTGTAATTGGAAGTGGTCCCTTTCGGCCGATCTGCTCGGTCAAGGCGCGCTCGTGACGTGGCGTCGCAGCCAACGGGGAATTTAGGTGCCGTTTCGCTGCTGAAGACGCCGGCTTTTTCGCTCAATGAACCATCCGACGCTTTTGCATAAAAAAAAAAAGAAAAGAAAGAAAGGACAAAGGGAACAAAAAAGAGAAAGAGAAGAAGCCTGCGATGCATAAGCGGTTCGGAGAAAATGGGCGGGCGAAAACTGGCGAAAGATACTCGCTATATGCAGCAGCCACGTGGAAGAGACCCGCGTCAGGATCGGCCAACGACTCCACGTCAGAAAATGCAACGGCGCTACTTCGCCGCCACAGCACACACATGGTCGCCGCTGGAGATCGCTGCGCGTTGCAGGACACAGGCGTACAGACGGGTCGTTCTGCGAGGGCGTTTCTAGAGCGCACGCACGCAGAGGGTTGGGAGCGTCGCCAAAGGACGCGATAACGAAGCGCCGACACGCCCACTGCGCTTGCGTTGCCGCAGCCTCCAGGCCTCCGCCATGCGCACTCTTTTTTTTTTTTTGCTTTTCCTTGACATTAAGCCGGAAGACATGCGCCACACGTGCTCGACGTGTGCACCCCCCCGCCCTACGGTGGATGGAGCACTGCCGCAAGGCGGAGACGGTGTCCGCAAATGTGCTATCGCACCGCGTTCCTCCGCATGCAGCGCATTGTCCACTGATCTGTTCGCACTAACTCGCGGATTCAGTAGCACCGATTCAGCGCTAGACACGCCTTCAAGAGATACCTTGCTGCTTAAAGCTGGCCTCATACACTGCGCACTCAAGTACAGTCACCCTACAGTTCTGTAATAAATTAGTCAAACATGGCGGTCACCCTAGGCTTCTCTTACGATCACGCATACACATCCACCTCGATCAGCGTCACTCACCATTCACACAATACACATATTACGCTGCAAACGCACGCAAAGAAGGCACGAACAGTGACACACAACCGCAATAAATGGCAAGTTTTGCCAACACGTTCCGGTAGGTACAAAAGAAGCAATATCTTGTAAGTCCAACTGCGTATAATTTGGAAGTAAAAGGTACATTGCAGAGGACTGCACACACAAAGGGGACTCCAGAATTGACCGAAGCGGCTTCGTATGTCTCAGATCTGAGCTAGGA
The DNA here is from genome assembly GCF_038994185.2 of Dermacentor albipictus. Taxonomy (NCBI): domain Eukaryota; kingdom Metazoa; phylum Arthropoda; class Arachnida; order Ixodida; family Ixodidae; genus Dermacentor; species Dermacentor albipictus. The sequence continues at coordinate 6,616,594 of NC_091829.1, read as the reverse complement.
TTACCCGCCGTGGTTGCTCAATGGCTATGGCGTTGGGATGCTGAGCGCGAGGTCGCTGGATCGAATCCCGGCCACGGCGGCCACATTTCGATGGGGGGAGAAATGCGAAAACACCCGTGTACGATCAACTAGCCCACCAGTTCGCCCCGATCAAAACGTGCACGGTTTATACCGTGGGCGGGTGCACCCGCCCATTTCTCTCTCTCTCTCCCAAACACACACGTGCGCTACGTCAACCAGCAACGAAAACGATTTGTCATGTCCGACAAGCGACCAAGCGCGATATCCCCAGCTGTCGAGATTACCGGCGCGTGCACACAACACGCGCCGCAATGCTGACAGGGCGCTGCCACTGGAGCAGCCGTTCTTCGAACGAGGTCAAGGAAAGCGAAGAGCCGGAATGCTCCTTCCGACAAGCCCGCCCATTTGCAGCGCTTTGCCAGCGCTACGTCCAATGCGGTATACGACACGATATACTACACCTCTTGCAAGGAGTAAAGGCAACTACGAGTTAGCTACACTTGGAAGGGTAGCGCAAAAAACACAACAAAGATAACGAAACGAGTGCGTAAGGTGCAAGATCCGACTCAACCAAGAGCGCCTTGACAGGCAATACAATTCGCCTGCGGTGCGTTCGAACACACGTGACGAAAACGCTCGGGAAGAGAGGAAGCTGCACGGAGTAGCTTGAAACGTTAATTCTATATTCGTTCACTACCTCGAAGAGTGCGTAGACGAACCGCGTCGCGTCGAATGGAACCACGTGAGCGCATCAAGCTATTACTAGTTAGACTTGGCGGGAACAAGGTCAGTTGTGAATTAAGAAGGGAACATTATAAACACAAGAGTCCTAATTTTGCAGTGAAACCACTGCACCGATGTCAGTGTGACGTCGCACATCCAGAATATTTCCCTACATATGGGTCGCTCTCGTGCAGACAAAATCCAAGAAAGCTGCCAGAGTCCCATTTACACTTAAATGCAATGCAATCGATTGTGCATATCAGCAATGAATACAAGCAATCACTGTCCCTAACGTCGCGGGGAACTGGTGCGAGAAAGGTTACTCACCCAGTATTCGAGAAATGTAACGACCCAGTCTTAACATTTTACTTTAGTGTCCCTTTAAGGTCGTTTGTATATCAGCTGCATTGCTCCCATGGAAACCGACCTGCTCTTTCATGTTCAAATCGCACAACAAACGTACCTAGTTCTAGGCAGACATCTTAATGACGTCGACTTTTAAAGTCCTGTGCTGAGCAAAAATTATCCGCATTTGACTGGCGAAGGACACATGTTTCAGAGCACATTGCGGAAAAACCTCGGCACCTATACACAAAAAAAGCACTCTGCTTTCCAGCGGAATTCTTCACGTAACGCAACGGCGCCTTAGATCACCATGGAAAACCAAAGCTACGGAATACTCGAAGACAAACTTAACCTAACGTGGATGAGTCAAGGATCTATGCAGTTCCGATCAATGTTTTACAATTCATGATACAGGAGGTGTATACAGTGAATAGGCTCGCTGCCCGCCCGCGGAGTCTGCCGCTTTAATTCGCTTCACTTACCGAATCCAACCAAATTCAACATTCCTTTATTCCCAGTAATAATCAAGATGCTGAAGTTCTCTAGCGAAGAAAGTCGCGATCCACGGAAGAATCTCGTTCAAACAGGAATTCGTTTCCTCAAGGTTGGCGTTCGGCGCTGCGCTGTTCTAAGCCCGAGGGCGCGGGATCGAATCCCGGTCACGGCGGCCGCATTTCGATGAGAGCCGAAGGGCAAAAGCGCCCGCGCACCGCGCATTAGGTGCAGACTCTCCGTTGGTCAAAATTAATCCGGAGTCACCCACTACGGCGTGTCTCATAATCATGTCGTGGTTCTGGCATGTAATACCCCCCAACATCTTAATTTTCTTTCTTAATTTTCTCAGGGTTCCTTCTCTGTGTAAGATAAAGTTCGTTCAAGGAAGACAGGAGATCGTATAGCTGGGTAATTTTACAACGCGGGTCGCGCTTTCCAAGGCGAGTCGGCGAGCGTTCACCAAGCCCGACACCTCGCTGGCTTATCCCGACCAGCTGTCGGCAGGCAAGTCCAAGGCCGCTTGACCCCGCAAGGTCTGGTTCACGCGCACCGTTAATGAGAACACTCCGTGACTACACACACAACGCCACATCGACCACTGTACGGCTGTTGTGCTTTGATCAACATAACATCGCGCACAGAATCCGAAATAAAATTTTCACACTTGAGAAATTCAGAAACGTGCGAAAGATTGTCATCCGTCTTCTGGACATTCCTCCATGGCGTTGTCAGTGCTTTCCTTTAAGGAATGTCACGTGCAGCGGGACACTGCAGTTTTTCTGGCAGAGAATGTCGGGGCACACGGCGAAATAAGCCCCGCGCAGATTATTTTAAATGCAGCAAAATTCAATCCAAAGAGCTGCAAAGCATTCGCGTGCGAAGGCCGGTGCAGCGAGAAAAGGCTCCACATGGCGGGAATCCGAAGAGCTCCAACGAAAAACGCACGAATAAGTTATCCGGCATTGTTCCATCGACGCTCGCTTCCCACGTGTAGCTCGCAATTTGCGTGGTTCCTCCGTTGATCGGGCACGAAGAAGCCGCTCCGCTAGATAGAATGAGCGTCGACGGTGCGCGACCTGTGCGAGATTTAAAAAATAAAGAAAGAGAAAAAAGGGGGGCCGCTGCAAACAGCAGCGCACGCGGCCGAAACAGTTTCCGCCGCGCAGCTGCCGTCCTCCTCGTCGCCGTGCGCTAAACACGCATCCACGGGATGGGCCTCGGGCATGACGACGGCTAGGCTAGAAATAAACGCCAGGGGCGGCGGGGGAAACCTGCAGCAATGCAGCCGAGAGTGTTGCGCGCCGCAGGGCAGCAGCGACAAAAACAGTTCTCCCAGAGGGAAGGGTGCCGAAGGGAAGAGCGGCAGATCGAGCTGTGGTTGACCGCGCGGAAGCCGTGGGCGCTTTAGGAGTTCGCACCCAACATGCGACCTCGCGCAGGGCGAACGGTGCCACGGTGTAGTCTGAAGCGGGTGGCCACGTCCGAGCGAGAACAAGGTGCCTCCACAAATGACTACAGAAGACAAGGCGGAAACAACACGTACGCACTACATGCGCTTCATATATTTGTTCACATATTACGGACAATGCATCGGGTTCTTTGATACGTTGATAACTGTGACGTCTGAAGCACTACGAGAGAAGCCGACGTAGAGACACCCGCATTGACGGCCTGCAAGGTTTCCCTGACGTGCACCCAAACCCCGTTTACAAGCGAGCGTTTTTCTTTTGCGCTCCGCGCCCTCGTGGGAACGCGGATGTGGCGCCCGACAGTCGAACCCGCGACGTCGTGCTCGGCTGCAGAACGTGACCGCCAACGAGTTACCGCGGCGAGTTTTAAACACGTTCAATGAATGGCCGAACCTTGCACGCGATCGTAAACATGCAGTGATCTCGTGCTCAGCAACGCGACACCATAGCCGCTATGGGACACCGCGGCGGGTTCAACAAACAAATAATTCAGTTCAATCGTGGGATCGCATCACGGCCCCCGGCAAAACAGCCTGATGCTCTAACCAGTATAGGCGACGATCGCACGCATACTTCTCTCGTGCCAACGCAAGCTAGTTTTCTTTTTTCCTATCTGGACTTGAATACAGAGGGCGTAGTTTCACGAAATAAAAAATCCGTTCCGTGGCCACTAACTGGCCTTTCTACATTTACCCAGACCTTGCGCATTTTTTTCCGCAATCCAATGAAAAACGTATCGAAGAGGCTCCAGTGCGTTTAACCATAACCAGTTCCTCTTATAAATGAACTTACAAACACACGAGTGACGCTGCATTTTCCTTTCGTTAAGCTTGTCCGTCGTGCGGTGTTCCTGAATATGGGGCCCCCATGCAACTGGCTGGCCCGAAGGCAATGCATTTTCCATTCTCATTGCAGAAAGCGAAACCTGAGCACACTCGCAGGTTCGTGCGGTGAAAAGACAGCCTACACACACGATGATCAGTGCTTTCCTACAAAAGCTTCAACAATGTACGGTGAAGGACGGGTGACACCGAGAGTCACCACGCGATGAAAGATCTTCTTGCAAGTCTTAAACATGGAGCAAGGAAGTAATAGGGAGGAAACGTTCCGTCACGCAGCCAGCCTTCGCAAGGCAACTCTCCTAATAAGTATTTTCAGTTTTCAAAAGTCGGCCCAACACGTGACGCGGCGCTTGGCGGACTCGGCCCAGTGTGCTTGGCTCCCGGTAGGCTTCAATCGATGAGCACGCGCTCGGAACCTCTTCCACCCGCTCTGCAGCGTTCACATTCCCTCCCACTATGCTTACGCAACTCCGTTTGCTCACTGCAATGCACGCATTCGCACGACTTCGTTGTAGTGTGCGAGAGCGGCAGACGAGAACAGCGCGGCGGTGGAAGACACTAAAAACTTACCGTGACACGAGCAAGTGTTGGGACGATATTTCCCGGCTTCAATTTTATTTCACTAGGCTTCCTCCTAATTTTTTCCTGCCTTCATGGCCGTAACTAAATGTCGTAGTTTATTTCCTTCGTAAGCTACATCCCTGGGCCGTGGCGCACGAACACATCTAGGAATGCGCAAGAGCGCTGTTCGGTACGTGTGGAGCATATGCTTCTTCGAAGGCGCGGTGTGGTACAGTGGTAAAATTAAGTAACTACCGCAAGCATGTCAGAAGAACCATATCGACAAGGCGTGTCAACCGCGGTTGACATCCAAGAAGGACAGGGACTTCTTGGGCGCATTAGTATACCGTTTAGACTGCGCTACCTCTAGTGTACCGGTCCATACATATAATTATGTATATATACACTAAAGCCAAACTTCCGGTTTTAGGCGCGCACAGTTTGAACGAGGGCACCTGGGATTCGCTTCGACCTTTTCGCGCTAATTACGCGTCATTACTAAGCCCTAACCTCGAGCGTGTGCCTCGTACACGGACCATAAGAAGCCAACAAACAGACAACAAGGAAGATGTTCCAAAAGGACTTCTTCTTGGGCAAGTTGGTGCTTAGATTTCCTAGGTATACTTTGTGGCGCAAAATACATTTCTGGAAAAGGGACAGAAGAAAGGGAGACAGTGAAGCGCCAAACTACCGACTGTCCAACTACTATCCAAAGCATGTTATCATGACCACGTTGTTCTGTCACACCTTGGCTCCCTGCGCATGAGCGGAAGTTGTATTTTCTTCTATACGTTTGTTCAGGCTGTCATTAAACAGTTGGTAGTTTGGCGCTTCACTGTCTCCTTTCTTCTGTCCCTTTTCCAGAAATGTATTTTGCGCCACAAAGTATACCTAGGAAAGACAACAAGGACCCAGCTGTTCGCGTGATGCGAAGACGCGGATTCGTGCCCCACCTGCGACCAGTTGATTTTTCATCATTTCTTTCATTCAATTAATAACTACATGTAATTTCCCCTATGCTGTACTGGGTGTATCTGTTGGCTTAAGATATGACTAATAAATATCGGGCTCTCAGCTTCCTTCTTACTCGTTTATAAATATATGGTGGCTTTGGCACGTAAAACCCGAGAATCTAATCTCGAACCTGGTGCGCCTTTTTCGTTCTAAGCTGCAGTTTGAAGCATTTATCTTTGTTCTAAGTGCATTAGAAGGCCTCAAATCGTGTAATTTTAAGAGGTGAAAGTGGCCAGATACCCAGCTCGCACGAACCACAAATCGATCTGAAGTCACCAAAGAATAACTTGTCTTCGATAAAGTAATGTCAGTTTAAATTACGAAAAGCCGTCATATACGAATAGGTCCTCAAAGGCGGCCAATCACTGCGCGCCCAATGAAAAAGGACGATGGAAACGATCTTCCCTGAACACGAACATGGCATCCCCCCCTCTCTTCTCTCTTCCTAGACGGGAGACAACGAGAAGACGCAGGAACACTGAAAGGCAGGTAAAACACGAACGCCACCAAGAACAGCAACACCGAGCAGCGCACTTCTTCGTGGCGAACCAGTGCAAAGCTGTACGTGCATGGTACAATGGTCTATTCTCCCGCGTACCTCACCAACCTTCTAGCCTTATATCACACAACAACGACGCCGAGTCTATTTCCGGTATTCCTTAGTCCGCGCGCCTACGTTATTTTCCCGTCGCTATAGTTCTCCGCCGCATGGAGAGGGGGTGCCGTGCTAAGCGTTACGCTACCCAAAAGCGAAATTATAGCCCGGAAAGTAATCGATCGAAATGCGACAACTCTCGCAGCAAAAGTACGCGGCAGGAACAGGAGGACCACGCGCCACGTGCGCCGTCAGAGTGCCCGAAACGAGAGAGAGAAAAAAACTTTATTGCTCAGTTAATCGGAGTTATGGCAGGTCTGGGTGGGGCCCTCAGTCCAGAGCTCCACTGGCTCTTGCGGCTCGCTGAGCTTGGTCCAGGAGGGCCAACTGGCTCCCCTGATCCTCGCTTGCGAGTAGTGCCTCCCACTGCCGTACGAAGACTGTGACGCTTAGAAAAGGTGAATTGATGTTGCTTGGCTGAGCCGTACATTCCCACGTTATGTGGGCCAGCGTGGGTTTCGCGCCGCACCACGGGCAGGTGTCTGTGTAATATGTCGGGTGCTGCTTGTGTAAGAGGTTTAGGTGCGGGTATGAATTGGTTTGTATGCGACGCCAGTCTTGGGCTTGTCTTCTATTTAGTTTGCAGTGCGGAGGGCCGTAGGTCCGTCTCTCCCTCCTCTGATTCTCTAATATGTCGCGCACTGCGGACAGTGGTTCCTCTAGGGTTCTGGCCGCTGCTCGGTCGTTGCTTCCTCGAGCTATGCGGTCTGCCCTTTCGTTCCCGTCGAGTCCGTTGTGCGCGGGTCACCATGTAATGCCGTGGTCCAGGTCCAGTCGTGAGCCGAGTATTCTTTGGGCGCTGCGCGGTAGCATTCCCTGCATAAAGAGTCGACACACTGCCTGCGAGTCTGTAAGCACGTGAGCCGACTGACCCTTAAAGTCGGCGTCTCGTATCGCCAGCGCTATTGCCGCTGCCTCTGCCGTGCATACCGCGGTAGTCTTAACCGTAGCGGTTATCGTGGTGACTCTATTGGTTGCGGCGATCGCGTAGAAGTCCCTGCGAGTGGTTGCACTCGCGTCCGTGTAGTAGACGGCCGGATCCTTGCCGAATCGCTTCTGCAGAGTCGTCGTCCTGGCCTGTTTGTGGCCTGCGTGGTACTTGGCACTCATATTTAGTGGTATAGGTGAGACATGGACGTGCTCCGTCAAATCTCGTGACAACAAGTCTGTTTCGTCTCCGCAGAACAATGGTCGAGCGTTGTATCCCAGTCTTTGGAGAATAGAGCGGCCCTGGGGCGTGGAGCTCAGCCTTTCTCTTTGCGATATCAGAACTGCAGAGGCATGTTCTTCATATGTGTTGTAAATACCCAATCGCTCCAGGCGCTCCGTGCTGACTGTGTTCGGGAGTCCCAGAGCAGATTTGTATGCCGTTCTGATAAGGGTGTCCACCTTCTTCGTTTCAGTTTGTTTAAGTTTTTGGAACGGCAGGCCGTAAGTAATGCGGCTAATCGCAAATGCTTGCACCAGCCTAATAGTTTCTTCTTCCGCGAGCCCGTTGCGGCTGCGTCCAACTCGCCATATCATACGGGCCACACTCTTAACGGTTGGTGTTAAGCTCCAAATTGTGGCATCGACGTTGCCATTCTCTTGGATAAGCAGGCCAAGCACTCTCATTTGGGCGACTTCACGAATGGCCTTGCCGTCGAGATGTAAGTCCATCCTTGGTGTGGTAGTTTTCTTATGACGCTTGCTGCGTACGCGCATGAACTCTGATTTTTCGGGTGCGCACGTCATACCCGCGTGCTTGGTGAAGTTCACTACCTTGTTAATGGCCTCCTGTAATAGGTCTTGTTTTTCTCCGTAGGAACCCCGGTGTGCCCACAACGTTATGTCATCGGCATAGATCGCACATGCGAGGTCCCGTGTTTGCGCGAGTTCTAGGGCCAGTCGCCTCATCCCGACATTGAAAAGAAGAGGCGACAAGATTGAGCCCTGTGCAGTTCCTCAGTTGGGCATCGCGAAGACGTCAGAGCGCGTACTGCCCAACCCAATCGTTGCCTTCCCGTCGTGAAGGAAGGTAAGGACGTACCGAAACACCCTTCTTCCGCAACCTATGTCTTCCAGACCTTCGAGGATTGCTTCGCGAGAGATCGTGTCAAACGCTTTTTTGACATCGAGCGCCACAACTATCCTGGCTTCTTTGCTTCGTGGCGGGTCCAAAACTTCGTCGCGAAGCATAAGAAAGGCGTCCTGTGCCGAGACGTGTGGCCTAAAGCCAAGCATAGAGTGGGGAAAAAGTTCATTCCGCTCGATGTAGTTGCTCAGTCGTGTTTCGATCACCATCTCAAAAAGCTTCCCTGCACACGACGTGAGCGATATTGGTCTCAAGTTTTGCAGATCTCTGGGTTTAGCCGGTTTAGCCCATCCACGTCGTTTCGAAGAGAACGAAGCCTGGCGTCCTCCCGGGAATCGTTCCCTTTGTCAGCGTTGCGGCCAGTCGCCGTGGAAGAACAGGCCGCCGACAGCCTCGTGAAATACTCGCGCGCGCTCAGCGCGAAACGGCAGCTGCGGTCGCTCGTGGCTGCCGCTTCTCCGTCGCGCAGCAGTGCTCTCCGATCTCAAAAGGCTGCCCCACGCGTCACTGCGGGCGCCCAAATCGGGAGGTTGTCGCGTCACGGTGACGTCCCGCAAAGAAGGAAAGAAAGAAAGAAAGCGGCTCTCTAATCAGGTGACGGAATATGGATGGCCGTGCTATGCTTTGCAACGGGTGTGTTTGAAGAACTACGCCCCCAATGTGGCCAGAACACACACAATTATATATATATATATATATATATATATATATATATATATATATATATATATATATATTCTATTATGCAGTACTGCCATACAGACGCCTTTCGCCGATGTTTCGTTCGATATAGCGAACCCCTCGGCTCTCCAGTTGCGTGCGGAGTGGTTCCTCTCGTTATAGAGCACAAATTGTCACTTACAGCGCATACATAGACGGAGGACAAAAAAGGACGACGTAGACAAGAGCAGCTCGCCAAGTCTTAAGAACTTCGCATAATGCGAAAGCCATCACAGCCAGTATGTCTTCTCTGCTGGATTCTCGTGGAAACAGCCGAACCAGCCGCAGAATTGCAATTCAGATTAGTCTTTTTTTTTTTTCTCCTAAGGTCTGGGGTTTTGCGCGCCAAAACGATGGTATGATTATGAGGCACGCCGTAGTGGGGGACTCAAGATTAATTTTTAGCACCTGGAATTTTCTAGCGTAGGGCTCAATGAGGGGTACACGGCGTCTTCGCATTTCGCCACCACCCAAGTGCGGCCGCCGAGGCCGGGTGTCGATCCCGTGCCCCCAGGCAGTGCAGCGCAACGCCATAGCCACTACACCACCAAGGCGGGTGTATTTTTGTTTAACCGCCTCGCCGTGACGTTCGTCACTCATACACTGAAGGACTCTACTCACACTGAAACGCTATCCCAGATTCGACCTATCAGACGCGATACTAGTTGGGCAAATGGAGAGTTGGCCTCACATGCTCCGCGCTATAGCGCCGGGGAGATATCGCTGGGTTAGTCGACCACTGTCCTAAAGGCAGCGCACTCGTTGAGACACGGACGAACGCTGAACCCGACAAACACGTGCGCTCTGTATACGCGAGATATGGATGAATCCCACAAGGGCGAGCGCTATATTGTGTGTCCATATACTCACGCACACACTCGCACCTCTCAGCCTGCCTTTCGATCGTCGAACGTCCTCTGGCACCGATTCAGCGCTCGTGTTGTAATGTTCGTCCATGTCTCGACAAGTGCGCTTCTTTTAGTGATAACAGCATTAGCGAGCGTCCTGCTAACACGAAGCTAGGTTGAGAACGGTCGAACCTCCCTGAAACAAGATGAAAACTACCCCGCTAACTCACATACAAACCTCCTTCCTCCCTTCCGCTCCATTCTTCCTTCCAATTCTGACAGAGGGCGCACCAGTCTCTCTTTCACGCAGCAGCTCTGCTGAAAAGAACGGCCGCGTGCAGTGCAGGCCGACGCAGCTGCGTTTGTGCGCGAACAATGATATTGCATGACAGTCGGTGGCTGCTTTTGCTGTAATAGCTGACCTTCGAATCTGTCAGGCCAGGCCGCCTGTTTTTAAACGACGCAAGCCTTCTAGGTGCGATGAACGAGAGAGCAGATCTGAACAATTAAGAGAACGTATGAGCAAACAGACGCAGTTGTTAGTGTAGCCGCATCGTTATCTTCACTTTAAAGGTTCACACGTCAAACATTGGAAAACCAGTCCACCGTATAATAAGGCGCTCAGCTTTAAGAAGCTTTGCTCGGAACAGTCAGACTTCTACGAAAACTGAACAACTTCGCCAAGTTTTAATGCAGCAGGAATACCCACGTCATATTGTGGATGATGTCGTCAAAAGGGCCGATGCACTGAATCGAAAGAGTTGTTCCGCGCAAAAAAAGCAATCGTCCATTTAGACACAAAGTAACCTTGTGCTAACCCACTCAGCATCGGTTCCGAATGTTTCGTAAATCCTAAAGGAAAATAGAAAAGAAAGAAAGAGATGAAAAAGAAAAAGAAACACACATTTTAACATACCAGCGCAGAGTGATCACCTTAATGTTATCTTTCCAGAGCCACCTCGGGTAGTCTTCAGACGGTTTAGCAATCTGCATGACATCTTAACGTCATCTGAAACAAGTATTTCTGAGACTGCGGGTTGCCGACCTTGCAATAAAGCGCGGTTACAAGATTAGTGCACACATGACATCATGTATTGCCAAAAGCATTGCCTCCAATTTTTTCATGAAAATTGAAGGTAACTTTACGTATGACACTAACCGCATCTATCTGCTCGAATGTTCTGCTTTCAATTACAGCACGTTGGACAAACTGAAACGCCGTTCACATACCGCTTTAACCATAAGTGTCGTGCCGCTACTCCCCTTTATAGCTTCAGCTATCAAAACACGCGCGTATTCCGGGACACTCATTTGATAAAATCATCGCAACCATCTTTTCACCTGGTTTTAGTTCCCACTATACGAAAGAGAGCTTCGAGAATGGTAGTTCATAAATTTAAAGCGTGAACTTGTGAAATCAATGAAAGTGCTGGCAAATTTTCCTTTTTGCCCGTTTAGTGCGCTAACTCCTCGCAAGTTTCGTCGCCCCTTATTATCATTTTACATGTACATTTATCCCTACCACTCTTGGTCAGTATGACGTCAAAATGCGTGCACGTGCATTTCGAGCCGTCATGTTTCCCCGCTTTTCTCTGTCATTTTGACATCCGATCGTGCCGGTGGCACGTGGCGTGTCCATTTCCTGTAGCCGCGCATTTTTGTCATATCACGTGCCCTATTTACATACGTGTTTTTATAAATTGGATTTTATGATACGTTATTTACGATGTGTGTAATGACACAGCACCTGCACCCAAAGTGCCTCGAACGACCACACGCGGCAAATTTGCGTGTAGAACGACAGAAAGCTGAGCTAGTCGGCAAGGATTCACTGTGCAAAAAATGTGAGGCATGCAGACGTGTTGTCCACTTCTCCTGTGTCCTGTCTGCAAGCCTCATCTTTTTTGCAAATTTGCGTGTATTCGCGGGCTTCTTTCACGCTCGGAAAAACGCTTTTATATAGCACGTATTGAGCAAAAAAAAAGCTGTATCGGGAATTTTTCGTGCCGCTATACAATTTTCTCATTGACTCCTTTAATCTAATTATAATATTTGAGAAGTTGATTAATTAATTAGGACTAATTATGTATTTAGGTTAAATGAAAACAAATAATGCGAGTATCTCCAAGTGACAGCAAACAACATTACCTTGGTTCTGTCCAGATACGTGGCATTCGCACATACTTTAAACTCTGGCTAAAGTTGGCTGGGACAACCTCTACATAAACTGACACAAGCTGTTAACCTGCCCTGACCACGAGACTTGCACTACCCAAAATGCTGGCTTAATTTAAAGTTTCACCTTTCCACAATGCTCCATGCAGTACGCCACCACCTTGTTTGAAAACTCGGCTGACCCGTCGAACCGCACCGTGCACCGACGCCGGCGCGCGACGCCGTTGGTCCGCGACGTTGCCGACGCGTGCGCACACGACGCTGCCGGTCACAGCCGCGTTTTCCCGCGACACAGCTGCCGCCCAGTGCTGTACAAGCAGTTTCCACTAGCAGACCACCTATCTACGGAGTAGCTATCTGGCATTTGGAGAGGCCGGCTATGTAAACGATTGCTGAGGCAGTTTACAACGTCTCGTTGACGTCAAATTATCTTCCCCCAACTAGCATGATCCGTGTACGTTCGGCAAACAGGCGCGCAATGTGCCAGAACGGGACGTCGATATGGCGGCGTAGATAATTCATACTGCAGCAAAACGTTTTGTCTTCATTTCTAGGCGATTCGTGGAGTCGCATACTAAACCCTCTTCCGAGTAACGACTGCTTCCAATGGCGATATTGCCGGCCAAGTATTCAATAAATCATACTCCGGTTATGTTAAGGCCTTCGCGCTTGTTAATAAGGATCGTTAACGTAATTACGTAATAATTACGTAATAATAATAATTACGTTAACGTTACGTAATAACGTAAGTAACGTTAACGTCTCTCGCGATAAGCACGATAGGCGTGATTTTCTGCCTGGAGCACGCAAGAACTTGGGAATTTAATATGCTTCACCTTAGAAACAGAAAACACCTTAAGGGTGACAGCACACAAACTGACCTAGATCGACAAATTCTGCGCTCGAATTCGAAATCAGACGGTGCACATGCAGTACTCTACGTAGGACAACCAAGTCCGGATTTAGAAATCGTAATTAATAACTACACACAGTCAGCTTTTAGGCTAAGTTAAAGAGTTGATAGTTACGCTTCGAGCACTGCGTCTGCGCTTCGTCTAGCTTCGTAATATTAGTGCACAACGTTTGTCATATCCGTACTGCAATCCGAATCTTCCTCACAACATACCCAGGACACAGTGGCGAACGTACTCTCAAACGCGAGCAAAGGTCGTCGACAGTTCGCAGGGTGCGGACTGTTTCGCCACTGCGCTGACCGTCAGCAGCCTTTGTGACATCGCAATTTCTGGAGCAAACCAGCACTCCGCGGGCAGAAAAGATGGTGCTCTCATTCCAGGCGACGCGCCAGCGCGCATGACGGACAGCGCGTACCGAGTACTACGCCGTCACTGTAGGTTCATTTTAATTTCCGAAGGTATATATCTTCGGAGCACTTCCGGAGCAACATGTTCTGAAACACTGCAAGGGCGGGACGAAGAAAGAGAGCGAACGAAACGCTGGATCCGCTACTCTTTTTGCTACAGGTCTGTCCTAATGGCAGACCGAGAGGCGGATCTCGAGCTGATGCCGAATCTCAACGGTTTTGCCACTACCAGACTTAAACAGTGAAAGCCGCGTAGAGCGGAGTAAGTGGACGTCTGCTGCTGAAGTTCTGATTGGCTGGGCCGGGGTACGCATCAGGAAAAAGCTGCCCCCAGCCAATGAGCACTTGAGAAGCAGACGAAATGGGCATAGGTGAACAGCAGGTACAGAATGCCCCGCCCCCCCCTCCCCATATTAACGTAAGCGCTGTACTTTAGTGTGACGGCACTGATATTCTCTGGCACCGTTAATATGATCAAAACTTCCAACGTTCAGTCTTTGGCTTCTTTAAAGGGTCACCTTTATATTAACTGGTCCTGAGAAGACACCGCCCCAACTGACCCTTCGTTTTTTCGAGTCTTTTCTGTCTTACCAAGCCTGCATGCTTACACAGGAAGGTGGGCTTCTATCTACCCCCCCCCCCTCTTTTTTTTTTTTGTCATTGCAGAACGGCAAGTTGCTAATACGGCTCACACTTTTTTTAAGAGTCCCTTTAGCACAGACTGTAGGGAGCGAACATCGAATATCTTGTAAGGAAGACGCAATACGATAAGAACATTCGAGGAACCCCAACCCAAAAAACTCCGGCAACTTGAGAAGATGCTTCGAGTTAAGTATGACGGCGAGTGTACATTTTGAGACACTTCCGGAGCAAAGTGGATCTCGAGCCGAAATCGCCCCGCGAAATAAAGTCACCCGGCCGTAATGGCCGGACTCGAGCGGAAATCTGCGTGACGCCGTTCCTTCAAAACGGCCGCCGAGCGCGCTCCACACAGGTGCAGCTCAGTTTTCGTGATGGATGGTGATGATTCGTGTGGTACTGTCGCGCTCCTTACAAAAAGTGCTCGAAGCGCTGCCTCTTGTGTACAAACAGATAATCCGGTGAACAGAGTACGTACCGATTGCACACGCGTGTTCGACAATCTATTCCGTTCGACAAACCAAGAGGTCTGCAGTACTAGCGGGCTTCGCATATAAACGAAAAGAAGCAGCTCCTTGGTGAGATTACGCTTCCTGAGAATTCGCACGTGTGTTTTTATAGCCCGAAAGACGTTCCGCTCAGGCGCTGGGGTGGAAGACCAGCCGGGTAACTGTCGCGCACGCGTTCATTTACGAAAAGCAGAGGGCGCTTGCGTGCGCACGTGTTGCAGAGCGCTCTCCGCGGGAGGACAGCGGCCAGCTTGAGGAATGCCGCAGCGAGTGCGCGCAGCAAATGTGAATTTTCACTTTACCCGCATACGCACTCCCGAGCCATCAGCAATGAAATTCGATCGATATTTTCGGGCACCCCCACCTATCAATTAGCGAACTTCCGGTGACGCACACGATTGATATGCGTATATGCCAGCACGCTTTAACGCAGTGGAAAGTGCCCCGAACACCTATTTTTCTCTGGAGGACATCGGAGCGCACGACAGACAAGTGCTGTAGTACGTTGGCGACGGCCACTGCGGTCGCTACGTTGATTGGTCTCAAAGCACTATGCAGGCTCGTTACTTCATGAGCCCATACGTTTCCCACAGTTTCCCACACCAAGCAATCGTTCATTATACTACACTTGACGAATAAAAACGGCATACCCACTTTTACAGAGCCGGCAGCCACGTGCGGAGACGCAAGCCCCCCCCCCCCCGCCCCCCGGTGTGCCGCGAAAGACTGCCACTGCCTGCGCGCACACCACTCCCTCGTGCCGCGGCGTGGGCCGCGCTGTTTCGGGATCGACGCACCGAATCGGCCAATTACGTAACCTTTCCCTCGACACCCCTGAGCTTTTAGGCTGGACAACTGAAGAACCACGGGCCACCTTCCAGGATCGCGGGCCGTAAAGCGCACCCTGTCCGAATGTAGCTCAGCTACTCCACGTCGTTCCGTGTTTTTGGCACAGAACCCGACCGCCGGATAGCCGAAGGTCGGCAGCCTGTAGACCGGCCCACAGCGTACGCACATCGTTGATTGCTGGAGCTAAACGACGCAATGCGCATGCGAATCACGCGTATTCACACGCTATAGTTTCTTTTTTTTTTCCCAAGGTACAGTTGCGACGAAAAAACACGGTGCGCTAGCAGGCAGAACCTTGGAGCGGAAGACGACATTTAGCGAAAAATGTGTCACAGATAAACATATTGCCATAAACAGTTTCGACCTGACTGTCGACCCGACAGAAATCTAGGGTGTGTGTTATATACACCATCATTTAGCACCATCCACGCAGAAATTAAATGTTTCTTCGCTTTACAACGTCAACCAAATCGCCCCCCTCCCCTCTCCCTTTCCGCCTGTAATAAACGCCAGGCAAAGACAGTGCGCAAGTCTCGTGTGAAAGCAGGAGCAAGCGTGCACTGGTGCGTTAATTTAACGCAAGATTCCGGCCTTACTACTGAGCCTCCCAGCGAAACTGTTGTCGATGATAGCTGAAATAACGATAGTTCAGTGAGACAGAAATCGCTTATCAAAGCCAGCAAGCTGATGATGGGAGCTATATTTCGTTGGGCAGAACTAAAGCTGATGCAAGCGCACGAGTATCTCGCACGGTGTGTTGCACTGACATCAAATCGACGCATTAAGCCCTTTGGCCGATTCTTCAAGGACTCAAGCTGTCAAGAATGAATTAAAAGCTCTTTTGTTGTTATTATTCGCAAGATGTAAAACAACAACGCAACAATGTCAGGCATCATGGAAGGTTTCGCTGCGCGTGTTTACACACTGCTACGAGCACATTTGCTACAAGTGACAACACCGGTAAAGTATTCCTGCATTTCTTGCATGCCTCTGCGTTCAAACTCAAAGAGAGCTAGCTGCTTACTGACGCTGTTGTTATTCCTGACCGTGACTGTTTTCATACTGAGCTAACCATCCTGGTCCCGGTATGGTCGTCAAACTGTGTTCCCGTAGAGTGACGGGCGCTTTCATGTCCCGATGAAGACAACGGCTTGGCTGCAGCCCTGTGCTCGAGCTGACATTAGCGCAAGCTTCAGTGTTATGACCTGCTGCCAGCGCATTTAAGTACGCTTTTGGAGGCATAATATCCCCGTAACAATATGCATCTAAACGGGACCTCGATGGATAAATAATCCCCTAATAAAGTCGGCGCTCTCGTCAGTTAGTCAAGGATTAAACGAAAGCGAATTATCTGGTGGCATGTAACAAGGGTTCGTGGTCAGCCGCCGCCTGCGCACTGGCCTAGTCACGTGCTCTGGGTCGCGGTGCCGAAATCAGCGCCGGCGGTGACCCCCCCCCCCCCCCCTTTCTCAAACGAAAGACATGCAGCGCCACAGGGGCGGGATGCCACGTGAGGGCCTCCGAAGGCGAGCTCTGTCTCGAAGCAACAATGGGGCACCATAAGCGTTAGCTCTCATCGAATCATCGAAATTGCAGCCGCCTGTATGGGAAACATGTATGGGTGGAAACCGGTTACATCAGGAACCGCAAGCGTCCCATGACGGCTCCTTTATATGGCCCACGCGGAACTACTGAGCACTCAGACCAATTCAGGCATTCACCTTCTCATCTATCGAGGTTAAATGGGTGACGCTTTATGCGAAGGACATTTCTCACGCTAGAGTGTTAATAATCGTCATTGACGTGTGTTCTAGCGTTTTGATACCGATACTTTTATGTCGCTGATACCGACACCTATGTATAAAAAAAATATGCTCAAGCGTTTAGATTGTGTGCGGACGAACACCTTCATCAGGCGGCGCTTCTGTATGATCATTGTTTGATGTAAAAGTAGCTCTCTCTTTCTCCCGATAAAGAGAACGTTCCAGCTGAACTTCAGGTTACATCCAGCGCGGCGGTTTCCTCGGCACAACACTGCTGTTCTGCTTTGAATATGTCGAGGCAAAACACGTCCAACACGAGTAAGCTAAACAAATGCGAGTTCGCGCACGCTGACGGCATTTGCATGGGGGCACTGACCATGCACTTATTCATTAGCTTAATGTGGTTCACCTCGCTATGTTTTCGACTTGGCAAAGCAAGTAAATCTGCCGAATTCATTACGGCACCCAAACCGCCCAAGGGTTGTGCTAAAACCTGTGTTGGAGTGACGGGCTGCAATGTACTGAGGGTTTCATCGATTGCCAAAGAAGCACTCGGCGAGAGAATTTCCTTGCGGCACGTTTCAGAATCGAGGCAAGCGCTCGGAGCTAAGCGGGGAACCGTCGAGGAACCTATTAAGACTGCGAGAAGAGCAGCTCACGAAAAGGGACTGATTAGGAGGGACGGAAAGAGTGGGGGCCGCTTTTACCGTCTCTGCGATCAATAGCAGCGCCAGTGCCTTCCTTGTAGGTTTCTGTTTGCGGAGCCAAGGCAGCTCGACGCAAGGCACACGCGACTGCCAGAGAACAACTATATCCGTGCGGGTCGATGGTGAAATGAGGGATCACTTTATCGGACGCGACAGGGCCTGATCGCAGGAGGCACCACCCCACGGTCGTAAACTGGCAAGCACGAGAGAGCACGCACAACGGAGCAGAGACAGAAAAGCACGTGTAACGACAAGAACACGAAGCCGAGAGCGGCGCTTCGACGCAGCCTCCCGATATGCGATCGCTTGACGGCCGTCGTGTACTGGAGGAGTCGTGTTATCGGCATCGACGCAGAAGCTGCAATCTCAATCCTCATCTGAGCAGAGAGCTAGCTGGTGCTACTGCAGAGGCGCGCACACTTGCGAACGGGGCAAAACCGGCCCACTGTTTTGTTTCGAGCTATTTTCATTTCGCGCAGGGACCGTCTACTCCAGGCTGGTGGGTGTGCGCGTGTGCCAGTAATAAGGCTAGTTGCCAGCAGCGATCAGCTCCAAGGAGGGCCTCGCGAAAGCAACCAGTGCTCGCTCTCCCCCGCTCCAAGCGGGATGGAGGGTTCCGCACCGAGTCAAAACGATGCCTACGACGCAAGTGAAGGTCACTCGCCAAGACTGCGGAAATGCGACCTCCACGGCGAGACCCGGGGAGAAAAAAAAAAAAAAACGTAGGACGGCACCGGGCAGCGTCTCGATAGCGAAAGAGTTAAGAGGCGTTCAGAAGCGAAACTTCGCCATGCACGGCCGCGCTATCTAGCCGCTTCGGAAGGAGCTGGCCGGCATTCGCGAAAGTCGTCCGCCTAGGGCTCGTAATGTCGCCGTGTCCACCGCTGCAGTTAGGTTTACGCCGGCTTTCTCTCATGCTCGCCGAGATTTGTGCGGACTGGGCGCGAAATGAAGCTTACTGGCTCGTCGTTCCGCTACCGTGGCGTTCCCACCCCGAAGCCGAAGAGTGGTGGGAGGGAGGAGGGGAACAACAGCGGTTTCGTACGCCTCGCGCGGCCGCCGCGCACAGACTGCTCGCGGCCAACCCCGCTCGGGTGAAAAACGAAAATAACTAGGCTGGATGATTTCTCTCACGTGCAGGCACACACACTGTACCGGGGTCAGCCAAGCAGCCAGCGCTTACCGTTCTCGGCAGGGTCCCCTTTCTTCGTAGTGGCGGCATTTCCCATGGCTCACTTGCGGCCAACTCGTCTGCGCTCGAGTGCGCGGCGATCGGTTCCACTCCGGCCCGCTCGTGCGCGCGGCGTTCGGTGCCCAACGTCGTCGCAGCGGTCCCACACCGTCGAGAGAACAGTGAGACCACCGTAAAAAGAAACGGAAACAAGAACGGCGCCAGGAAGGAACGGCCACTAACGGAACGGGCTCGGGTGGTGATGCCGGCAGCGGCTTCAGTATCAACACCGCCGCGAACGCACTTGCACAAGCACGGCACACGGGTAGCAGACGGCGGCGGCCCTAGTTGCCGCTTTCGAAGTTGCGCTCCTCGTACGGGCAATCTCTGGACCCTACGGTATCCGTCTTGGCCAAGCCACTCCCCGCAAAACACATTTAATCTCACGTCAAACAGTCAACAAACCGAGCCGCCATCGATGAAGCCTCGCACAAGACGACGGGTCGCCACCGCGCCGTATTCTTCCGCGAGGCACCGCGGCGGGGCAGCCGCCGAGCAGACGTCGCCGGCACTCGCGCGCTGCAGTAGATTTTGTAATCGCTTCCGGTGCCGCTGCCTCAGCGACTGGAGACCGAAAACAGCTGGGGAAGCTCGTTTCTCGTCTCTGCTTCTCTTCTCTGCGCGTACACCCAGCGTCGGGAGACGCGAAGTTGCCGCACTCTTTGCGAGCGCGCGCCGCCAAATTGTGGCCGGTGCGCAGGCGAAATCAACATGGCGGCGCGGCAGCCTCGGCCCGACTCGCTCGCGGAGACCGAGTGAAGGGGGTGAGACGCGCGCGAGAGGGAAAAAAGAAAAAACGAAAGCGCCGAGAGGGGAGAATCCAACGGGAAGGAAAGAAAATATCCAATTCTCGCTTGCGAAAAGGGCCAGGCGACGGACGCGCTGCCCGCGAACTGTGCGCGAAGCGGTGGATTGTTCTGACAGAGGCGAAAGCACAGGTGTCCTCGTCAGTACGAGGTGCCGATTGGAGGCGTAGCGTTGTCGAGCAAAACAAGGCAACCTTCTCTCTTTGCAGCCGCCAGTGCAAAAGCAACCTCATCTTAGATATAATTTATTTAAAAAAAAAGAAAAACACCACCGTCGAGCTTTTGAGCCGTCAGTTGTGCTTTCCCTCAAAGCCCCCGGGCGATATCTCCCAAACCGCAAACAGCAAGGCTGACCGTGTTCTGTACATGCCGGCGTAGCCACTGACCAACTGAACCGTGCACGAACTACAGAGTGAGCTAATCCGGCAGTCGCCGGGCGATGAAGCGTTTAATTAAAGGTAAGGAAGCAGCGCTTCCTCTTCCCATCATGCATAGCTCATTTGGGATCTCATACCTCCAACCGATGTCGCCACTGGACAACTGAGGCGTTCAGTGCTAAAAACGAAAAAGAAAGACAGAAGTGTGTGTGTGGGGGGGCGGGGGGGGGGGGACGAAACACTCGAAACGAGCACTTGTCTCTAGGCCATACAGGTGTTTGGTCTCTATTCGGAGTGTGTGTATTTTTTTAACACTGACGGTAGAAAAGGAGGAAAAGGGGCTGTTGAACAATTTAAATGGAGCCATGATTTCACGGGAAACTTGGCAAGATGGAATGGTAGTGCGCGAGTGCCGCTGAGACCGCTGCATTGTGATATATATATCGTTATGTACACTATATATTTCAACCTCTTCAACTTAGGAATGATTTTAAGTATTAATTTAAAAGCATCAATGCAGAGCTTCCACTCGAATATGTCTGTAATATTCCTTATTGATTCCTATGAATAAAGTCCTCCAGTGCACGTTCTTTTTTTTTTCTCGTTTACACTGAAGATGAGCCAACTAGCCCTCCTCAAGATCACGGTAACCAAGAGGCTAGAATAATAATATGATTAAATTAACGAAATAGCTGCGCGGTAGCGTGTGCATCGGCTAAGCGCGCAAGAATGACAGGTGTCCCCATCAATTAAGTATGCTGCCACAAGATATTTTCCGCGGTGACACAGTGCAGATGAGCCTTAATAATGCACGTTGCACAGCATGCTTCCAAGCCGATCAATCTGCGTGCAATTAGAGAACAATAATATTTCATATTTACCAGAAGGGGTAAGCAATCGAAAGGCGCTTTACGGCAAAAAATGGCGACGAAGCAACGAGACTGTCGGAGACGCTGATAGAACCCTTACATGAATGGCAGATCTGTATTTATTTATCTATCTATCTATCTATCTATTATTTTGTCGCTGTTGTTGCCGTTGTTTCTCCAACTTAATGGTGCGTTACATCCGACTGCCGGTCCTACCTTTTCGGAAGCTGGATTATCCGCGATACAGGAAGGAAACGGCGTACCGTTAACGACGGACGGATCGTACCTGTCGTCAGCACAATAATTACGCGAAGTGTGGAGCAAGCATCAGTGCTCGAGCAAGTACCTATATACCTATTAAGAGAAGTGAGCAAAAAGACACCAAGCTCCCAGACCCGAAAACCACCCGCACCTTACGAAAGCAGTCATCAGTGCCGCAATGCCAAGTGTTTTCAGTCTCGATATTTACTTGCGTTGACGCACCAAACGTATGACAAACAATTCTTAACATAAAGCCACATGACCGCCATGATCCAACTGAATTCTAATGTACAGCAAGCGTCTGGCCTGTCAAATATTCTGTCAGCGTTTAGGCTACCGGACCAACCCCAACCTCATTTGTCGCAATTACCTATTAAATCTTAGGGTGGTCGTTCCTTTTGTATATTTCGGCATTTACTTCGCTCATAAGACCATTACGCGTTTGCCCCATTCAATCACGGTGTACGCAATTGCGTAATCGGCTTACTTTTGCTTATTCTGTCCAATGGTATAGCGGCCAAGAAGCTGCAGACATGGAGCTTCCGTGGCCGCATTCGCAAACAGTTTCGTTCGTAAGTTCTTTATGGCCGAACGCCTTCGCTAATATTTTGCCAATTTAAGCGTAAGACGTTTTCGCAAATACTTGCCCTGGTGATATGAACATTTATGTTTAGATAACATGGCTCCCTTTAACTACTATGTTTGGCAGAATGTAGGACATCCCAAGTTCCGCAGGAAATACAGAAGTTTTTTTTTTTTCGTTTCGTAATACTTGCAGTCAGACAACAACTTCTGCATGCACTCATGCAGTCCTCACGCTACAATTCTTCGTAAGAGCAATTTCCAGCCAATCCTGATGCGGGACATATCATTAGCGAAGACAGCCGGCCAATGCAAAAGATCACTTACGAACGATAAACTCTGTGATTAAGTCCCAGCTCTTTTCATGAAAAAACACAAGATAACTGAGTACACATCATATAGATATTTATTTTGAAGATATTATGACACACTGGCTAATGCACGATGCGTCATCCCACCACTATGATCGACTTGCTTTCAACGCAGTCGCCATCGCCTTTGAATAAAATAATCTATGCGATAAATTTACCGACAGCTTATCATATTTCGTGAGTGAAGGTTTTCCGATTCGGCGCGCAAAAATAGCGAGGTTTGTTATCACGCTGAAAATTAATAATGACACTTCGATCCTTTTTATTTGGAAAGCTTGTTTTTAATTTCTTAGTTATATTACTGAGTAATGAGATGAAAGAGAAAGGCAGGGGATGCGTTGTGGTTTAACTCCTTCCTTCATTACAATGCACCAACAACGTCAACATTAGCGACAGATACAATCTAACGATAATGCTATTCGGAAGACTGCAGCTGGCTTAACAGCTAGATTATTACACACGCAGCCATTTACTCCATGCATGTAGTTTCCTGCACCCGTCGTTTCTTGCAGTCTCCCTGCCGGGTTTTGTTCCAAGTATTTGTTCCACAATTGTGAAAAGGTTTGTGTGACTGCGACATCCACACATCCATAGGCGGAGAGTTCATTCTTCCGGGGAGGGGGGACTATCTTTTCAAACCCCATATATATATATATATATATATATGGAACCCACGACCTTCGTACGGATGAGATCGTTCCCCAGCTGCGGCAAGTTGTTTTTTCATCCACTTTCATTTCCATTGGTGTCAGTGTCATTTGTGTCAGTGTTTGTTGGCTTCTCATGATAAAGCCCTGGTAATGGCACTTTAGGTGTGTGTGTGGGGCGGGGGCTTCAGCATCGCCGGGGGGGGGGGGGGGCTGAGCCCTCCACCCCCACCCCCGCCCGTAGTCGGTGCGTATGCACACGTCACCTCCTCGTTCGGGCGACTTTTATCGCCACTCTGCTATTGCACAAGCAACTTCACTTGAAAGCGTTTAGGTTTGCAATGCGTTGGCGTTATATCAGTGGCACTGTCACGAAATGCGCTCCGGGATCACAGAGTGGCGGTGCGTAGGTTTTTTAAGAAGCTCGCTGGTATTTTTCACATTTCCATCGAGTTTCTTTTGTCTCTCTCTTGCCGAGCTAAATCATTTGCTGCAAATCAGGCCACGGTGGTTTTCCCTGTATTCGTCCTTTCTATTTTCGTAATTCACTGTTTATTTTATTATTATTACTTAGTTATTCGTTCGACCGCTCGCGCAGGTGGACGAACCACGTGACCTCGAAGGCGCCGACAGGATCACGCAGACAATGGCGCTGGGAATGGAAAAATTTGCGAGATCCCTTTTGCATGGAGCGTTTCACGGTTAGCCGGCATTCGAGCAATGCCTAGCAATGACAGTTCATGCGACGGTTGCCATTGCTATTACGGCGAATCACGACAAGTACCAGCGTGAACTGCTGTGAATCCGTCCAAGGCGAAGCACTTGTGACGTAGTGGGATCGGGCACTAAAATGGCAAAAAGCTTTTTTTTTTGCTTTTAACTCCCATTTTCTCATCGTAGGTATTTTATTAGCGAGGTGCGAAAGGCTCCAGAAACGACGAAACTGAATAAACAAACGCCATATGCAGGTCAACGACACTGCGCCAAGGCCACAGTGTTCGTTTCTTGGCAGGCGTGTAGATTGACCCCACCTGGTGGAACGGCCGCCAACGCGCCTCCTCAGTGGCCGTTCGCAAACAATCTCCGCTGCGGCGACCGGTGCATTCCCAACAAGTGCCCGCGCGTGTTTTTCTCGACGGTGCCACGCGACGACTGCCGCCCTCTCTCGACCGCTAGAGACTCCGGCTTCATAGGCGCCCGCCGCAACACCCCCCCCCCCCCCCGAAGTGCGTCAAGTAGCGCCACCCGACGGGTAGTGGACTAATTGGCGCCGCGGATCACGGGAGCCCGCAAAACGCGCGCTTTCTGCGCTCCTCTGCAAACCAGCAGGGTAGCACATACCCGTACAGTGGCACAACATTCGTGGCTAGAATAGAGAGTGGGAGAGGCCATCCAGCAAAGTGCTGGACGCGCATCGTACACAGTGACCTCGCGCTTCGCCCGTCGGCCGCGCTTTCCAGCGACCTTGCGCAGCGGATGCGTCGTGCGCTTTGTTTGAGTTTTTTCTGCTTCGGTTTTTGCGTTACAATGGGTGACGTCCTGCCGCTGCGCGAGCTCGGCTACACGTGCTGCGTCTTCGCAAGCCAACGTCAGGCACGTCGAGTTTTTCATTAAGTTTGTAGTTATCTCGTGCGTTTTACAGTGGTTTCTACTGTCAAGAATGGCGAGCTTCGAAGCAAGATTGCCACCTTGCCACCCGATTACGACAAGAGGTGCAAGACGCGCACCTCTCCCTCTCCGTCGCTGCAGCTGGGAGGCGTTCAAAGAAGCGGCCTTTGCGTTGGAATCCGCCGCCTTCCTCCAGCCCCTTCGACATTGTGACGGAACTAGTTCGGTGCGTGAACAATGATTCCGGAGTTCCCCAACGCGGAGCTGATTTGAAACGCATGGACAAGCTGCCGCGGGAAGGACGTATTTTTGTGCTTCTCACGGTTCGGAGTGACACGGAACAACGAGCGACCCTCGAGCGGCAACGATAGTTCCCGGAACGGCACCCGCCAACGCCGTCGTCGGGCATCAGAGCGCGGTTGCCTTTGTGTACGTAAACTGTTCTGCAGAGCAGCGGCGCGTTGGTGATGAGTAAACCAACAGTCGCCGCGTCGTAGGACCGGCGGATCGAGTGTATAAAAACTGTGGTTGTGCGAATGCTAAGGACACTTCTCTTGAGCAGTCATGTTAGACTGAGTCACTTCTCTCATGCAGTCATGTTGGACTGTTACTCTTTTTCTCAAGCAGTCATGTTAGACTGAGTTAATTTCTGTAAATAAACCCTTTTTCCTCGTTCTCGATGAGAAGCAGTTCTTCACTTCATCAACGATCTCAGCGTAAATAAGTTGGACGACGGCATGGGCCAGCTACCTTCGAATTCATGCCGTACTCCAATCTTGGCAAAGGACCACGGACGATGGGATTGAGCCCCCAATCCTGACAACTGGCTGACAGCGGTGAGATGGACTTTGCGACATGGTGCTGTATCTGCGGTGAGTGCTTGGTTTTTGCTTTGACTCTCTAGGCTTCATTGTGTGGTTGTTCTGTTTAGAACAGTAGGGAAGCTAGATTGTTGTGTGTTAGCTAGGTTGTGTTTTCCTAGCTAGATTTAGAGAGCAGAATCAAGGCAGTAAAGCAGCAGTCATGGAGTTAAGGACACTGCTGAGAGACGAGTTGTTGATTGTTGGTGAGGAACTGGGCCTAGATGTACGCAAGGAAATGCTCAAATCGGAATTATTGGAGCTAATTTCCGAAAAGGCCAGTGAGGAAGAAATTGAAATGGGGTTTGAACTTCTGAAAAAGAGAGAAGAACGAGAGAGAAAAGAACAAGAGAGAGAGGAACGCGATAAAGATCGCGAGTTAAGAAAAATGCAACTGGAACTTGAAAGCAAACGTTTGGAGATGTCTCAAGGAAGTGAAGGCGCTTTGGGACGATCAAGTGAGGCAGAATCGTACCGCATGGACAGGCTATTAAAGCCATTTGAGGTCGGGACCGACATAGGCTTGTTCCTAAGCAATTTTGAAAGGACTTGCGAAAAGATGAACTTCGGCCCAAGTACATGGCCACAGCGGTTGCTGTCTATGTTGCCGTGTGAGGCGGCGGAAGTAATCGCCAGACTGAGTATGCAGGATGCATATGATTATGCAAAAGTTAAGGCTAGTCTCCTGAAGAAATACCGCCTTTCAGCCGAAGCTTTTCGGCAAAGGTTTAGGAGCACAGGCAAGAAAGATAGCGAGGGCTATCCGGAGTTTGCATATAGCTTAAAGGCCAACCTAGTCGAGTGGCTTAAAAGCGCGGAAGCGTACGACAGCAGAGACATGATCATTGAATGCATGTGTCTAGAGCAGTTTTACAAAACCATCCCCCAAGCTGTGAAACTGTGGGTGCAAGACAGAGGTAATGTAAACACTGTGGAAAGGGCGGCTGAATTAGCCGAAGAGTACGCAACCCGTAGAAAGTTGAACGCCGAGGAGGGAAACTGGGACGGTCGAAATGGACCGCGGAAACCATTTCCGTTCAAAAAGGGTGCGCAAACTAGACGATCCGAGCCTGTAGACCTGGCGGAAAAGCCCGCAGAAAAGAGCGAGGAGAAACTTAACGGAGAAACCGCACAAAAAGAACAGAAAAGAAAATTCGAATCTGTTAGACCAATTCGCTGTTACAAATGCCACAAACTGGGACATATAGCTGTAAACTGCGAGAAGTCTAGCGTAGTTTTTTCCTACGTGGAGGAAAAGGATGAGAATATGGAACATTTAAGTCCATATCTCCACGACCTGCAAGTTAATGGAAAACCATGCCGAGTGCTAAGAGACAGTGCCGCCACGCTGGACATTGTCCATCCGTCTTACGTGATGGTAGATGACTTCACCGGAGAAGTAGCGTGGATAAAACAGGTTGTAGAAGAACATAGCGTGTGTCTGCCCATGGCCAAAGTCAAAATCAGTGGACCATTCGGGGAGCTAGAGACTGAGGCTGCAGTTTCCAAATTTTTGTCACTGCAGTATCCCTACATCTTTTCGAATCGTTCGAATCAGTTACTGCGTGACAGAGGGCTCAAACTGGGAGAGGGCATAGTACAGGCATTGACCCGAGGCCAAGCTCGTAAGATCGCGGCGCTTTCGGCTGAAAATGCTCAAGCTCCTCCAGCGGAAGCAGAAAAGGGGATCGCTTCAATACCCGAATCCGAGCTAGGCCCGAGGGACAAAAGAACAGTTGAGGAGAGCCTGCCAGCTGACCAGCTCAATGAGAGCGTAGCACTAGAGTGTCAGAGTTCTAGCCTTCAGGAAGAGCAAGCAGATGCGCTCACAAGCGAGACAGGGTCGTTATTATCCCCGGCCTCAAAGAACTTTGATCAACTCTTACGCGTGGATAGAGAGTCACTGGCAGCTGAGCAAAAGAATGATGAGAGCTTAGCTAAATTACGTGACACAGCTAAAGAAGGCATTGCTAGGCGCAACGTAACGATACATGAGAGAGGAAGATTGTTCTATCGGCATTACAGAGATCGAAAGGGTAGGACTTTAGATCAGTTAGTCATACCTACTAAGTATCGGGAGGACCTTTTGAGTCTTTGTCATGGAAATGGGTGGTCCGGCCACCTAGGCATAAACAAATCAAAGGAAAGATTGCTTATGGAATACTACTGGCCTGGCTGTTTCAAAGATGTAGAAAACTTTGTAAGATCATGCGACGCCTGCCAGCGTTCTGGTAAACCAGGAGAGACTTGGAAAGCTCCACTGAAGGTAGTGCCCTTAATAACAGAGCCTTTCAGACGGCTTGTAATAGACACGGTAGGGCCTCTTCCAAAAACAAAATCAGGCTACAGGTACTTGTTTACCATGCTGTGTCCGGCTACCAAGTTTCCAGAAGCAATCCCTTTGAAAGAGCTCAGCTCCACCGAAGTAGTAGACGCGCTTTTGACAGTGTTTGCACGAGTTGGGTTTCCAGCCGAAATTCAGGCAGATCAAGGGTCAGTATTCACGAGCGCACTGACTTCCACATTCTTGCAAAAGTGCGGGGTAAAGTTAATACACAGTTCTGTCTATCACCCTCAGTCAAACAGTGTAGAGAGGTGGCATTCGGTGCTTAAGCGAGTTTTGCGTGCGCTCTGTTACGAGCACAAGGAGGACTGGGAGAACTGTCTGCCGGCAACTTTGTTTGCTTTGCGAACGGTTCCACATGAGGCGACAGGGTTCTCACCAGCAGAACTAGTGTATGGGAGGACACTCCGGTCTCCACTGAGAATGTTAAGAGAGATGTGGGAGGAAAGAGGGGAGAGTCCAACCGTGGTTGAATACGTGCTAAATTTACTGGATTGGCTAAGCGCAACCCGAGAACTAGTCGGAAAGAACCTGGCAATAGCTCAAAAGAACACCAAAGTCCATTACGACAAGAATGCGAGGCTTCGTACGTTTAAAGTCGACTTAACGATGAAAGCGGAAAAGTGTAGGTTTGGTTGTTCGCAGGTTACTTATCTGGGCCATGTTGTCGGTCAGGGCATGAGACGGCCGGCTGAGCTGAAAATAGCGACGATTGGAGATTTTTCTCAGCCGCGCACGAAAACGGACCTTCGTTCATTTTTGGGACTTGTGGGGTACTATCAACGGTACATTCCGAATTACTCGCAATTGGCAAGTCCATTAACAGACGCCCTCCGAAAGGGAGCACCGAGTAACGTACACTGGGATAAGGACAAAGAGAACGCTTTCCAAAGTTTGAAAACGCTATTGGTTTCTCGCCCTGTGCTTCGCGCGCCAGACTACACAAAGGAATTCATAGTTCAATGCGACGCAAGCGACAGAGGTATGGGCGTGGTACTTAGTCAGGTCGGCGACGATAACGAGGAGCATCCTATCCTCTACGCCAGCCGTAAACTAAATGTAAGAGAGGAAGCCTACAGCGCTTTAGAGAAGGAATGCGCTTGTTTGGTTTGGGCCGCCCAGAAGTTGTCGTGTTACTTGTACGGAGCGAAGTTCATCTTCGAGACCGACCACTGTCCTCTGACGTGGCTCAATCAAATGTCACACAAAAACGGCCGCTTGCTCCGATGGAGCCTCACTCTCCAAGAGTACAACTTCTCCGTTAGATATAAGAAGGGAAAGTTGCATAGCAATGCGGATGGTTTGAGCAGGCTAATTTGAATTCTGCGTTTGGGGGTCCCGCCTAAATTTTAGGGTTACTAGTGTTAATTTTATTAAGCGAAGAAGATCCCCTCTCATTTGGCAGGATTCCCTCCATGATTGCTGAATGTGTCAGCAGGAATTTGCTTCAGAAATTGGCATAGCGAAATGCAGCCTTTTTTTTTTTGCTTCTTCACTTATGTTGTTGTTGTTTTTTGAAGCCTAGCGAGTCTAAAGTGAGAGCCAATGCACGTCATCTCGGCGCAGAGCCGTGTTGTGGGGTTCATTTTGCAGTTGCCTGTCCTTGTTGGATGTTTTGGGGCGGTGACATCAATGCACAAGTGGTCGCTGCGAGCCAAGACATCAATCCCCCCCTGACCAGCAGCCGTTCTCTTCCTGCCTAGCGGTTGTCAGCGCTAGACAGTCGAGACTTTCCGGCCCATGGAGGCGCTGTCAAGAATGGCGAGCTTCGAAGCAAGATTGCCACCTTGCCACCCGATTACGACAAGAGGTGCAAGACGCGCACCTCTCCCTCTCCGTCGCTGCAGCTGGGAGGCGTTCAAAGAAGCGGCCTTTGCGTTGGAATCCGCCGCCTTCCTCCAGCCCCTTCGACATTGTGACGGAACTAGTTCGGTGCGTGAACAATGATTCCGGAGTTCCCCAACGCGGAGCTGATTTGAAACGCATGGACAAGCTGCCGCGGGAAGGACGTATTTTTGTGCTTCTCACGGTTCGGAGTGACACGGAACAACGAGCGACCCTCGAGCGGCAACGATAGTTCCCGGAACGGCACCCGCCAACGCCGTCGTCGGGCATCAGAGCGCGGTTGCCTTTGTGTACGTAAACTGTTCTGCAGAGCAGCGGCGCGTTGGTGATGAGTAAACCAACAGTCGCCGCGTCGTAGGACCGG
Organism: Dermacentor albipictus; assembly: GCF_038994185.2. Lineage (NCBI taxonomy): Eukaryota > Metazoa > Arthropoda > Arachnida > Ixodida > Ixodidae > Dermacentor > Dermacentor albipictus. The sequence continues at coordinate 6,586,699 of NC_091829.1, read as the reverse complement.
CGGATCGAGTGTATAAAAACTGTGGTTGTGCGAATGCTAAGGACACTTCTCTTGAGCAGTCATGTTAGACTGAGTCACTTCTCTCATGCAGTCATGTTGGACTGTTACTCTTTTTCTCAAGCAGTCATGTTAGACTGAGTTAATTTCTGTAAATAAACCCTTTTTCCTCGTTCTCGATGAGAAGCAGTTCTTCACTTCATCAACGATCTCAGCGTAAATAAGTTGGACGACGGCATGGGCCAGCTACCTTCGAATTCATGCCGTACTCCAATCTTGGCAAAGGACCACGGACGATGGGATTGAGCCCCCAATCCTGACACTACTTGTTAACATGTGAAATATCCCGTTGTGTAGAAAACGGCCGTGCTCGTTCTTCTTCTCATGCGTACAATACCGAAATATTGGCCTTTGATAGCTGGTACAGACTATTCAAACAAAGTCGTTTAGAGGTTTGCAATATCGAATCAAATCGAGAAGTAACTGCATTGTTATATAATCGCCCGTGTTGTGTATTCGTTCCAGACAACTGTGTCTCGTCCAAGAGACTTCGAATATCCACATCCCATCGTAAAAAATCGCACGTCCTTCCTCCTTCGCCGTTTTTTCCTTTCTACTGCGAGCCTTATTATTATGCTGTAATATTTCAAAAACCTCATGAACCACTTGATCTCATATATATCACCATCACCATGATTGAATGATTGATTATTATTGCCCTTCATAGACTCTTGTTGTTTGGGACAGTAAATACAATTATTATTATTATTATTATTATTATTATTATTATTATTATTAAGCGCCAATAATGATAATAACGCGAAAGTCACGACAGTAACGAAAGCATATTTCAAGCTTCATTTGTACCTCGCAAAGACGTTCCTCCGGAAATAGGTCAGGTAAAATAAACTGTATGATAAAGGAGCGCACACACTGGTACACAAAGTGGTGGTGAAAAAAAAAAAAGAAAAAGGAGACGGAAGGTAGACGATGAAGCGTAAAGCCCTCTACCTCCCCCCCCTCCCTCAAAGAAAAAAAAAAGGAAGAAAGAATTTCGCCTGCAAACTGGTTTCTATTCTTAGAAGCCACGCTATAGAACGGCCAAAGGCAAGAAAGCGGCAGAACGGCGATGCGGCCGCGTTTTCTGCGCGTTGCGCTCGACTGCGGAAAATGCAACGAGCACGTATCGGAGGTAAGACCCGCGCTGCCATATGAAAACGACAAGTAAAATAAAAGAGGCAGTAAGACTTTAGTGCGACCGCACTACTGCGCCGCTTTCGACGAGACACCGCACACAGAAAGAAGAAACCACATAAAGGCGAAGAAGGGGGAAAAAAAAAAAGAACTCGGTTAGCGTCTCCATTGTGATCGGGTGCTAACACTCCTGCTGAAAGATGTGGGCGACGCAGTCGGCCGCTCTTTAGTTTTATTTTATATTTTTTTTCATTTCCTTATTTGACTCTAAGAGTGCCTAGCTTTCAATCTACAAACATATTTTGTTGAAATTGCATGCACTAAAGGCTCGATAGAAATGATATTGGACGCACTCCCCATGTATCAAGCACGTGAACTTTAGAAATAAGGAGGCAAGGCGACGCCCCGAAATTTTTAAAGGAACTCCACATGACGTTAGCGGCGGTGGCAACGACTCGCGAATGCGTGTTAATCGCTTACAGACTTTCGCCGAGTCTATATAAAACCCAAATCGAAGACGTTTCATGTCAGTGACGTCATGCAAGAACAACAGCAGTCGATGCAGTTAGGGCGAGAGATATCGCAAAAAACGCAAATTCGCTTCTCAACTGCAATGTTGTCCGACAGCGAGACGCCTTCTTTGACCAGGGCCAACGCTCGGAAACCTTTCAAAAAGAGCCTGATTCACAACAATTTTATTCCGAGTTATGTACGTACTTTTCCGCCCGATTTCTCCAGAAGTCTAACAATATCGTAAATATTGCTGCGGTGCTTTACTCCCAACAGCGTTCAATCTGTGCTAAATTAATAGACTTCATTACTTCCACCCATGCTCCAGACTGAACTCGCGACTCATCAGTTGATCGAACGAGGAGACCCATCAGTCTCCTCGTTCACTGAAAAACCGAATAGAGCATCTCTTGTGTCGTCCAATTTATTTGCCAGTCGTGGTTTTACCATAGCTTTATCGATATTGGATTGGTGAACCGTAAAAAAAAAAGGAAATGAAGAAAGGCTACAATACTAATGTATGTCATTCTTTGACGTATGCCTTGCGCGACTGGCTTGCGTTCTTCCTTCACGAGCAAACAGCTTCCAATGTACACAAACTTGTGGCGTTTCAGTTCTTTTTGCCTTTCTTTTTTAGTCCTGGTATTCACGTCTGAACGCTGTATTGCGCTAGAGAAACGAGGCCTTGGCGGCCGTGCAAGAAATGTCTTACTCGTGGAACTGGCAGTACGCATTACCAGATTATTATTTTTATCCTGCCTACCTCGCACGTCATGTATATTTTACCCTAGTGAGTATAGTACATTGTAGGCAGCACTGCCGAAACGCCCGATTAGGAAAAGTAATATGAAAAGAAGAAAACTGAAGCAAACAGTGCGTTAGGAACAAATATTACGCAGCACAAGCTATGTCTCGACATGGCAACCACTGTTTCTCCGCATGCAGTCTCGGCGGTCACGTGTCACAACCTGGGAATGCACAGCGCAAGCACATCGTTCGCACCGTGCCCAAGCAGCGCCAACGGACCCGCAACTCGACGGCTGCGCATCTGCAGCGCATCGCTTTACTGGCGGGACTCCACGCAGAGCGCCACCGATCTTGTTTGGCCTGCAACACAAGGAGACGCTCGCGGCTGCGTCGTCGGTATAAAATGTTGTCTTTAATGTGTGCACAGTTCACACCAAGAAGGGCAAACAAGAAAGCTGGCACAATAATTACGGTGCGTTTTCCATTAGGTTTGATGCTCAAGTACCTCGACAGAGTTGCTGCTATTCAAGGAAATTCTTCTGTGGAGTGCATAGGAGAAGCCGCATCAACCGTCACAGCCAAGCAAAGCGTTGGGATGATATCTTGCTGCAAACGCTTGAAACGACTGCGATGCGTGGCAGGAAAGGAAAATAAGATCGAGGCCATCACCAATTACGCTTCACCAACGCGGCGCTTGACATAAATTGCCGACAAGGGGCAAAATGTCGCAAACGGGAACTGAGCTATCTAAAGCAGCAGCTGAACATCTGTCGTCGGCGCAGCTATATAGAATACTACGAATCTGTACTAAACATAAACCCAAATCATGTAGCGCATTCGTGTTTAAGAATTCGTCAGCGTGTGCACTGGCCATGGTGCACTCGTTTGTCGATTTTCGGCCCGATTTCAAATTACACTTTACCACGTTCGCTCAGTAATCCCCAACAAACTTACGGGCCCCTGTAGCGAATGTTTCTCTTAGGTCAACTCCGCAAGTGTGCAGTGCTGAGTGAAGACAGCTTTACTAATAATGCGGCCGGTGACGACCACAGTCACTTTAGTTTCAATCTTAAACTTGACATACAGCGCTTGTTTCAGCTATGCTTTTTTTTTATTCCAGTACGATCGCGTTTTCCATCGGTCACGATGCTGTCCATACAGCAGCTTTCGTTGACAGCCAATATACCTGAGCGGCAATTGACAAACTGCCACAGAGATCATCAACGCGCATCGTAATCGAAAAGTGTCCCGTAACAACGGTCCGTCGCGACCCTCCTCGGTCGCCATTCTATTTAGTGGTCGCCAAAGAGACCGTGCGACGTGCCTCTTCCGTACCAACACTCTACCGCAGCCATCATGAACAACGCTTGCAGCGCCACAGGCGAGTTCGCCTCGCGATGTGCGACGTCGAGTGCCAGCGACGCCCCTCGTCGAGGCCGAGATGATTTTCAGGATCCATTCCACAACACACGGCGGGATGTGTGCGCTCGCAATCTGCATCCGAAGCCAGTACGACACGCGGGATGCGTCGCTGCGCTTTGTTGCCGGCATAGAGTTTCATATTAGTATACCTAGAGGCAAATCTGGCGCTGCGATCGTTCAACCTACATGGGAATGATGGGAAGTACAGGCTTCGGATTGGCATTCTGTTGACTGGCAAACTAGTGTACAAATATTTTTTTTAAAAGTTTCGGTTTCGCTCCAAGCGCAATTGCTATAACCTGCAGTTGGACAGTGCAACGCAAAGCTCTCTGCGTTTGTTAGGTTGCTCAGAGTGGCGATAGCGCGCTGGGCCAGCGACTGGGACGATGCTTGTGTCGCGGTGTGGCGTCGAAGCCGTGACGAGAAAGCGGCGGCATCGTAAACGTTGAAAGAACATGTTTTGAGCGTTTAGACCTTTGTTTGTTAAGTGTGTTAGGTTGGCACTGTAGCGTTACGTGCTTTATGAAACTTCAGAATAGAACAAAGAAGGCACTACTGATACAAGACATATACAATTGTACTTCTAGTGGCTTGACAATCAAATTTTATTGAGGGCTTCATTATGTGCTCGTTTATTTGCTCATTGAAATGCGTGTTTTAGGACTTTGAGAACACAAACTTACTTGTGGTAGGAAACGTAGCTGCTTCCTATCTGTAGTCTAGTGTCGCACAATGGGTACCCGCAAAGCCACGCTGTAACGCTTCGGAAGCGGTACGCCAATATAAAATATGATGGAGCATACTCGTAGGAGGCCACTAGCGTCCTACCTAGCACGGCAGCAGATGTGCTTAAAATTACTTGAAGGCGTTCAGCAATTGTGACAGCCGACGCAACCTTTCGAAAGAGCGAGAGAGTTCGCAAGTGCCTGTCGTCTGCGAGAAAAGTCTCGCGTTTGCAGCGAGCAGGCTTCGTAGCAGACGATACTTGTAGAATTCCTCTCAAGGGCGCAACGCTTTGTCACAATACAATATTTTTATTTCCAGAAATACTTGATGAGTATTTTTATATGAGTACATGCACGGTTGTTTTGCTGTTGCAAAAATGAATAAATAATTATTCTTTGGCGTTAAATTGGGAACAGAATCGCACGAGTATGCACACCCTGGTGTGTCCTGCTGACAAACCATAGTAAACCATGCTTCCATCTCAACGTCATGCAAAGTTTATGTAGCGCGTTGTGCATTATATGGCATACTGCGGAAATAGAATTAGATTTTACGCGATAATATTTGAGTATAGCGTTGTTTACTGCGCCAGAAGCAAACGCCACTAGTCTAAAGACCGAAGTCAATCCGAAGCCTGTACTTCCCATCATTCCCATGTAGGTTGAGGCGACGCTCATGAGAACCCCCGTAGACACTAGCGCCACATTTCCCTCTAGGGTATTTTTAGAAACTCTATGGTTGCCGGGGATGGTGCAAGGCACTGGACGGGGGTTCACTCGGCCAACCTGATTTTATTGCGAATTATATGGACACTCCAGGCGCATTTCTGTCGTCGCCGCCGCCGTGAGGTTCCGTTTGAGTGAAAGCGTGTGAGGGCGAGCCGGCAAACGCGGCTCAATCTCGCGTGCGTGCGAGGAACGCGGCCCGGATGTGTGCCCTCTCCTGTGGCGCGCGAGGCAGGGGGGTCAGTAGAGGGAGGACGGGCGCTCTTCTCCGGCTGCTGCTAGGGTGCTTCGATGTCCTCCTCGCCATCTGCTCCGCACAGAGACAACCGCGGCGTCTACTGTATGACGGGTTGCAGAATCAAGCGTCCTTCCTTCCTTTAGATCACTATCGTCTACCGTAGCGTTGGCCACGCGAATCGCAGACGCCGTAGTAGACGCCTCTGGCGGACGCCGCAACGCCGCCGGCAACGCGTAGCGCGTTGCCGGCGCTCGTGTGTGTTGAAAGCGATCTGCGATGTTTGCAGAGAGCGCGTAGTGCCGGTAGTTTCGAATGCGCTGTGCTTTCGACGTTTCGTTTGCGTTGAAGCGAGAGGTGCATGAAGGCCAATTCACTTGCTCCTGCCGCGATTCCCGACTCCAGAATTTTCACAGCGAGTTTCCGCACTCATCGAGCGATGTGTGTTCATGTGTACCTGTGCGCGCGTAACACCGTGCTGGTTAATTTAGTTAAAACACGTTGGCGGGCTAGTTGGTTTGAATCCACGATAAAATGTAAGCGCGACTGAACAGGGACGTTGAAAGAAGCAAACACGCAAAGACAGCACCGTCTCTTGTGTGTCTGTTTCTTTCTACGTCGTCGTTGAGTCACGCTTACATATTCTATCATTGTTAATTTAGTTAGTAAGCGAATGTTTACAAGTCTATACTGCCGATAAAACTACTATCCTTATTTCGTACGGATAGCTACAAATTTGCTGTCGCAATCGGCGCTTCGCCTTACGGGTTGAACTGCGAATTTTTATTCGACCGCTTTCAACAGTGCCAAAAGGCTCCCCCTGCATGTTTAACTATTTCAACTTGGACATCGCATAATTCTAAACAATGCTGCGCGTTCCGTCGGGTACTTGTTAATGAAAGTCGGGTCTTACATAATGCTTTCTGACAAAGTGACTAAAATGTTGTTCTTGCGGTCGGACACATGCAGCTTTTCGTCCGAATATCATTGGCGGACAAGCTCAGATATACCGCTGTACGTCGACTGGTCTGATTTTGCAAGCATTGTTAAGATACCAAGTGCTGAATTCACAAAGCTATTCGTGCTATTTACTATTGGCTGGCCGCCTTCGATAATAATATGTCCATCAATAATAATATGCTAGCATCAAGACTGGCGAAAATTTTCTCTTACGAAATCCTCTAGCGTAAGATGCATAGAGTTTCATACAATAATTACTAGGGGGAATATCTGGCGCTACAGTGCCCACAGGAACTTAAATTGGGGCGGTTAAGCCAGCATGCGAATTATGGGAAGTATATGTATTTGCCTAAACTTCGGCCTTCTGGCTTCAAACGACTTCGTGGCTTTGTAGACTCGTCATGAGGAAGTATATGGATTTGACTAAACTTCGTCCTTCTGGCTTTAAATGACTTCGTAGCTTTGTAAACTCGTCATTTTCAACGAAATGATGCGTAATAAATAATTAAAAAAACGTTATTAAAATTGTCCGACGGCAGGATCCGAACACAGAACCTCTAACACAGACGTCCGATATTGGAACCATTACGCCCCGGACGCGCGCATCGAGAGAGAGAGAGAGAATAAACTTTATTCAAGAACCCCGGTCCGGGTTCGCCCGCTTTGTTCTAGTTGTCTACCAAGCCGAGCGTCGTGATGAGCTCGATCATGGCACGTACGTAGTCGGAGGAGGAGTCCGCCAGCCACTCCTCAAGTGTCGTAGGTCTACGGGTGGGTGAGAGTTTGGCAAGGCTAGCCTGAACAGCGAGACGGCTGTCAATCGCACAGAATGTGAGCATTATCCGGGAAGCCGCCACATGCCTCGCGCATCGACAAGCGACGTAAAACGACCTTACGAATCGCGGGCGAGCCAGTGCCTTGGGACGCTGGGCGCGTTTAGATTAGGCCACCTCGAGAAGCTGAACCGTTGCAATTAGTAGCGATTGTGCGTGTTCGCAGAGTATTCTGTGTTTCGAAAAGTATACATTGCTCTCAAATTTAAGACAATGAGGGCACATAACGCGTAATAAACAAAGCCACGAAAACGTCTGAATCAACAAGCATGAAGATCAGACAAATCCACGCACATCCCATATCATTCCCATGGCGGCTGAGCGATTACAGCGCCAGAGTTCCCTATAGTAATTATTGTAGGAGGTAAGAGGTAGTACTTGTGAATACGGGCTCAGATAATTTCACGGCTTACCGCGACTTCGTTCGGAATGCACGTTTCGGTTTCTTTACATCTCTTCTTGATCTTATTCTGCGCTTTCAGTTCAATTTAATTTTCATTTCCGTTTCTAGAAAGCTGTGTCAGTAACTACACAGAAGAAAAGGGGTGAGGGGTGGAAGGGAAACGATCACCGCACTTTATATGCTGCTAAATGTAGATAATAAAAAGTTGGAAGCAACGTTCTCCTCGCGATGACAAAATTATTGCTAATGTCCTAAAAAATTATTTGCATGTATAATTTGTTAAAGCACTCCCATGGTAGCACTTAAAGGGTTTAACGAGGCTAATCATTGTTATACGAGGGATTTGCGACGATGAACCAGCTTGAAGAAGCAGAATATACGGATCAACAAGGTGCCATGTTTCGAAGTTAAACGAACAATCACAAAACAAATTCATGTACCGCCATACTAATGGCTTGCGCTGACACTACTGGGCCAAATTGTTCGTTAATAATAAATGGTGCCATAACAAACAAAGTGGCTTTAGCCCGCCACGCAAGGCTTAGTGACGCAACGTGTTCAGTAAACCTTCTTCGCTTCTATTAGGCGGCCATTTCCTGGCGCACGATCATTGCGGCCACTTAGACACGCACGGCAGCTCACGAGCTTCGGAGAGGCGCAGTTAGTCGCACTGTCGTATAAAAATAAATACCTCACGTGTGCTCCCCTCACCAACAGTAGGGTTCGTAAGTGGAACGAATGCGCATCTGTTCAAAGCGCTAGTAATGGATTGTAAGTGACGATGACAATAATGTGTCCCAAAACAAGCCAACTTGTTAAGGTTGAGAAAGATATATATATATATATATATATATATATATATATATATATATATATATATATATATATATATATATATATATATATATTTGAGCCAAACGTATTTTCTTCGCAGGATGACGGCTTCAGGGTCAAGATTAGAAAGGCACGTGTCGCTGACCAGATTAATAGAATTCGTCGTGCACGCAATAACCTTCAGGATCACCAGAGTATATAGCAGGGGGCACAACTAATGATAATAATGGAGGATGACAAGAAATGGTAGGAAGAGGCGATGAAAACGTAGCAACACCAGGATTACAAGCTTACAGAAGTAAAAACGAGAAAGCGTGATGAAGTACAAAATACCAGGAAATGAAGGGTCCGGAAGCACCGCTCTCATGGGAGACAGCGAGAAGAAAGAATCGGCACATTACGCGGATAATTACTGCGATGGGCACAAAGAAATGAATATAAAAAAGAAACAAAAAGACGAGGGTGGGGACATATAGTGAAATGTAACATGCAGCACTAAAAACACTGACGAAGATAAGCCAGAACAAACGGTATCACACAAAGGGATTGAACGCAAGGAAAGCAACGGTGCCAAGCGACAGGAAGGAGCCAAGAAAGAAGGCGTTAAACAAACAAGGGTGGGGTGCCCCCCTTTAGCGACCTGGAAATGGAAGTCTCCAGAAGGTGTCACGAAATGGCCGCAGCGAGAAGAGACGGGTAGAGAAATATAAATAATACAAAACGAGAAACGTCGATGGAAAAATCAAGCGGGAACTATGAGGAACCGCGTCACAAGGAAAACGAAGGTGGGAAATGAAGGGGAAGGACGGAACAAGAGAGTAGAAGAGCAAATAGAGGGATGATAGGAAGCCTCGGCTGTGTGGATCCGGCGGCTGAAAATAGCAGCGTGCACTCCCTTCTTCGTTGCGCGTACAGAGGGCGCCCGCGTGAGTATATGGATAAACGAAGTCAACAGATATATGGACACACAGAAAAGAACAATAACAGCAAAGGGGAACAGAAATGCGGCCATTATTAAGCACAGAGCGATATGGGGATACAATAGGTACGAGGTGCTCCGCGGTATGTGGAAAGGTGCAACGGTTGCAGGACTTTCATTTCGAAATGCGGTTGTTTGCTTGAAATCAGGGGTACAGAATTAGGAAGCTTACCACTATGTATGCGACCGGTTTGTTGAGCAACAAGGCAACAAAGAACATCAAGCATAAAGTCAGAGAGGCTGAGACAATCTCATGGGGAGTGGAAATGAAAAATAAACCTTCTATGAGTAACTACTTAAGAGGAAGAAACGAAATCAGGAAAGAAACAAATTATGATAACTGAAAGGGAAGCTCATTACTTTTCGAAGCAAGCTGAGGATGCCTTAGAACACACTTATAAAGCGAAACACAGCAAGAAGAAGCATGTGCTTGCTGCAGTAAAGCTAGGAAAACGATGGAACATGTTTTATTAGAATGTGAAGTTATCTACCCAGCTGTCGGTTTAGGCTCCTCTGGCCTCCTTCAAGAGATTGAGTTCAGTGAGAGCAAGGGGGAAAGTAAACATGTCCGCCATAGAGATTAGTAAGAGGCGATGAAATGATTGGTGGAAGAAAAGTAGTGAAACGACAAACCATGGAGGCGCACTAAAATAATGTTCCCAATAGGGGTTCAGAAAGTTTGGCAGCAGTAATCGCTAAGGAGCGTTATGAGCACCACGTGTACTCAAGTCGAAAGGGAGCGCTTGTACTTGGCGGTCGCAATATCCGCAGGTCGCAGCATCCATCCATTACATCCATCCATGAATGCAACAGGCAGAATCAATACCCACGTCGCTATGTTACTGCTGGAAATCACGAGACTGAAAAACTGATGTTGAATTCCAATGGCGGAGACAGGGCAGCCGACGGACTCCGCGAGCGAGCACTCGACTCTGGCGTAGAGCAACGCCTCCAAATCCGTGAGTGGAACACAACCTGCGCCGCCGGAGCAAGGCGGAAGCGGAACTTCTATCGCCGAGTTACCCAGGATACCTTGCGTGTTGTCATTTTCTTCCGCTGTTTGCTCCCAGCACCGCCGCACCGGTCACTTGTCTCTTCAGCGCCGTTCACCTGTTTTTTTTTAAGTGCGGAATGGATACCTCGCCAAGCGTGCAGCAGCTTTTGCTTCCTCGCGAGTCGTGACCGGTGGCGCCTCCCAGCAGACAAACGTGGTAAAGGAAATACGTCACGCAGAGCCATGTGTCTCAAGGGCCAATAATAATCACAAAAGTAAGGTAAAAATAACGCTGGGTTTTGGGCGTGCTGTCATGACATGACGAAAGGACGAGGCCCCTGTGTGTGCACCAGGTCTTTCTGCGTTCTCGTTCTTTCGTGCGCTATAAGCATCGTAAAAATAACGAGATTGTTGGCACGAGCCAACAACCCCTTTCAATGTGGACGCTCGTAATATCGATGAATCCATCTATGGAGCGGAGGAACTGTGCTGCAAGCCGAGGTCCGTTTTTGACTACGAGTGCCATCATCACCATTGTGATTACCACCAGCTTATTTTTATGTCCACTGCAGAGCGAACACCTCTCCCAGCGATTTACAGTCTTGCGTTAGCTGATTCCAAGTAGTGCCCGCAAATTTCCTAATTTCGTCAAGCCACCTAATTTTCTGTCATCCTCGACTGCGCTTCCTTCCACCTGGCACTCATTCTGTAACACTAATGGTCCACCGGTTATCTGCTGTACGCATTACATGGCCTGTCCAGCTCCACTTCTAAATGCGAAGCATTTCCTGGCGAACATTTGTCACTTTGACAGTATCTATTTATATAGCCGCCTGCGTCTTGGTCCACTCATGGTCGTTTCACTAATTTGGTACGTACCAAAATTGACATAGCACGACAAGAGTGCACGAAGAACATAAATTATGGGTCATGACATCAATATTATTACATGTGTGTCATGTAGGTCATGAAACCGCCAACTATGTCTTGGTATGTACCCAAATTGCCATAGCGTGACAAGAGTGCATGACGAACATAAATGATCGGTCATGACACGAATTTGGTGACATGTGTGCTATGTAGGTCATGAAACAGCCGCCACGTCTTGGTACTCTCATGGTCGTTTCGTTAACTTGGTGTGTACCAAAATTGGCATAGTGTGACAAGAGTGTATGACGAATATACATTATAGGTCATGACATGCGTGTCACGTAGGTCATGAAACAGCCGCCTACGCTGCTGTCATGGTCGTTTCATTACCATGCTAGGCTCCCACCACACTCCTTCGCATAACATCGATTCCCACAGGGCATGGGATCTGCCACGTACTTTTTCCTTTATACAGTTAACTAGAACACTGGCTATCCCCGTTTGGTCTCTAATCCACACCGCTTGTCTTTCTGTCTGGTTACGTTTATTCGTCCCATCGCTCGTTGCGCGGTCCTTAACTACTTTTCAAGCACGTTCATTTATGCCCGATATGTTAGTACTGGTAGAATGCAATGATTCTACTTTTTTCAAGGATAGCAGGTACTACGAGGGTAAGCCACGCAAGAAGTATTTCATAAAGTGACCGGCAGGTCATGCACCTAGGTGGTACGTCGCGTGATTTGCAGGCCTGGGTTTATCTACGAGGCACTACTCAAACAAACTCAAACAAACAACAGAGCTGGGCTAGTTAGTGCTGTAGCTTTTGCTGCAACGTGGATTATGGTGCAAAAAAAAAAAAATATTGGGAAAAGCTGCCCTGTCACGTATTTTACTATTATCATTATCATTTCTTTTTTTCGCGTTAGAAGCTGTGCTGCCTCAGACACAAAACGTCTGCTGCCAACGTTCTAGCCGGTCGGGGCTGACTTCTGTTAAAAATTAAACTATGGGGTTTTACGTGCCAAACCGCTTTCTCATCATGAGGCACGCCGTAGTGGGGGACTCCGGAAATTTAGACCACCTGGGGGATCTTTAGCGTGCACCTATATCTAATAAGTACCATGGGTGCTTCCGCATTTCGCCCCCATCGAAATGCGGCCGCCGTGGCCGGGATATGATCCCGCGACCTCGCGCTCAGCAGCCCAACACCATAGGCACTAAGCAACCACGGCGGGTCTGACTTCTGTCGCGCGAGCGTCCGGGACAAGTTGCAGTAACGTGAAGCCTGATTCACGGGCTAGATGTGGCGACAAGCGCGGCGTCTGCGAGTCGGTGACCGCGTACACATCTGCCTCTCACTCTCCACGTCTAGCAAATAGAGTCACTCGATCTTGTCTCATCAAGCGCGCGTAACATGTAAACGACGCAGGAGAAACTCTCTGGCTTAATGCCGAAGGGAGAAGACGTTTCTACGTAAGCTACATCCCGTATTAAAAAGAAAAGGCCAACGTCATGCTTTATTAGAACCCTATAGGGATAAACTCGTGCACGCTGTGCTGCTTTAGTGACGCGGCCCCATCGAGGGCCGATCAACTCGGGCCAATCTTCTCCTTAAAGCACTCGCTAACGATGGCAAAAAAACTGATTTTTTGAGCAATTACATTGTGGAACTCCATACTAACCGATCTAAAATAACGTAACTAGTTTTAAATCTTCCAAGGCTTTAATAACCAATCGCCTCAACAAAAGTAACTAACTGAACAACTAATCAACTATACAGTGTATACCTTACTCACTTTATTTACGGTATACACATTTGTACAAATATTTGTTTTTCACTGCTCTCTACAGAGAACAGGGGACATATTTATTGATTTTGAATGGAAATACAATGTTTACAGTGCTGTTGTTATAACAAGATATTTTGCATTTGCTCTCTCCTTTTCACTCGCTTTACATTTCTTTAAGATATGGTTTATATTATATTTTTTTTTCGCGCGAAAAGTTCCTGCTTGATTTGGCGATACTGATAAGTCTTTTCAGTACGACCCAGAGACAAAGGTAATCTAGTGCGAAATCCAAGGAAATCGCGCTGCGCTAAATATTTATTTGGCTTCTCGTAATCGGCTAATCGGAAAATACCGTTGCCTGCCAGCACGTCTTTGGAGGTATGCTCTTTGAGACGTGCACACGTTGTGAGAAACCTCAGTGCCATATAGATGTCGTCAAACCAGTTTGGTGTCCCCGTCAAACACAGCTACAACCATTCCTGGAACGCCGCCGCCGCCGCAAACGGTTCTTTCGACCACCTTGCATGTCACGCGGAGAGAATTTCTAATGCGCGCATTTGAAACGGCGTTCGATTATCGCTTATTGATTTCTTCTCTCGGCTGGCCTTCGTGGCTCTGACTTCCTCAATAAAGATATTCCGTCGATCGTGACGCGGCAGACCAGAGAAAAAAAAAAATATGAAAGAGGCGAAAGAGGATCGAAAAACAACAAACTCCGAGAAAGTCACGATCAAAGCCAACAGAGCTGGTCATCTGATCATTGTGTCGATACGAGTCCTAATCGATGCGGCCGCTTCGAGAAGCTCCAGCGAGCGCCTGTTTTGGAGACACGCGCTGCATGCCGCACAGCGAAGCTACATTATTCATGTATCCGCGGCGCGCGCTTCCACCCTTCCCCTTAAACCCATGGCTGAGCTTCGCCAACGCGGATGTGACAGAATAATTTTCATGCGACTTCTTTGTCTTCCCTTACTTTCTAAACGGACGTCACCACTTGTGGGCCTCATTTATCCGCCTCTCCTTATATATAGTGCCAACCACCGGCGCTTACACGTGTGTGGCCGTAAATATACGGGCAGAATGACACGCGAGTCGTAGACGAAGAACGCCTTTACGACAAAGAGCTTGGGGCGCCCGCAATCATTCATCATGCAGGTCAGTTCGTTGCAGAGACGCCCAACTGCGTGCGCAACAGTTTCATTCTTGTTAGCGAATGATTCGCGCGCGTGAGGGTGGGATGCATGAAGACGGTACGCAGCTTAACGACAGTGGAGGCAAAGGACACGAACGATGCGCAACTTAACGTGGATCGACGCAAGCAAGAATGCATTGAAATCACACCGTCTGACTCGTGCTTGCGTCGAAGCTACGTACTGCGCATCGCGTTTCCCATAATGCTCAACAAACTTCGTAGATTAACTTTGCCGATTACAGCAGCGAACGTTTGGTTTCAGAATAAAAGTGCGCGCACGCAGAGACACTCGCCGATGAACGAGCCAAACGCGCGTGACAGCGGTGATATCGCACTAGTTGTACACAAATCCCGAGACTGAACATTATAGATGGCAGCTAAGACGTTTAATAGCGCGCAAGAAACCAAGTTGGAAGAGCGAGAAAGAAATAAAATTGCGCAACAAAGGAGTAACAATTTTTTCCTTGGCTGGAGAGCGCCGTTCGGGTTTTACTGAACTCTTGGAATTACTCCTAACGCCTTTAGCTCTTTTCAGTTCGAACTATCTTTGCTCATTCAAGCGTTTGCTAGCGATGCCGTTACATTCGTTAGAATTCATTTGAGGAAAACCAGCCTGTTCTATAAAACCACTTAATGAATGCGCCAGTGACGACCAACATAGCATTGAAAATACTCTAAAATATACGTGTACTAACACGTCCTATTATCCGTCGCTTATTGCCATACGTGGTACGAAATGTATGGCAATTTGAAACCGTCGCCGACACCCTTTGTTATGCCATATAGAGGGCATATCACTAAATAAATGGATTAGTGAATGAGAGAAATAAAATACGCGAATATAAACGGGCAAAAACGTAAGAGAGAAACCGATATGCGGAAGGACATCACGCTCGCGATGGTGAAAACTTTTGCCTCCAACGACGCAGTTCGGCGCTGTCCACGTGGCACTAAATTAAATAGCCCAGCCACCGTGAACGATGCTGGCGGCGGATATAAATTTCGAGACAGCCGATGCTCGGGAAGTCTACAAAACGCAGTTCAACCGTTGGACGGACACCACACATCCACACGTGAGCAGCTTTCGCAGTGGCCAACCGCCGGCCGATGGGCGCCGCGTTCATTCCCGGGTGCCGACACCGTCCGACGCTTTGGCGACCGCTGCACGATTGGCTTCCATGGAGATGCATTCTGGCGACGCAACCTTTCAAACAAGATGAGAGTCGGGGCGATATAGGAGAGTGCCCGCAGCTTTCTTTTACGAATAATAAATGGCAAGCACCAAGAGAGCGTTAACTGGAGAATTATTATGGTGTGAAGTATGTGATGGTTGCTTAGTATTTCGCCAAAATCTAGATGATATTCAGGCTGCAACGCTCAGCACGTACGTGCTAATATAATATATATTGATATTAATATTAAGATTTTCAACGATTTAGCTCTCCACGATGCTCTGAATATAGTCGCATGGCAGCAACTCAGAGGCTAAATTAAAGAAAAAAAAGTCATCGGCATATACCAAGTATAGGCGACAAGTCACACACACAAAGTAAAACGCGTTTGCAAGCAAGAAGAAATTAAGAAAAATCAATGCCTGTTTAACGCCGATAGTGGCGAGAGAGAAAGGGTGAGAGCTCCGTCTATTTAACAAACCCTGCACGAAACTACGAAATTGCGGGTGAATAACGACTGGCAACAGACTGGGCTCGGTCAAGCTGCGTTCGACGAATCTCAGAGAGGACGCCATCGAGCGTGACGCATTACGAACCGCGGCAAAGTATGTGCAAGCCTTAATTGCACCAGAGAGCGATTGTGGTCCCTGCAGCGGCGTCACAGCAGCCAACGAGTGCAGGCACCCTCGGTGCGCACCGCCAGGGTGTTTCGCCCTCGCTGGCGGCCACCCGTGGGGCTCGCGCATCGACGCGATAAGACGACGACCCTTTATGGCGGCAAAACAAATTAATAACATCGTTCTACTTTACTGTGCGTAAAAAAAAGGAACGCTACAACTATGGCACACGCAGTAAATCCCTGTAGTAAGTAACCGCTCGCTAGCTGTGGTCGATATCGATACCAGCGCCACCGCACTGCAGGGTTTATATAAAGTGTATGTGCGAGCGTGCATGACATCACATGAGGGTAACGTGACACGAACTGTTAAAATGCTGCCGCAAGCGTGGAAGCGTCGACACCTGCCGACTGCGTGGCACTACAGCGAGAAGCGGAAAGCGAACTGCGCCGAAAGCAAATAACCCACACGGCCGGAGAACTGAATCACTATAGTAGTTGCCAATGCGTCTCCATCTATATGTATATCATCTTGCATTGCACACGGCGCAAGAGTCCACAAATTTCAATTCGTAGCCCGCATGTGGCGTTACTTCCATGCACATTGTACGACTGCAGAGACAGCTTGTATGACAGTGTCCAATGGGTAGTCTTCCTAGAATACTCAAGATAATTGTTTCTAATGCAGGGATACGGATGGATATAACTACCAGCACGAAATCTGCCCTGCCACCTGGCAGACAGGCGCGAAAGAAAAACACGGACTTAAAGGTATTGTTCACAACAGAAACCCGCGCTGCGCCACCAAACAATCACGTCTCCTCCGTCCTTTCCTTTTTCGTGTCTGACTTTGCCACGAACCAACACAATACGGGACTTTTTACTCTAATAAGTCTTTCGCGCGCCTTACCGAATAAAAAGCAGATATACTTGTTCAACAAACATGTAAACGAGGGTTTCCTTTACTTCAGCTTCAATAACAGAATTTTAGAATTGGGGCACGAGCGGCTTGGGGACAAAAGAAAACAGCGGGCCGCAAGTCCGCACGCGCAGAACCCGATCCACTCTTCGAGTCCTTGCATTCGCGTTGACCCAAGGCCCTAAGGAATCGAAAGCTAGCGTAGTTCCCCAAGCCGTCCTGGGTCTTGGAGCGGCACACTTAATTCGCAGTACTAACACAATGAATACGGTTACAACATTTTATTGTTTGCCCTCTCTGTAAGAAAGGCTTTTTCTTCTATGCTTTCAAGAGCCTTTTCATTTTCCCCACTGCGGCACTCTCAGAGCTCAACCAAACGCTGTCTGCGTTTGACCCATGCAATTCTCAAACGCATGCTGGACCTCTAAACCCAAGTACCCAACGCGGCTTGGGGCTCCCAACTTTAAACTTGAGAACAGCTTAGCTGCAAGCTCAGGGTGACCTTTACAGTGCGCTGCGTTTCTCGATGCGCGGCGCCATCGCATTGGCAGCCACTCGGTGCGAAAGCACAACTCCAGGACCGGGGTCCTGTTGCCGTCCTGTCACGTCGCAGTGGCGCTTAACAATTCAAGGGCGAACACAGCGCCGCCTCCCTGCTGTTCCGGTTGGACAAGCGCGGTTGCACGCTGCTGGCCGATATAGATAGAAACCAGCGCTGTTGGCGGGCTATCCATGCCTGCCCGCACCTTCCGTGCCTACACGCGGTCACCGCTGGGCGGCCGGGCAGCGTGACTCCAATCAATAGCGCTCAAACTTGCAACGCCCCGCACACGGGCAGCGAGACCGGGGCTGCCCTCGCTCTGGGAGTGCGGACCCCGCCCCGGGCAAAAAAGGAATTAAAGTCCACCGCACGCTACGCATCACCGAAGGAAAATGGAGGAACGGGTTAACCGCTCCTCGGGGGTTTAGGGGGCGTCCCGCGGCGCGATAGTTCCCAGTGGTCTCCGCTGCGACTTAGCACAACAATACTGTCTTCAATTACTAAATACAATAGCGGAGTTCCCTGGCCGTCGCCTTCTGGCCCTGAGTAATACATTTATCTTCGCACCTAGCGTCTATATGCAAAGGCGAACTTCAGGTGAAAATGAAAACTAGCCCGTAAACGTGTTTTAACTAAATTAACCAGCACGGCGTCACGCTCGCAAGGTAAACATGGACACATCTCGCTGTGAAAATTCTGGAGTGAGGAATCGCGGCAGCAGTAAGCGAATTGACCGTCATGCATGTCTCGCTCCAATGCGTACGAAACGTCGAAAGCACAGCGCATACGAAGCTACCGGCACTACGCGCACTCTGCAAACATCGCAGATCGCTTTGAAGATGAGGCCCGCGCGGGCACGCACTTTAGCCACGTCGCAGATCGCTTTCAAGTCACACGAGCGCCGGCAACGCGTCCCTACGGCGTCTGTCCAAGGCGTCTACTGCGGCGTCCGCGATTCGCGTGGCCAACACCGTAGTAGACACCGCGGTTGTCTCCACTCTGTACGGAGCGGCGGGCGAGGAGGACAGCGAGCCATCGTGCAGCCGCCGGAGAACGCCCTTCCTCCCTCGCCTGACCCCCCTGCCTCGCGCGCCAGAGGAAAGGGCACGCATCTGGGCGGCGTTCCTCGCTCGCGCACGCGAGATTGAACAGCGTTCGGAGGCTCACCCTCACACGCTTTCACTCGTACGGAACCTCACGTTGACGGCGGCGGCAGAAATGCGCCTGGAGTGTCCATATAATTGCTAACCCAGCTGGGGAGAGCGCATGTGCCAAGCCGGCGGCGGAGCTCGGCGCGGCGGGTCACGTGATGCGTTGCCAAGGCTACGGCTCAGCTGCGGTCAAATGAGGGTCAAACTGCTGGCGACGGCGAAACTCGGCTCGACGCGGTTAGTAAAGTTTCGCTTTAGAGGTTTTTCAAGCGAAGATTGTATTGCCTCACTCGTGTCGGCGTCGGTATTGGTACTGCCGTACGAAAAAAACTCAAGCCGCGCGAAAATATGAATTGCTTGTCGGGTTGCGAGACCACCACGCTAACCGATTCAGCCACTGTGGGTTCATTATACACGCCTTTTAAAGCGGGGTTTTATACGCATGAAGAAGTAGACGCAGCAGAAGGCGCGAGCCAATCACAGGCGTCCCCTCCCTCCAGAGAAAGAGGAGGATTAGGAGGAAAAGAGTGTGGTCGCGTGTTCGCTCGCCTCGCGCCCGCCGTTTCCAGCCAGTTCAGGCTCGGCAGTCAGATAGGGAGGCTGCGCTTGGAACGACGGCAGTGGGAGCCGGCCGTGTATCGTGCGTTGGGCCAATGCGTTCCTGAACACCGCCAGGAACTCGCTCGAGAAAGGGCTCGTCGTCGACGTGCCGACCCCGCCGCGAGGGAGCGCGAAGCCGAGACGTTACGACAACAAAGAGCCGCGGATCCCGAGCTTCCCTTGCACCGCTCCTTCACAGTAGTGGAAGGGCGGTCAATTTCTTTGTTTTTTGTTTCATACTTCGCAGCTGGTGCATACTCGTCAAAGATGAATACGAGCTGAAAGTAGGCAGTTTTTTTTTTCTTTCTACAGTGGCAAGCTTGATTCCTTAACATACACTGATAACTCATCCGTTGAATCACACGATATATATAAACGAGAAAGGGGTTAGCAGAGGGGCGCGATTTTTATTAGTCATATCATGAGAAGCCAACAAACACTGACACCAAGGAAAACATAGGAGAAATTACTTTTAACAAATGAAACAAAGAAACGATAAATTAATGGAAATTAAAGTGGATGAAAAAACAACTTGCCGCAGGTGGGAACCGAACCCACAATCTACGCATTTCGCGTGCGATGCTCTACCAATTGAGCTACCGCGGCGTTGTTTCCCCGTCCACTTTCTTGGGTATTTATGTGCCCTAGTAGAACCCTGGGAGTGTTAGCCAGCGCCACCACTCACAGACCTTGGCGGCGGACGTGGAACGTCCTTTTTGCTCTATTATTATTATTATTATTATTATTATTATTATTATTATTATTATTATTATTATTATTATTATTATTATTATTATTTGCGCTCGCTGGTATCACCTTAACACGGATACAACATGGGCGAAACACGGTGATCGGAGGCGAGACGCGGCGGACGCCGTGCCGCTAAAGTTGCGCGGGCTGCACAAGCACAACACCCGAATACGCTCTGCAGAAACGCACAGACAGATGTGGGAGGGCCGGCGAGCTCACGACGGGGCGAGCGATGTCACCTACAATTCCACCTCGACATCTGCGATATCGCTACTTTTCCGACTTCACCTATCTTCATACTCCTCCGTACAGCCCGTACACTCTCCCGCTAGCTAAACTTCTCGCTCCAAGTGGTCAGGTACACGTTTGCGTGACAGCAGCTACCCAAGCTCCCCAGAGGTGCCCATCTCATAACTGCACATTTATCGCTGGCCAAATCGGGAAAAAATAAAGGAAGGGGGAGGGGGGGTGCCCAAACGGTCGTGGCTAACCGCTTCCGATGGAAGCAGTCGCCCCACGCGGCCGATGGCCGGACGATTCAGAGGACTCGAGTGTCCCAAGAACCATTGGCCGCAGTGGCATTATCTGCACAGGAGCAACGACTGCAACGACACCGACGCGCTTTGTCGCCGCGGCCAAGAGAGCACACCAAGCGCTGTTCCGTCACCAGGGCCGCGTGGCATTTCGCTTCGAGAAGTGGCCGCATAAGCTTGTGGAATGCCGATAGACGCACTTCTCGCGCCGTTTGGGCACCCCCCGCACTGAGACGCTCCCCGCAAGTTGCAGGCAGCGCTCATCAGGGCCCGCATTCTCAAAAAGCGCTTACGCTAGAATTTTCTGAAAGAGCAAATTCCACACAATCCTGATGCTGAACACATCATTGGCGCAGGCGGCCGGCACTTGCGAACGAGAAGCTTCGTGAACTCGCCCCGGAACAGCACCTCCAGGCACGCGGCCCATTCGGGAGGCCCTCAAAAGCCGGACGCCCAAGCAGCAGTTCCACGTGGGCACGCGTGCGGCGAAAAGAAACGACGCCTGCAGCACATCCAGTACAACACGGCTGTAGCGTCCGCAAGATTTCGTGATTGATTTCCCGTCGACAAGGCGCAGCCCGAATTAGCTCAAATACTGGCGCAGGACTACACAGCTTGAGCACAAGCATTTCACAACTTTTCAAATGCAAAACAAATGACTGCGCCTACACGTGTCGACATCTTAAAGAATCGACGATTTAGAAATGACACGCTGGATAAATACGCCTACGTTGTTATGATTGGCATTCTGCCTTCGTCCCAGCGAGTGGCCAGTACGTATCAACGTGTACCTCAACATCAGCTGACCTACAAGTAACACGGAAAGAGGTCGGGAAGGTGACTTACCGTGGCTCGTAACGCAAGTCAGTTTGCACGCGGCAATTCATCATTGCTGTAATATAACGATTTTAATGTATTCAAGCGTCCACAAACCATCGTACACGGCTACTGTTTGATTTCTAACAGTGCGCCGAATCCCATGCAGCTGCACGGTACAAGAACAAAAAAAGACACTTGACACATCGCTATAGTAGCACTTCTGAAAGTGCCACATGCAGCTAAATGAAATAATCGTACGGTATATCGACTATAAAACTGTATAGGCACTATTTATGTGCTTGCGACCACTAACCACAATGACGATGACGAGCAGAGCACAAAGCTGCCTACAGGCGTCAGTCACGAAGACTGTTGTTGGCGCCGCGTTAGGCCACAGCACATTCAAAACGCCACGATTAGAACGGTTGCAGCGAAGTATGCTGAGCCTTTCCGCGGGCTGTCTGCGTTAAAGGACGGCCACGTTAGGCTTAGCTGGAGCGCAGCGAGTGGGAGTGCTCACATGACTTGTTGTCGGTGATGTGGGAGCTGGCCGAGGAGGGTGATCGCGCTCCGCTTGGTGGAGGCCGCCTGCCACGCGACATGGGCCCGAGACCAGGCTTTCTGTCTATGGCAGCCAGGGCTGCGACTGGATCGGACCGGCGCGAGAGCCTCTGGTCCGAACCGGCGACCACGCTCGGTCTGGGCCACCGCTACGCGCGCCCCACGGCGAACCCTGGGATTTGCGGGCGCGCCACAGGCGATCAGTGGTGCGACGAGGCCGTGCAGGCCTTTGCCTCGAAACGGGCCCCGTGTCATGGTCCCTGGCTCAGACGGTTTAAAGCCGAATCGGATGGATAGGAATCGAGTCACTCGTGCAACTTGCGGGAAGCGTCCGAAACGTGCAGACGCCTATGGAACCGGCGCATGCCTCTGCGTGGTGGGTCCGCGACGGACATCGGGTGCACCCCGGTCATGGCAACGGCTCATTTAGATCGGCAACAGCGCCGCTTTCACATCGCAGTGATAGACCGCCTCATGTGCGGTGCGAGCAAGCTTAGCTTTCGATCGCCAGAGATCGGCCGCAAAGAGGGCTCACGTCGCCAGCGAAGCGAACAGGCCGTAAGCAAGTGCACGCCTCAGGCGCGGCCCATTTACATGCCAGGCACGTCACGCGCGGAAACGCGTGCCGAGCTGCTGACGTAATCATCTGTTGGGAGAAGAATTTAGCGTTTATAGACAATCGGCACACGGACGCTTCATATAAAAGCCAGGAATATGGCAGGGAATACGGAAGTCTTAATGCAACACCTCGTCATCTCCTATAAGGGGTGAGTGCCCTTTCAAACAAGTATGACATATACAAAGCCAGGAGGACACGACACGGGGCACGTATGCAATAGACAGGCTGGGTGCGGCACAACTGCGCTGAATTTATAGCAGGGAAACGAGCAGCGCGGACTGAGCGCCAATCGACAATCTTCAAGCATGCGTAATTTTAGTTTCCGGGGTTTTTTTTTCCAGGGCAAAAGGAATGGCGCCGCCCAACAGCGAAGATTCCCCGATGCCATCCCAAAAAATGAAGCTAATAACTAACCATACCTTTCAGCAGACTGCGTGTTCATTAGTAAGAACAAGGAGTACGGTTGCGCTACGCTTAATACCTCTGTTGAAACTAATTAACAACTTTGATCTTGCTGTTCAATGACTAAACTGCTGTTATACTCAGCGGTATGGGAAAGGAAATTTTTTTCACCCAACATCTGTTCATTGATAGAACACCGCAGTGCCAGTCACTTTCAGCATCCACGCACGTATCTTCTGACGATTCCTCGTTTCTGTTCCCGTGTTTCCCATAAAGCTTCATAAAATGGCAACCAAAGGCAACTGTGGTGCTATAGCGTCTACGGGAGCTGCAGGCAAGCCGCGCGGAATTCAGCCAGCATATGAGAAGTGTGCATGGATTTGCCTAAACTTTCTGCTTTAAACGGCTTCGTGTCTTTACATACAAACTGACCATATTCAAGAACGTACAGCGTTGTAAATATTTATTAAACATTATTAAAATTGTCCGACGGCAGAATTTGAAGACAAGACTACTAGCACAGAAGCCAGATATTGGAACCATCACGCCACGGACGCACAAGCAAGCGGAACCACTGCGATTAGTAGCCATTATGCGTGTTCGCAGAACCTTATTACCTTCTGCATTTAAAGGAAGCGTAGATTTGTTTAAAATTTAGGCCAATAAATAAATCATGATGTTTTACGTGCCAAAACCACTTTCTGATTATGATGCACGCCGTAGTGGAGGACTCCGGAAACTTCGACCACCTGGGGTATTTTAACGTGCACCTAAATCTATGTACCACGGTTATTGTCACATTTCGCCCCCATCGAAATGCGGCCGCCGTGGCCGGAATTCGATCCCGCGACCTCGTGCCCAGCAGCCCAACACCATAGCCACTGAGCAACCACGGCGAGTCAGGCTAATGAAGGCAAAAAAGGCGTAATAAACGAAGTCGCAATTAAGAGCGTCTGAAGCAACAAGCACGAAGACAAATCCATGCACTAACCACCATTCCCATGGTGGTTGAACGATCGCAGAGCCACAGTTCCCTCTAGCGACTATTGTGCGAAGCCACGCTGTTTCCACATGAACCCGCACCTATATCACAGTGAAAAAAAAAAAATACTCTAAGCCAGTGCGGTTTCATTTCGGCACTGGCATCGCAACAAAGCATGACATTCTCTCGGCGTTTTAATCCAAGCTCAATTCTTTGCTTATGAAATTGATGGCACATTACTAGAGCACGTAACCTCCTGTAAGCATCTTGGTGTGCACGTAACGTTTGACCTTTCATGGCATATACTCACATTTATTACATCATTAACAATGCTAACCGTGCGCAAGAATACCTACGTCACAATCTTGCTGAAGCAATAGGCCATCTAAAATTATTATATCAAACGCTAATTTGATCTAAACTCGAGTATGCGTCTGCTGTCTGGAATCAGGGCTGACGTAACCTTGTAGATGCAATTGAGTCTGTTCACAATCGTTCGGTTCGCTTTATTTTATCAAACCACTCCCGTACTGCCAGTGTTTCGCTGATGAAATATAATCTTGGCCTTCCGCGCTTGCTCTAAGAAGAAAACATTCACGTCTTTGTCTTTCATAAAATTTTTCTTCTTGAACGAGTCACGGGAAACGTGAACATGTATCACAACCATCGTATGTGTCATACCGCACTGATCACCAGCATAAGTCGCCATTCCTTTTTGCCATACTAACCTGTTTCACGATTTACTTGTACCCAAAACTATAGCTCAGAGTGGAACCACCTTCCCAGTGCCGTCTCCAGCGTTGAAGACGCGCAGTCATTGAAGGCCGCCGCCGTTGAGCGCTGCGCTGCTATTTATTTGGTAGTTTAAACGTTTATTTTATTTCACATGTACAGTAATGTTGTTTGCGGTATTGTCATTCAAGGCTTCTGGTATTGCAAAAAATAAATAAATAAATAAATAAATAAATAAATAAATAAATAAATAAATATAACAACTGATGGATGGTGGAAAGGCTCTCCGTTACGTGTTGTTTTTCGTTGCCGCTGATGTTGCCGTTTCTCTATGTGCCCCACTTTCGACCGCCTACTTCGCAAGGATTACGACTTCTCCGTCACACCCCTAACAGGAACGGCTGGCGATAAGCACGGCGCAGCAAATGCACGACCAGCAGAAAGGTTTTCACACTGCGACCAGCGTTTGCTCTGCATAGTACTTTGTCCCCTGCTTACCCGTTTCCTTTTATTTGCTGTCTTTCCTCAGTGCTCGAACGTTATTCTTCCCGCAGATCGTTATACAGCTCCTAGCATTTCGATTACAGTGAGGGATTTCCCTCGACAGGTCGCGAGAACGAGGCACCTGTGTGCAGTTGGTAGATACCTCACTGGCGCTCGAGTGCGCCGGAGAAAGCTACACGCTGCGATTGCGACGTAAGAATCACGATCCCTACGTACAGACAGCGCTGCTTATCGGTACTTTCGGGCAAAAATAAAGCACGAAGCCACGCGCAACTGAGTTATGGGCAGCTGCAGCAACGCAGCGTAGTCATGCTGTTCAACGTAAGCACTTCAGTGACGGTGGGCACCCGCAGTGCTTCGAATACAGCCGAAGCAAGCATCGCAGAATACTGTTTCTCTTTCCATCGTGCGCTTTACAATCGAGCACGGCCCCAGCGGCCTTAAGACTTTTTGAACATACAAACAATCTGCCGCTCTCGCAGCGGCATCTGCCCTCCTGCGCCGAGCACACGGCCGTGTGCTATGGGCGCTTCAAGTAACGGTACTCGCGCAATGCTGAGACACGGACAGCAAGGCACAGTGCTGAACCGGCCACTCAGGTTTCCCCCTATTGCACCGCTCGATTAAGTGCGGAACAGGTAATGAAAACAAGGCGCAGAGGCGTGTCGGGCTTTTGCTTCTGTGCTACACAGCGCTGCCTCGGCATCTTCATCCAGTGAAGCAGCTGGCCCACCCGCGCGTGGCCTCCAGAAAGAAGTCGCTCTTGCAGCCCCGAGTCGCCATGGGAGAGACGAAAAGACGCTTTTACGGGCGCTCTACGACATGCGAGCACACCCCATGCAGAATTTCGCTCTTCATCATGGTGGTCTGTACAATCGAGACCTCCGGTACATTCTCACTCATTTGCAGTTGCTTCGAAAAGCCCAAAATCAAGGCACAACACAAAGAAGCAAAAAAGAAAATAAAAGCAAAACAAAGAGGATGGAGGGAGTGGGGAGAAAAATTTGCTCGGGGGTTTTTCGAAATGGTGCTTTAGATGTCTGAGAGAGTTTGCCGACCGAGGGTCTAGCTGCCTGAACATTATATGGCAACATAGGATCGAAGCATCGCTTTGTAGCGCTTCGAAAATGAGGTCCGGACGCCAACACATTACATAAGTTTGAAGGATCACGACGAGCGAAAAGCGTGGGAGACACACCGCTACGCTGCATACGCTGTACGCGTAGTCTAGCAGTAGGAAAGACATGCGATACTTTTAACGCGACAGCGTTAAGGAGCTCGTGTCGCAGAAAAGCCGGTGTCGTCGGCGGCGTTGGCTGTGAGCGATAAATCCCGGAAAGCACCTCATGAATAAAAAACATCTTGCAAGATGGGCTGGTGGGAATCGAACCAGGGTCTCCGGAGTGTGAGACAGAGACGCTACCACTCAGCCACGAGTTCGTTCCTTCGAAACGGGACAAAATAGCCTCTAGTGAATGCGGTGTTGCCTTATAAAGGTGCCGTAGAAAGTTTTACTGCGGCGTATATCGGTAATTATGACCATGTAACTTACAGAAGTCGCAGTTTCACGAGTAGCGAAGTACGTTTCCGCTAAATTTCTTCTGCGCTCTGCGCACACGCAGAGCCATCTTGCGGCAAACACAGAAGGCCCCCTCCTCGCAATGTACGGCGCTGCCCCGACACGTCGCGCGCCACTCGCCCCATGACCGCGTCCGCCTTCATGGCGCGTCGGGGCCCGGCTATCTCTGCCGATCGCGACGTTTGGCTGGCGTAGCGCGTTTGAGTAGGCGGTGCGAACGAGATGCGATAACGCTATCGCGTTCCACTCTTGAAGGCGAAGCTTAAGCGTCCTCCAATTTTCCTTCTACTTCTTTTTTTATTTCTTTCTTTTTAGCAGAGAGGACGACAGCTGTCTAAATGCAAGCTAAAGCAAAAAAAAAGAATCGACCGAACAGAAGGATTGCTGCGACGGCGGGAATACTTTTTGACGACGAGTTTTCCAGCACGAGAGCGAAAAGCGATGTGCGAAACTTGGCAAGCGAAAACATCCACTTGCGAAACACCCCCGCTCGCGATCGTGGTGCGGGAAGCACCCAAGCATGCCGAAGCTCAATCGAATCTCGGGTCGGATTTTCTCCCTTCTGACGTCACGGACGCTGCGACACCGCGTCACTGATGACGTCGGGAGCCAGCGGAACCTGCGCCGCGGTGCACACACCCGTCGCCCTCTCGCCCCAACGCTTCTCCTCCCCCTCAGCCACTCCGGATAAAACCGGCCGCTCGCTTCGAGTCGGCGCTCTGTCGTCGACCGCCGAGCGACTGGGGGGAGAGTTCGCGTTTAGTTTCCTTCTTTCTGATCTCGGCTGATTTCCCTTTTTCTTTCTTTCTTTCTTTCTTTCTTTCTTTCTTTCTTTCTTTCTCGGTTTTCTTTTCCATTTTATTTCTTTATTTTTCTTTTCGCGCGCGCCATTTGTGAGATGACGCGTGTCAACGCTTTCGGGAGGCTGCAGTAGTCGGAATTGGAAAAAAAGAATTCAGATGGAAAACAATGCTAGGACGGGGATCTCTCCTGCAATACTGCAGAAAAAGAAAGAAGTTGGGTTATTGTTTAGCGCTCTGCAAACTGCGGGACCACGATGCGGCTACACTACGAAAGTATTAAAGAGCTTCCTCGCTGACACATTGACCTTCAAATATTGTAAAATGATGTCGCTGAAATTATCTGTGCTAATTTAC
Organism: Dermacentor albipictus; assembly: GCF_038994185.2. NCBI lineage: Eukaryota > Metazoa > Arthropoda > Arachnida > Ixodida > Ixodidae > Dermacentor > Dermacentor albipictus. Next base: position 6,558,651 of record NC_091829.1, on the reverse strand, counting down.
TTCACTAGTTTCGAGACGTATACGGCTATAACAATAGAGCGCAGGGCAATGTGCTAAACAAAGATTTTCGCAATCAATCATACAGGAACAAGCAAACCATACAAATAATGCAAGTTAATTGTGTGAGGAGTGCCCAAACGCAGCATACTTCTTTTAAACGATTCAAGCAGAGTGGTTTCCGGTGAATCGGAAGCGATAAATACTTTTACATATAAAATCCAAGCGAAAAAAAAATAAAGAGACAAAAATAAAACGACTGTGAACAAGTCAAATGTAATTTAGGCAGGTTACTGCAGCCAGCAAAGAGGCGTAATTGTCGCAACAGCCATGGTAGTTAACCGCTTCAGATTGTTTTCAGAGGAACAGTCCTGGAGCCCTCCTCCACCCCCCCCCCCCCCCCCCCGCCAGCAAAGATAGTTGCGAAAGAAACTGATTTGTTTTAAATGCTATCACAGAGAAGCCTTTATCTTTCTTTGTTTTTCAACATCGGAAGCCCTCAGACAGCCTTAGGTACAGCATGCAGTGTTCGATATAATTGCGCTTAAAACGCAAGCGCTTTAAACGTGAAATCGCCTTTCATACTTCGAACCGTACAAGCACGTTGTGCTAACAAGTCTATTGAAATAGATAAGATCGTGGAAGTATGTTAGTGTTTCAAACGGCCCAAGATTGCAACATAAGAAAGCAGAGCAAGAAATACAAAACACGTTTCTCCCGAACCATGAGAAAAAAAAAGCAATTAAGTTTAACAACACATAACTGGGTCTCCAATGTTGCGCGTCGGAAAGGCCTATCCTGCGCGCGGCACTGCCACGTCTTTCAACGCAAGTGCAAGCTTGCGCAGCAGCGAGCGCATACGGCTATATATTGCTCGCTGAAGAATAAAAACAGCTGTAAAAAGAAATGCGTATGGACAGAATAAGGGAACCCACGTCGTTATCCCTGGCGCAAACAATGCGTTCGTCGTGCTGGAGAGGCAAGCGGCCATCGCCGCGCCTGTGCGGGCGGACAGCCGCGCACACAGCACGCGCTCGCATCGAAGGGGCGCGATTACACCCTCCCCGGCACAATCGGAGGGCTCGCACCAGCTGATCGAACGATCCGTTATGAGCGAGGCGAGAGCGCCGAGCCCTTCCCCAAACGAGGGAAAGAAGGGAGCACTGAAGGCGAAGGGCGCATTGTGTCGCGCTATCTGGCTCGTCCAGACAACGCAGAACGGGCCCACGCGTAGGTTTCGTGAAAGACGGCCGCCGATCATTTGCGTAGCCGCCCGCTCGGCGCGATCAATCAGCGCGGCACGTGGCGTCACCGCACGAGGTGCGATGAGCCGCATGTTATTTTCACGCGTCCAGGAGGACTCGGTTTAGTTCGCATTGTGACCGGCGCCCTATAGAGGGTCACTACATATAGAAACGATCAGTTCTGACTGATAAAGCAATCTCTGAGAACTCCGTTGCCGCTAATTGCGCTATAATATGGTGATTATTAGATGAGACATTCAAGGTCAGAATTATTTTTTTTCTTTCTTTTTGCACCGTAACCCCGACGTCGGGACGTTAGTGTGATGTCACGAATTTCAAGCTTTCTTTCTTTCTTATTTATTTATTTATTAGTACGTGGGCCGCATTGACACAGTAAAAGCTCTCGAAACGTGCCATGTTCAGACGTTGGTGCAACACAATGTGGTCAATCTTTACCGACAAAGTATTAAATAGGTGCTAGCAGATGCCGTTACGGCGGTCCTAACTTCAAAACCATTCAGTCACCTCTAGTGTCCCCATTCAGCCCTTCCTCTAGTGCCGGTTTTAGCTTACTATTACGCGTCTTCTCGCGGTAAGAGTGATGTTTTTCGTATTGTAAAATGATGACTTGCTAATAGGGGTGAAGTAATTTTTCTGTACAGTGCACCTTAAAGACTAGCACTGCAAGTCGCCCATCTAGCTTAGTGTCGATGTCTAATGAGTAGAGTGAACTGAGCTTTTAACGAACTCGATTGGGACACAGCGTGTCCTTTGTGTTTGCTCAAGCTTCCGTGTTGCGCCAACAACGTTTCACTTTTCGCAAACTTGCGCCAGTGTCGTCTGGCAAAGCCCGGCTCATCAGCCGCGCGGACGTGTTTAACTGGCAGAAATAACCTCACTTGTAGCTGCAAGCACGCGGCTTAATATTACGTGGATCGAAACCGTGCACATTCATCGCCTTTCCCGTACGATGCGCCACGCAGGACCCCGCTTAAGTGGCAAATGGTCGCCACCAGTCCTTAATAGCGTGCCTGCTTTCCATTAGAGACGTCTGGGCCAGAAACACACAATACGCAATGGAGCATCCGGCTGACGCAGGATGCATACCTAAATCACAGCTGCCGACATATACGAACCTTACAATTCGTAAAATCACACGGGAGGAAGGTGGCACGCATTTCTCAAAGTTTCCCCGAGCACGTCGTTTCAGGGACACATAGGAACTTTAGAAACGAGCTTTTAACTCAGACGCAGCGCACCGAGCAGTATAACAAACACGGAACACCAAATAATGACAAGCAAAAATTTGTTTCTACATCACAGTGAATTTTTCAGAGCCTATGCGCTGCTGCCGATTTCACTTCGGGAACTGCGTGTACAAACTTGCTCAAAGCAAGTGTTCCTCGTGCATCCTTTGGCCATCAGAAGACTTGAAATGGAAGTTAACGAAAGAAAACGTTTTCTGAAACAAGATTATTTTTTCGTTAAACTGGGCACAACATTCGTAAAATTGTAAAACGGGACCAAATTCGTAAACCTCACGAAAAATTCGCAAGGGTTGGCAGGTATGCCTAGATGAGTACTGACACATTTTCTCTCTGTTGTCATTTTGTGTTAAATGAATATGCAAAACCTCTAATCCTAAGCACACATACTGGCAAGCGTCAGAATGCTCCAAATAATATTTTTTTCCCTACAAACCAGTTTCACTTTCGACACACAGGACGCGAATGCCCAACGACGTCACGATACATTGGCTCGTTCCATCCCACGATCGTTGAAGAAACATGCGCAGCACTCTCACCAATTAATATTAGTTCATTATGCAAAATAGAAGTGAGGCGTGCAGACAGGACACAAGTGTAGAGAAGTGGACAACACGAACGCCGACTATCAACTGAAGGGAGCACTGAGGCGAAAAATGAAAGAAGACACAAAAGTCATCTGCGCATGCTCAAGAATGGTAAGACCACGTGTCAATCGGGTACACGTGCTGGTCTACGTGAGAGATAACTGTTAAAGCACTCAATCTCTTCCTTATGTAAAGTAATCGAAGGCTGACTCACGCACGCACTTCCACCATTATAGATATGCCATGCCTCTACCATAAGACGCGTATCTTCATTCTTATGCCTGTACAATATCGCGCATTCATCTAACTCTGGCTTGCGGTTACAATCTCGGCAATGTAGCGATAGATTAGAAGGCGATCCACCGGTTAACGACCTTTTATTCTCGTTTAGCCTCTGATTGATACACCGTCCCGTTTGCCCTACGTAGAACTGGCCACAGCTAAGGGGAATTTTATAAACCACACCCATACGACATTCAGTAAAACTGTTGTTCTTATTGTGCTTCACTGGACAAATATCTGTTCGTTTTTTGCCTTTTACCCGCTCCTTTTTATTCTGTACGGCAGCGCATATCTTACCTAGCTTATTGGGAGCAGTGAAAGCAACATTAACATCATATCTACTAGCAACTTTTCTAAGCCTGTGCGACACTGAATGAATATACGGAATAGCCACTACTCTTTTTTTGCTATTACTGCTTTCTGTAATCACGTCCGTCCCTCTCGAAACCGACTTCTTTAGGCGCTCAGCCACAGTGGCCACCGCTACACTAGGATAACCTGCTTCTAATAGGCGCCGGACCTGCGCATTAAAACTGGCGCTCATTTTGTGCATGCAAGATCTTGTGAGGGAAGACTTAAGGCACGACATGGCAATTCAGTTTTTTACTAATTTAGAATGCTTGGATTGAAAGTTTAGCAACGGCTTCGAAGATCTTGGGGAGTACTGCCAACAAACATGATATTGTTCGAAGATCAAGGACATGTCAAGAAACTGTATTACGCGTCCTTGAGGAAATTCCTTGGTAAACTTTAATCCTCCCCCATAAAGATTAAATTGCTCACTTACTGAGGTAGCAGCGGAATGTAATTCTTCCCTATTGCAGAAAATCAGGTAATCATCAACGTAACGAAATGTCGTGCCTTAAGTCTTCCCTCACAAGATCTTGCATGCACAAAATGAGCGCCAGTTTTAATGCGCAGGTCCGGCGCCTATTAGAAGCAGGTTATCCTAGTGTAGCCGTGGCTACTGTGGCTGAGCGCCTAAAGAAGTCTGTTTCGAGAGGGACGGACGTGATTACAGAAAGCAGTAATAGCAAAAAAAGAGTAGTGGCTATTCCGTATATTCATTCAGTGTCGCACAGGCTTAGAAAAGTTGCTAGTAGATATGATGTTAATGTTGCTTTCACTGCTCCCAATAAGCTAGGTAAGATATGCGCTGCCGTACAGAATAAAAAGGAGCGGGTAAAAGGCAAAAAACGAACAGATATTTGTCCAGTGAAGCACAATAAGAACAACAGTTTTACTGAATGTCGTATGGGTGTGGTTTATCAAATTCCCCTTAGCTGTGGCCAGTTCTACGTAGGGCAAACGGGACGGTGTATCAATCAGAGGCTAATGGAGCATAAAAGGTCGTTAACCGGTGGATCGCCTTCTAATCTTTCGCTCCATTGCCGAGATTGTAACTGCAAGCCAGAGTTAGATGAATGCGCGATATTGTACAGGCATAAGAATGAAGATACGCGTCTTATGGTAGAGGCATGGCATATCTATAATGGTGGAAGTGCGTGCGTGAGTCAGCCTTCGATTACTTTACATAAGGAAGAGATTAAGTGCCTTAACAGTTACCTCTCACGTAGACCAGCACGTGTACCCGATTGACACGTGGTGTTACCATTCCTGAGCATGCGCAGATGACTTTTGTGTCTCATTTTTCGCCTCAGTGTTCCCTTCAGTTGATAGTCTGCGTTCGTGTTGTCCAATTCTCTGCTCTTGTGTCCTGTCTGCACGCCTCACTTCTATATTGCATAATGAATCCTTACCAACTCAGCTTTCTGTCGTTCTAATATTAGTTATTTATTTTCTGAGTAACGCCACGATACGAAGACTTATTGTTGCTCAAAGTCAGTACATTTCGCTCTGTGTCATGACGTCACGACAATGACGATAACGCCAGGTTCGGCCTCTCGGTCGAGGCCAGTATCGATATCTTCGTGCCATGGTTCCCAACCTTCATACTCGCCAAGTGAAATCCTTCTTGCGGGTTTCTACCACGTGGAAAATACGCGTCGGCAACCTTCGAGCACGCCAGCCAGAAAGGCATCAGTCGCGATGCGCGCGTCCAGATGACTTGCGCACATGCACGCCCTCCAACAAGGGCGTCGACCGAAATTCACCGCTGGCGCGACAGAAGCGTTACCTCGAGGTCCCGGGCAGGGAGGAGCGACAAAGCGGACAGGCCTGCCGCAGCGGGACTCACAGGTGACGCGGCCGTCCCAAATAATGGTCGCGTCCCGCGGCGCGTAGTTCCGAGCCGACCTGCTGGAGTCGACGGAGTGCCGCCGTTCGATCTTGCCGTTGGCCAGCGTGGCCGCTGTCCCCGTACTGGCTGCTGCACAACGGGCGCGCGAGGACGCGCTTCGCTCAGTGTCGGCCAGAAACGCCAAGCGTCTGTACAGTGCGATTCGCCAAAAGCCTCGGCATGCAGGGTTTTCTCCGTTCGAGTAGTGCATAGTCACAGCGCTCGTTCCTCGTCGATTTTCGCAATGAGGGCTCGAGATACGCCTCTCCTGCCCAGCGCATTCGGGTAGACGGCGCAATAGCCTGATAAAATTTTAGCTCAGGAATTTTAGAGGACTAGCAGACGGGCAGTGCCGCCTTTTATTCTCAGGAGTCGGGCGTCAAGCGAAGGAGTTACTAAAAACGACGGTGTAGGCAGGGTCCTTCAATACTTTTCGTGACAAGTGTTGGAGGACTCTGGTATAGGGCAAGATTGACGGAGGGTATACATCGACTTTGTGTAAGGTCAATCGTAGATCTCATAGGAGACCTTCGTAATCGCAACGTGAAGCACGCCTTGTGATTTCGTGACCTTAACTGATGGCCATTCCAGCCGGCACACTGAGTCGTGGGCCCGCATTGTCTTGCTCAGTTCGGCAGGTCGTTGTTTAGTGGTTCGAATGCTTCCAAGACAGTTTGTATTTCTTTTTGAAGTCCTTAAAAGCATGTTCTTGCAACGCGTCGCGTGTACACTGAACACGCTGAAGTAGACGCGAGGATGAACACGCGCTTGCGTCGCTCGGTAAAGCAGCAACAAGTTAGAATTTATTTCCGTTGCGCGTGAACCCAGCTGCCTTATGCAGCCGCATTTGACTAGGACGCGTGCACTGGGGCTCCTGCAAAGCTGCCAGCGATTCCAGAATGTGGGCATGACAACGCTCCCTTCTTCAGTGTGCGGTGCAGTATGGGGCACCAGCAGAGAGCTAGAAGCCGGAGGACGCGTCGCTCAGGCGGAGACGTACACGCTTTCGTGTTTTGACAGGCACGCAGCACTCTGCGAGACAGCGCTCACTGAAAACACGAGGCGGCTAATCAGAACCTACGCAGCGTTGCAGGTTGCCACAATGCATGTCGTACAGCAGATGGCGCACATCGCGGCGTAAGGAGGAAAACGGGGCTAAGCTGTAGCTGCCTCACGCCAAGACGGCACCGCACGGTTTCACGTCCTCCCTCTCTGCTTTGTTTCTCTCGCCACTGCTGCACCAATGCTTCCCGATGTTCCAACGCTGCGTGGTACAACAGGCGCGGCTTACGGCGGGACTATAATATCGGTGGCCCATCTCCACACACGTTAGCGTTTCAAAACGACTCATGCTCTCACCACGCCAGTAGGTCTTTATGGCAGTCACACACGACGTCAACAGTGACCTATAGAAAGGTTAACTGACGTTAAAGCTGGCGCACAATTATTGTAAGAAATTTTCCAATTGTACACATAAGATATTATATATGGCGCGGTATTAGGGCACGCAAGCTAGGCCTAAATTAACTAATACAAACAAGTTAAACAACAAGAAAAAGAAGAACGAAGAGAAAATGCACGAGCAGAACTGCACACATACACTCTCGCAACTCCCAAGCGCAACTATCCGTCCGCAAATGGGCGCCACATTTGCAAGCTATCAGGAAACGAATCCAAACACACATCCTACCTCCGATCGGCCACGTCATCTGCGCAGTAGCCCAGCTGCACAGCGTTTCCAGCGGCTTAGCAGTGTCTGTGCCAGCACAGAGGCACCCTGCCAGGGTGGCTCAACTCGTCCCAAGGTCTTCAATATCGCGCGAGCGGCAAGCAGCGTCCACACAGCGCGAAAGCTTTCCGCGAGCGTATGCTCAGAGTTCGCTTCAGCAGGGTGGTGGCGCGGGGCTAAACGCGAACGCCAAACGCGGCTAGCACACGCAGCACACGGTGCCGCGGCGGCAGCTACCCGAGCCGATTGCCTAAGGGACGCTTTGCGACAAAGCGCCCCGAAAAGCGTCATAGTCAAAAGACTCGCGCCCGCTCGGTTCCACGAGTTAAGTGCAGAATGGCAGAGGCGGCGAGAGGTGGTTTTCTCCTAGGTAGATCTTAGCGAGAGACGTTTGAAGCCTTCGTGGAGGCGCAGTCACATCGTCGAAACGAGTGTCTACTACTCTTTCCCTCGCCTAGAAATATTGTCAGACAGAACTGCCTGTAATACTTTCCGTTGGCACATAGCGAAATCAGAGGTATAAAGTGTCGCAGAAGAGCGCGCCACAACATCGGTAGTGGTGCACCGATAAAGGCAAATCGGTGCGCGCGCATTGTGCAGATCACAGGCGCGTGCGCAGTACCGTTGCCCAACGCGCATCCGGCCCAGAGAGGCACGGCCGGGCGCGGGACGCTCTGTCGTTGTAAGCCGTGAAATCAGCTACATGCAGTCACGCGATGCGTCTTACGCGACTTTTCTTTCGCAGAAAATTGACTGAAAGCTTGCTGTTGTGTACCATACAACTATCATAGATACGCTCCATGTGCCGCTACGCACATTGTTTCTCTGTATGCGATGCGTGTACGCAGATAAAGTACGTGCATGCGCTAAACAAAACCTAGTCGCGCAAAAAAAAAAAAAGTTTTCAACGCGATTCCTGCCTCTGGAATGTGGACCGGAGACGACGTAATCCGTTCATGCTCGCGAGCTGTTTCCTTCGCCTGCGATGTGTACACTGCTTGCAGAAAAGAAAAAAAAGAAAACGAGAAGCTTACATAACGCACTGTAACCTGTGTTCGTCAATACAATGTTAAGACTACGATGGAATGTGTCGAATGCAATGTTATATGTGGCTGAAAGGAGAAGCTTGATATCCACGTACATCGTGTATACACGGAAAGGAAGCAAGTATACGGGCTCCTTCGCGCTACTTCGGACTGAACGCACTCTCTCGTTAATCTGCGTGCTCTTAGCGATTTCCGCAGGTCTCACTTTGGCTAATCATTATTCCAACACTGAGTCTTTAATAGGATTTTGCGATGCCAACTTCTAGCCTTTTAATTAGCTCAGCTGGTGGGAGTCTGCCCTATGGTGGCGGGCAGCTGTCCCGCCCCCGAACAAGAACGACCTCTTCGATACGGGAGGGGTCGCACACGTGATCTCACTGTATTGTAGCCTCGTGTTACTCCCCGATTTCTACAAACTCAGTTTGATTACATGGTATAGCCACACGTAACAAACAAGCACAAGCTTCTATGTAATCTACCGTTCGAAAACAGCAAGTGCGCTCGCGAAATACGACAATGCAGAGCGGACGCAGCATAAAGCACTTGAGCAAAAAGCGCGCCGACCAGAAGGAATCGCAAGTCTGGCAGGTTATACGGTCACCGTACTAAAATTTGCCAGGTGTAAAAGAAACTCAAAACTCACTATTCAAGATGCCGCCACGTTCATTTCAGAATGCAGTGAAATTTGTTTTGTAGGCAGTATAGATGGTGCTGTAGTGGAGGACTCCGGATTGTTTGACCAGCTAAAAGCTTTCATGTGCACCGACATCTCCGGAGCATGTTTCCGCATTCACCCTCCGGCCCACCTGAACGCTCCCAACGCTGACGGGAATCGAACCAGCAACCTCGTTCTCAGCAGCAGAAAGGTCAATCACCGAGATGGATGACACTTAATGTGTCCTTCCCCCTTTCGAAGTTCGTTTTTACTTTCAATGTTTTTGCCATTTCGCCCCCTTGGCGGGTCTAGGTATATGTATCTTCAACTTGAAGTGGGGCGAATGCGATGCACACTTACGCGGGCAGCTCCTCTGTTGAGCCGTGACGTGTCAAGGGCTGCCGCTGTATTCCGCATGCATTGACGCATAAGTGGCTCTGGAAAGGCGTCCGCTTAGGCCGCGACAGGTTAATCGACTCCGTGGAAGGGAAGGCAACTCGCGCTATGTATAGGGGCAATAGCTGTTGTGACCCGTGCTATATTGTGGGCGAAAATGGAATACGCCACCGCTGATAACAGGCTTAGCTTTCATGGCGCACGTGTATACGTACGCCGTCAGTCAGCTGCCTTCGCACCTAAGAACGTTGCATAACGGTCGACGTCCCATATATAAGGCGCATTGGGACAAATATGGAACGCGATCACTGCCACGTGCTGCGACACACATGCACACACACACACACACACACACACACACACACACACACACACACACACACACACACACACACACACACACACACACACACACACACACACACACACACACACACACACACACACACACACACACACACACACACACACACACACACACACACACACACACACACACACACACACACACACACACACACACACACACACACACACACACACACACACACACACACACACACACACACACACACACACACACACACACACACACACACATATATATATCAGGCACGTCTTCAGGGGTGGGCCCGAAGGGCCTAGGGCCCCCTCCTACCGAAATTAAGCGGACTACCCCCTCCCCGCCCACGCCACCACTACTAACACACACTCCTAAAGCGCCGCCAAATCAATGTTGGTGGGAGTTGACAACTCCTCGGCGGTCAACATTTTGCTGCCTTTTTCACTCCTTTTGGACGGCGGTAGTTATCGGTATGTCGTGGGGTGTGAAGGCCAGTTTTCTCATCGATCCGGTGCCCGCGCGATTAACTCAAGATGCGTTCAGTTACCATCTATTCAACGGTCCCGTACATCGCTGTTGCTTCGTTAGTTCAACCTTCTTTGTTTACACTGATCCAGGGACCAGGAAATGGATTCGGTTCGTGGTCAGCTGGTCTGTATGCTCGTGGAACGAGTTGCAGTAGGAGAAAATACCACTTGCGCTTAACTTTTCCATTTGCTTCATTATTTCTTCGAGTGACGGCTCGCCGCGACGCTGGCAGTTCCTCGGAATCATACACCCGTGATATGGGTTAGCTAAGGTGGAAAATAAAATAATGCGAAACAGCGTCCATCATCAAACCCTGCGATCACCCTTAAACCCATAAGCAATAAGACCTCGCCTGGTTTCTCCCTAATTGTACAGCACTTTTCGTGAAAAATTGACAACTGGAAACAAGAGTCGCAAGGAGTTGAGAAATTAAGCCAAAGCAACAGCCACACAGGAAGGAGAAGCGAAAATTGTCAAATTTAACCATCGTTTATGAAAATATTTACGGATCAACATCTTTTTATTTAAAAAGGAAGTAGAGAAAACGCCACCGGGAGTGGAGAATGATTTTGTGCGTTTTAAATGACGCTTCTTCAGTTATCAGTTGAGCCGCCTGACGTAGCCACTTCTCTGCTGAGCTTATGTAGGTGTTTTTCTAACCTTCCGCGGTGGGCGCAGTACGTCTAAAACCGCAGCTTCCTGCGCTCTACACGGTTGTACGGGTTGTAAGCCCGCGCACGCCCGTGGTTGTCGGGCGCACGGCTTTGAGGCTGCAGTCATTCGGATCCAAAGCTGACAGGAGAGCCGCGCGCTGATGATGCGAGCGCATGCGCCAGGGCTGCGTGCTCGGGAGGACGGACTCGCCGTGCGGCCTCGGGCGCGCACTGCACAGCGAGACCGCCAATCCCGGCGCCCATCGGAACGCCATTCGGGTCCGCGCCAAGGCGGCCTGCCTGGTAGCACGGAACGGAGGCTTTCTCGCGCGGCGGCTATCTCTCGGCGGCCGCACGGAAGCCCGGCATTTCCTTTTGCCCTCTCTGGGGGGATTTGCGCCGTTTGCGGTCGAGGCCACCCGAACGCAGTCACCGCGCCTGATGAACACCCGCGCAGCCTACGCGAAAGTAGATCAAAAGCCCGTCACAGTGAGCACCACCCCCCGTCCAGGCCGCCGTGAATCGGCGTCGAAAGGGCGCGCTCATTATTCCGACGGATGCAATGCAGAGAAGGCGAGGGGATTTCACAGAAGCGATCGAGGGCGCCTTCACTGCACGACCGCTAAGTCCGACGGAGAAGAAAAACTTTAACAAATTCCTGGCTGGTAAAGAGTTTCCCAGCCATGCCCAATATTAAGAAGACGTTTCGCTTTAACGCAACGTGACTCGCTGGGCTAGTGACGCAATCGCGATGCCTTCATCCCGCAACATGATCACGGTGAAAGGTTTTGGCCGATCTAGGATACGTCCCGATATTTTCCCACTATCCTCCGGCAACAAAAGCATTATCCACCATTATTCTACGGACATAGGCAACTAGTATAAACATTGCAAGATAAATTGCCGCGCCACATTTTCATATGCCCAACTAACATGAGCAGCGAGATGCTATTCAATTAAAAACGCTTGCCATCGCACACACTACGTATGCCGGGCACCCTATATATTCGCACTTGGCACGCTCCAACAACGTTGGCGAATCCAATGCAAACATCGCAAACGCTAACACGTATACGTCACGTTTACGGCGATCCCACTGAGTCGAGCTCCCGGACACCGAAAAGCCGGCGCCACGGCCAACTACAACAGTTGGAAGGTAGCCACGCGAACACTGTCGCAACGTGTCTCGCATGAGGAAGCTTTAGCTCGGGGCTCCTATGTAAACACATGGGAAAGGAGAAATCGCTTTTCTAAGTTGACGAGGTTTTTTTTTTGCATTTAAAAGTAAATGTTAAAATCTAGCGACTCTTGGTAGCGAACTTTTTACTTGGGCCGTCAATATTTTTATAAACATTGTTGAAAGTCACAAACTTTCAGAAAACGGAACTATGAACTCAGCAATGAAAAATGATATCACAATTCTGCAAATTGTATGCGATAGTACATCTAAAGCAGACAAAATTAATGCACTATATATGGCTTTTAAACAGACTATTAATGTGTGAGTAGGACTTCTGCAAAGCCCTCGCAAACAATGTTACAAATTAGGTAAGATGTAAACTGATAAATCACGTTTGTCTACTTTGGAAGGTCTAACGGATGCAGTTTACAGAGCTGCAATATCTGCTCTGAGTGCAGACCTACGAGTATGTAAACTTCGTGCTTACACATTATTTCATACTGATGAATTTTTGAAAGCTCCTTTAAAAAATTCGGGTCTTAATTGAAGATTCCGCTTCAACAGTCACTAGAATTCATCATCCTCTCTCAAATGCAACAAATTTAATTGAAATCGGCCCAGTGGTTATCTCAGAAAAGCGTTTCTGCGTTTTACATGTATTTGAATAAGTGACATCAGAGTTGGGCTGGCATAAGCAGCTACAGATAGCGGTCACCACGCTCAGCCACCGAGTAACTTAAGATGTGATAAATCATACAATGAAATCGACTCCATACAACTCTAACAATAGAAAAAAAATCACCTTAATGTACATCTGCCCTGTACATAGCATTTTGCGAGCACAAACTGTTTTCGCTTGGACTACCATATTCCAAGAAATTGAACGACCCTATATAGAGCCAACCAGCAGCAGTTGCTAACGCCGACTGTCAGGTTAACAGTACGCCGAAGTTTCAGCTAGTGCTGGCGCACCGAAATTACCAAACGCGTTCAAAAAGCCCTCGACGAAAACGTATCACCTAAGTGCGGGGTGTCTTCAAGCTAACGTTGCCCTCATCGAACAACACCGAAGGCATCTTGACCTTGAACACAAGTACGCTGTCTGCAGGCGCTTAGCATGTTTTGAATACAAGCAATCTGTAAGCGCTGCAGTAAAGGCTTGTCTCCGCCTTGCTGCGAGCTTTCGCACGCACGCACCGCAATCACACACGCATGCAAACACTTACGCGCAATCACTCAAACGCACTTCCACACACATATCTAGCGAGGGTGCCGAGTCAACACACCAACAGAAGATTGAGTGACGCCAGGCAAAAAAAGTACTGGGGGAGTTGGGAGGGGGGCTCGCGTTCAAGGGCGACGCTTCCCCTGTGTCGGCTGATAAGCGCGCGCGCGCGCACACACACACGCACACACACACACACACACACACACACACACACACACACACACACACACACACACACACATACACACACACACACATACACACACGCACACACACACACACACACACACACACACACACACACACACACACACACACATGGGGATGGGGCGGCTCTTGTTTACCGTCATCCTACAAGAGTTCTCCGGGAGGACCACTCCCCTCGTCAAACGTGGCTCGCGTGCACATGCGCTATCTCCCGACGCCCGAGCGAAATGGGCCATCTTCGGCGTTGAAAGGTGCGTTCAAGTGCGCAAGCATCGCGTATACACACAGGCACCATTCAGTTGCCGCGGATGCGTGTCGCCAACGCGGCAAGCGGGACAGGCCCACAACATCCGGTCGCCTCTCTGGGAAGAGCGCCCAACGCGTGCGTCTAGCGCCGAACGACAGGCGACATTCAACCGCGGAACGAGTCTTGATACCACAGCGTGCAGCTTATCGCGGGAACCTTTACTGCTAAGCGGGCAGGGGGTGTGAAGCAGGGGATGCCTATGTCTACAGAACAACCTCTATTCCAGGCCCCTTTTGACACACGTTTTTCGTACGCTTACCAATTCTACATCTAATGCAGCATCTGTTTCGGACGATCTAAACTTCAGATCAGGGAAAGGACAAAACACACACTAACACACACATCGGAACCACTCCGCCATAGCGTCTATTTACTGTAGCGCACAACGCCGGAATTAAAATGCTGCGAGTTGTAGAGGTTACCGTGATAAAAGCGAGGAATGAGGAAAAACGGAGTACGTTCTGTGCGCGTACTACAGATGGCCGCAATGTTGGAGTTGAACAGGGCGATACGGGCACTCATTTGAACGCACCCGCACGACTCGAAATGATCCCCAGCCCGATGGATGCGTAGAGTTCGTGTTCAGCGTGTTCTAAGCCTGTGAGGTTCTGCTGCCAAGGACGACTTCGCGGTTTCTATTACCTCACTTCGCGGCCGCTTTCGAATTGGGCGCCAGCAGTCGAGCACCTCGTAGCGCACCTTTAATGCGGTTTTACGTGCCAATTAAAACCACGATCTGCTTTTGAGGCACGTCGTAGTGGGGAATTCCGCATTATTTTGAACACTTGGAGCTCTTTAACGTGCACCGAAGTACACGGGCGTTTTCGCATTTCGCCCCCACCTAAATGCGGCCGCCGAGGCCGGGATTCGAAAAAAATCAAATTATCGGGTTTGACGCGCCAAAATCACTTTCTGATTATGAAGCACGCCGTATAGTGGGGGATTCCGTAAACTTGGACCACCTGAGGTTCCTTAACGCGCACCTAAATCTAAGTACACCGGTGTTCTCACATTTCGCCCCCACCTAAATGCGGCCGCCGTGGCCGGGATTCGATCCCGCGACTTCGTGCTTAGCAGCCTAACACCATAGACACTAAGCAACCACGGCGGGTTGCGGTGCATATTAAGCAACTCCAGATGGTCGAAGTTAGACCGGGGTCCTACGCTATACGGCGTCCCAGATCAGGTACATGTCCGCGCTTGTCCTTGTCTGGTTCACTGTTAAGCTTCTCCCTGTACACTTACGTTTGTGAATCATCAACTTGCCTAAACAGTCACCATGCTAAGTTCCTTTAAGACATACAAAACATGCCTCCGCGGTTCGAATTCACCCTCAGCTCAGAACAACACAGCTTCAAGACCGGCGACTGTGTGTGTGTACGCAGGCAAAACATTCCACGCAAAACGCCGGAGGCCCTCCGGCGGGAGTGGCGGCCATCGCGTTCGTGCGTCCCACGAATGCCAGACGATTTTTGAGCGCAATCACCTCGCGGTAATTTGGCTGTAGCGTGCTTGCTTATAGCTCCGACTTCTCGAACGATAAGCGATACTACGAAGCTCACAAAGCTCGAGCGACTTGACAGTTAAATGGCACAACTTCACCACGTACAAGTATTGAGCTAAATGCGCACGCATGTTTAGAAAAGTTTCAGCACGACCCTCCAGACATTCCGACGTGCGTTTTGCGAGCTTTGCATGCTATAAACTTCCGCAGCTGACCAGCGGTGCAAAAAAGGGTACGGCATGGGCCGACATCCGCGCAGCGCTTATCTCACTGTGCATGAATCGCGCGATAAACAAAGAAGGTCGGGAACCTCTATAAAGAAATCTGCGCGGGCTGACATACACGCAGCGCGCTCACCGCAATGCGCAATCTTTGCGCTCAACAGGAATTGGGCCAGGAAGCCGCTTACATCGGACAGAGGTCTGCGTGTCCTCCTCGGAGGCCTCCGGCGAACTGGCGCTGGCTTTCCGGCTCGAGGTCGCGGCGGACGGCAGTGAGGCGGCCTGCTGCTGGTGCTGCTGGACCTGGCGCTGTTGGGGCTGGTGGTGCGATGACGCCGGGTTCCAGGCCGGCGTGGACACCTTGCTAGCGTGGCCGCTCCTCTTCTCCGAGGCGACTTGCGCTGCCGGCTCGGTCTCCTTGGGCTTACTGCCGAACCACTTGCGCATCTTGCTCACGAGACCGCCGCCGCCGCCGGGACGGTCGTGCGCGGCGCCATGCCGATGCGCCTGCCGCCGTCCGTCGGCGGCCGGCTCGAGCGTTCCAACGGCCAGCGCGCCCCAAGCGGCCACTCGCCCTGCTTCTTCTTCTTCCCCTCGCACCTACTTCGTCGCCCTTTTCCTCCTGTCAAGCACTATGCGACACCGATCTTGCACCACAGCTTCGACGAGGGGCCGCAGGAGGTGGTGCACCAGAGTTCACCGGCCGATGCCGTGGCCTTTAGAATTTCTCTTATCTCTCTTTCCTGCCGAATATTTCAATTCGCGCGCTCCTTCTTCGTGATTTTCGTGTCACAATCTATGCGACACCGATCCCGACTCCACCTACGCCCCACAGCACGCACGAGCTGGCAAGAGTCTGAGGAGGGCGGGAGTCAGCATACGGCACTGGGAATATTTATTTTTCAGTTTCCTGCAGCGTATCTGGTTTTCTCGCGAGGCGATGCAACGCCGCAAACAGTCGCTCACAGCGCTGCCTCGTTTGCTGCCGCCTCCTTCCTCACCCTTCTCCGGGGCTTGGCACGCTGCGGGTCGTCCTCCTGGCTGCGCCGCGTTGCTGGATGCAAGGAATCCCAAATCAGCGCCGCCGATGAGCCACTCGAGGTGCACTCTGGCCCCGCTCCGAGAGGTGCGCTCGTATTTCGCCCCTCTTCCGGTCACCCAGACGGGACGAGAGCCAAGACCGCGTGTCGCACAGCCACTGGCCGCGGGGGAGACTCCTTCCACGAATCGTTCTCGCCGATGATCGCTCGGCCTCGCAACGGGAGGTCTCGTATTTTTCTCTCGTCCAGGCTCAGTTGCGGTCAGAGCTGAGCGCCTAAAGGCCGACCCAAGCAGAAGGCGGCTATACGCAAAAGCTCCCGGGACAGAAAGGTTTATACTATGCGAAAGACCTTGTTGCAGCGCACAAAGGCTTGCCCGAAGTACGGTCAGTGGCGATGGTCACTCCTTGGGTGGCGGCCTCACACACGAATCCATGCACGAGACATGCAGGCAGCAAGAAATATCACACACCAGAAAGCGGGCAGCACGAAAAAGAACTGGTACCAAACCGCGCACCGAAGGACTACGACCTTCCGGTTTGGCAGCGGTCGTCGTCGAAGCGTTGTCTCGTTGCAGACCGTTGCAGACGATGTCGCACGATGACAGGGTTCCGATACGCACAGGAAATGCACACAATGGGGCTATCACGGCGTTGCCCTACGCTTCGCTCTATTACGTAGGTCTGAAGATGAGGGCGAGAGAAAGAAAAACAAATCTCGAGAAATTTGCCGAGTCGAGTGCAGTCGCTCGGCGCGATGAGCACGGCACGCAGACCAGGCGCAGGAGGAGGGCGTGCGAGAGAGCTCCCAGACCCGCCAGCAGAAAAACACGGTAGAGAAAGAAAAACGCCGGTCCGTCGCCGTCAGCAGCAGCGCCGCTTCTGCAGCTCTACGTGTACGCACGGGGAGCGACGCGGGATGCCGCCCCGAATCCTAATGGGGTGGCGACGCCGATAAAAAGTCCGTCTCTCACCGGAGCGCCGCCGATCACGGCGCGAGCGAGCCGAGGTGAGCCGCTCGAGTCAAGGTTAGCCCCAGGTACGCGCAGACTCCCCTGCAGATCGGAGGGCGCCTTGTAACTGAGCCCTTTCTCACCGCGTACCACACGATCTCCGTCCTCGAAAACGCAGATACACTTTTCTCTTTTTTTCTCTCTCTTTTTGCACACGCGACGCGAACAACTATAGCAAACAACCAGCGGCGCGGTTAGGTCGCGGCGGCTGCTAGCGCGCGCGCGCGCAGGAAAGGGACGACGGCGCGCCCAGCGGGCGGTCCAAGACGCAGTCGCAAGCGCGGCGGCGAATTCGCTCCGCAGCCGCGTGGCTGTCTTCGGGGCTGCTGCGCGCCCGCGTAACTGCGGGGCTGCCGGCACACGCTTATCGCGGCCAATGGCGAGACGCCGATGCTCAGCTGCGGGGGTGGACGGCGACGAACAAAGGAGGTCGGCGCAGAGGTCTGCGGCAGCCAGCGTGTCGCTCGCGGAACGATGCCGCCGATGCGTAATAGCGCGCGCGTGTGCGTGCCTCGCGCGCTGCAGCAACCTCTCGGGAGAGCGCAGTGCTCAGAGGAAGCACGATGCTATAACTGCAGCGCGCGTTGCCGCGTGCAGTCACGCGTCGGCGAGGGACGGTCCTTGAATGCGGAGGAGGATTCTCCACTGCGAATTTTTTCGTTAGCGAGGGAAGCTGGCGCAGCTTTTTCCGCGCGCCCCTTCGTATCAATATTACACTGTACTGATGCGAAAATAAACATCACTGTCATTGTTCACGCACTCCGTGGCCACACTACGGCGATTTATGTGCGTCTACAAAATGAAGGTCGCGAGTTAATGTCGCCGTCAATGCCCTTCGCGACAGACACAGTGCACTTTCTGACGTGCCGAGATAATGCAAAAAGAAAGAAGAAAGTAAAGAAAAAGTAGGGGGGAGACTTGGTTAGCAAGGCGTGGTAGAGGACCGCGCGATGCGCGCGTTCGCACAGTCTGGTCGTCCTTGCATTCCACGTACCTCTACACCGAGCACTTTACGACTGCCACACCGCAAAGGAGCAACCCGTCTCGCGCGGCATTTCCCGCCTTTCTTCATATTTAAGGCGCACTCTGCCGCTGCGTGTGTGTAACCGCGTGTATACGGTGCCCCACGTAACCGGAGCCAAACTTCAAAAGTACACAAATGCCACGTAGCTGGACAGAACCAAGGCAATGTTGTTTGCCATCGCTTGGAGATACACAGATATTTTTTTTACATTCCACCTAATTACATAATTACTAGTATTAATTATTAATAATCATCTTAAATATTATAATTAGATTAAAAATGTCCATGAGAACATTCTAGAGCAACATGATAAACCCCCGATACGGCTTTCCATTTCTTAATACGTGCTAAATGAAAGTATTTTTCGAAGTATGAAAGAAGCCCGCGAATGCACGCAAAGTGCCTCGAGCGGCGAGTCACGCGGCAATTTCGCGTGCATTCGCGGACGTCTCTCGTGCTCGGAAAAACACTTATATGTAGCTCGTATTGAGCAACAGAAACCTGTATCAGGTGTTTTTCATGTCATTCTAGAATTTTCTCATTGACATTTTTCATCTAATTACAATATTTGAGATGTTGATTAATTAATTAGGACTAGTAATTATGTAATTAGGTGGAATGCAAAAAGAAATCTGTATCTCCAAGGGACGGCAAACAGCATTACCTTGGTTCTGTCCAGCTACATGGTATTTAAGGACTGTCACTAAGGAGCATATACTGGAAGCACGCGTGTCATCTCAGGAGTACCACAGGGATCAGTTCTTGTACCATTTTCTTTTGTCATTTACATAAATGATATAACGAGTAATATAGGTTCTAAAATGAGACTTTTTTGCAGACGACTGCATCATTTACAGGCAGATATTAACTCCCGAGGACATCACTAGCTTACAAACGGGCCTAGTGCAACTCGGCCAGTGATGTGACGTCTGGGACATGGTGATTAACGTAGAAAAAACAAAGCTTGTGACATTTTCTGCACCTACTAATGCCCCTCTAAATTCTTACGCAATAAATAATACAGAGAGCAAAGGTTCAACTACCTGGGCGTATATTTAACTGCAGGTCTAACTTGGAATACACACGTAGAATACATAACAAAGAATACACTTAAGAGATTGGCCTTAATCAAACATCGTTTGTATCCTGCCAACTCAGAAACAAAGCTGGGTCATTCCACGCCAAATGTCCCAACTGTGGCGCTCGAGAAAAATAATTTCTTTCAAATAATTACGAAAAAATTAAAAGGTATGTAAGTATTACTAGAAAAGTACTTCCCCAAAATATTTTGAACGGCAAAAAAATTTTGGCTACGTGAGCACCATTTGAATTTCACGAAATGATGGAAAACCAGGTGCAAGAAAGAAATTCGCTAAAAATCGACCGTTTTGCGCATTATTTCAAAATTTGAGGTTTTGCGTTGTCTTAACATTGTTCTTTCATTATAAAACAGTTTCACAAAATAATATTATAGTTTTACTCCTTATCGCCGAGGTGAAAATGCGCAACTTCTAGCTGGTTGACACCATCTACTGTGACATCAGCAAAGCTTTTGATGTAGTCGGCCACTCACTGCTTCAGATCAAGCTTGCGTACTTTGGTGTTGAATGGTCCAACCTCTTGCGCAGTTATCTTCTGGATTGATCATGCTGTGTTTACGACAATGTTCAAACGTCTTCTTTTCACATACAGGTAGTAATTAGCAGCGTCTCTCAAGGATCAGTATTAGGACCATGCCTTTTAAAAAATTTTTATGAATGACCTTCTTTCCGGCTATTCATAATTCTTCATTCCTTCTACATGTCTATATCAAGAATTTTAAGGAAATTCATACTGTTGATGACTGTCACATCCTACAGACTGACCTGTTTTCTTTTAGAAAAGAAAACGTTGGTTTACGCAGCATTCAAGGCGAGGTTATTATCTCTGCACCATTCAGAAATGGTGCAAAGACAATAACCTCACCTTGAATGCTGCGTAGACCAAAGTCATGACTTTCACAAGCAAAACAGCAAGCATTTATATTTATTCTGTAGATTGTGTACCATCTTGTAAGGTCTGTGGGATCAATGATCTCGGTGAATATTCTGATACAACCTTACCCTTTACCGCTCACACTAAACGCGTCCCAATGCGGGGCATGCACTCTCTTGGCTCTGACCATCGAGGAAATTCAATTCTCCTACGCCATTCCGCAAGTTACACGCAACAATCTGTCTTCCTCAACTCGCATGTTCGTCGGTCGTCTGAAATGGCATTTCTATATCCAACAGTCGCATTACAGATCGGGTCAAGAAAAAGCATAGATCATCACCGCTTCGCTAACACCGACATTGTACCTTGTTCTAGATCTGTTGGATTATTGTCGCTGCCCTTACTTCGCTGCCGACGTAATCTCGCGGACCTTCTGTTTCTTTTCAAACTACTTCAGGGTAACCTCACCTGCCCCGAACTCCTCAGTTTATTTCGTGCAAGATCACCAGAGAACATAGACCTTTCCAAGTTGCTTCCGGCCATCAGCACCACTCAACCGTCCACAGAATACAGTCTTTATAACGCTTACTTTCATCTTGATATTTTTCATAACTCGCCGTCATTTTTCTTCTCCGAAATTTGCGTTATTGTGCCATAGTGTCACATATTGTTCGACTGCCCTTCTTCTCCTTTTCCTTTCGTATTCACATTGCGCCTTGCTGCATGTACACACTTCTTTTCAAGACTGTTCGTTCTATTCATTGTTTTCTTTTTTCCTAAGTACCTTTGCTGATTGTTTTTTTTCTTTTTTTTGTATGCGTGCGCCAGCACTCAGAACTCATGGTTATTCCTGGGAACGGTAAATAAATTATCGATTGAATAATAATAACAATAACAATAATAATAATAATAATAATAATAATAATAATAATAATAATAATAATAATAATAATAATAATTTGGCACGGCCGTTTCAATACTACATCAACTATTACTTAATATGCACCCATGTGTATTCACGGCACCCCCCCCCCCCCTACTTTAGCGTTTCATAATAGATCTATATGGTCCTTCCCAATCATAAAAGCTATAAATGTCACAGCTATAAAAGTTTAACATTCTATTCTTGGCGCATGAACTTACCGGCGACGGTGTCGCACTATTTTCCCGATGGCGTGACGCAAGTGAACGACCACTTCTCCGCGGTCGCTTCCGCATCCAACGTGGAACACTGTTCCGGGCAGCTCCAGGCCTCGCAGGTCAGGTTATAGTCGATGGTCAAGAGGACGAATGACTAGACTGCCGCAGACCATTCACAATCGCTCAAGCATTCAATCTCTTTAAAGCCGCGCACGTCGTTTATATTAAAATTCGAGAAGGGTCCTATATACTGACTGCTTCAACGAAATTTCACAAAAGAAGCCAATGTCCCCAAACAGCGGTACGCTGAACTTTGACGTAACTGCGACATACTAAGGGATCAGATATCAGAAAATTGGTGCTAGTCAACTGATAGCAAGTGGACAAACAGCACTAGCAGGTTTCAATTTCGCCATTAGAGGACGTTATGTAATATTGTCAAATTCAAGTTTAATTAACGTAATCATTAGTGCATGTGGATTAGTGGATTGGTGGCTCGGCACGTCAGTGGATATGTTATTCCCGAGTCGTGGCCACAGTTCTACCGAAGAACGTCGATTCGCCGTGGAGGTCAGGGTTTTACCAGAGCTCCGTAAAAACTGCTTCACGCGCTGGCATTCGAAAACATCACGTATAGCACTCGAGAACGGAGGAAGCGAGCTCGCCTAGTTGACGCACGCTTAAAGCAGTACAAGTTTTGCGATGCTAGGACAGAAAGGTCGCCCTTCCCTCCTTTCCCCGAAAAGACGACGACTGAATTTAAACAGAACAAGAGGTTATTTCTGGAAAATCCAAAAGAAAAAAGTAGAGGAAGGAGGCAGGTTCGCTCTAAAAGCGTGGATGAATTCTTTTTGCGCAACCTGCTTCATATATTACATGCGGCGGATACCTCCAGGCCCGACGAACGTCTCGAGAACTGTGAGCGGAATACAAACGCCTTCGATCATGTATCGTCGCTTTCACGGCTACTTCATTCTTTTAGTGAGAGACCTTATCGTCTGCTTCTGAGCCCCCTTGCCTTCGATGGCAGTGACGTGTTTATTTGCTCGTACCTAAAGGTAACGGAAGTGGTCGAAGCCCCTCGCTTCCCGGTCGCGTTGCAAGCACGCGACCCTCGGACAAGCAGCGCTTACGACCAGCGTTAGCTGCGTCATACAGCCTGGAATGGAGCCGGCCATAGGTTATACTACGCCGTTAGTATAAAAGGCCAATGCGTTAAACAATAATATCGGTACAGCCAGCCATCGACGAGAGGCCTCAAAGCATGCTTAGTGTTTACAGAGACACTAACAAGAAATGTTATTTTAGCTACATTAGTAACTTGCCCTTTTACAACACCAAAAAAGAATAAGCGGCTCTGTCTTAACGTGAGAAGATACTCGCTAAGCGAGAAAGAAGACAAAAAATTGGAGGACGCTTAAGCTTCACCTTCAAGAGTGGAACGCGATAACGTTATCGCACCCCGTTCGCACCGCCCACTTATTCGATCGGCATGCTCTTGATGAGACGAAGGGGAAAAGCGGGCGAGTGGCAGGCCACCTGTCGTGGCAGCGCCGTACATTGCGAGGAGGGGTTCTTCTGTGTTTGCCGCAAGATGGCTCTGCGTGTGCGCCAAGCGCAGAAGAAATGTAGCGGAAACGTACTTCGCTACTCGTTTAACTGCGACTTCTGTAATTTACATGCTCATAATTACCGATATACACCGCGGTATTACTTCATACGACACGTTTCTAAGGCAACACCGCATTCACTAAAAGCGATTTTGTCCCACTTTGAACCATCGAACTCATGGCTGAGTGGTAGCATCTCCGTCTCACACTAGGGAGACCCTGGTTCGATTGCCACCCAGCTCATCTTGCAGGTTGTTTTTATTTATCAATTGCCTTCCGGAATTTTTCGCTCGCGGCCAACGCCGCCGACACCGGCTTTTCTGCGACGCGAGCTCCTTAACGCTGTCAGGTTAAAATAAATGAAAAGAGAAGAACGAAAGACGGGTGGCGCCGCCGCCTTAAGGTTCCCGCAACCTGGGCTCGCAGTGAAGTCACGGATTTTGACGGCGTCTGTGCTTGTGCCTAGTTAATTTTATTACGACAGCAGTTATATGGACACTCCAGGCTGCCTATGAGTGAAAGCGTGTGAAGGTGAGCCGGCGAAAGCGGTTCAATCTCGCGAGCGAGGAACGCGGCACGGATGCGTGCCCTCTCCTGTGGCGCGCAAGGCAGGGGGGTCAGGCGTGGGAGGAGGGGCGTCTTTCTCCGGTGTAACTCCGGTGGCTGCTAGGGCGCCTCCATGTCCTCCTCGCCCGCCGCTCCGTACAGAGTGGAAGCGTGGAGGCAACCGCAGCGTCTACTACGGCGTTGGCCACGCGAATCGCGGGCGCCGTAGTAGACGTCTTTGGCGGACGCCGTAGGGGACGCGTCGCCGGCGCTCGTGTGTCTTGAAAAGCGGCCTACGACTTTACAAAAGGGCGCGCCCACGCGGGCCTCATCTTCAAAGCGATCTGCGATATTTGCAGCGTGCGCATAGTGCCGGTAGCTTCGTACGCGCTGTGCTTTCGACGTTTCGTACGTGTTGAAGCGACACATGCATGAAGGCCAATTCGCTTGCTGCTGCCGCGATTCCTCACTCCAACACTTTGACAGCGAGTTTCCGCGCTCATCAAGGAAGATATGTTCATGTTTACCTATGCGCGCGTGACATCTGCTGCATGATTAATTTAGTTAAAACACGTTGACGGGCTAGTTGGTTTAAATCCACGATAGAGTTGTGTAAGTGCAACTGAACAAGGACGTACAAATAAGCAGACACACAAAGACAGCGCTGTCTCTGTGTGTCTGTTTCTTTATAGGTCCTCGTTGAGTCACGCTTACATATTCTATATCATTGTTAATTTAGTTAGTGAGTGAATGTTTACAAGTTTATACGGCCGATAAAGCTAATATCCTTACTTCGTACAGCTATCTACTAATTTGCTATCGCAATCGGTGCTTCGCCTTTCGGGCGGAACTGCGAACATTTTTCATGTTGGCGCTCTTTCTGTCTCCATTGATTTGAATCTTGCGCCACACGTCCTGAAAACATGAAGCGCTTTAGAAATGCGCGACCCCATTGCTTTGGGTACACAAACAAGTGTCGAGTCCCGTTGGTCTGCCCATGTTCAATAATAAAAAAAAAAGCTCCTTTCGAGTGCGACCAAAACGCGAACGTCGAGAAATACCGCGCGCCCGGAGGGCCGAAGGCGTCATTTGGCGGCGCCCCGTAGAGAGAGCTCAATAAACTATTACCCAGAGGGAATCTGGCGTCACCACCTGTGCGAGAATGTTAAATGAAACTGGGATACAGTGGGAATGCCTTAAACATATTGAGAGTGAAGATTTATTTAAAACCCTTAACATTCTCAACATTTACGATTTGACAACATACAACATCGCCTCCGTCATGCATCAAATAGTTCATGAAAAACTGGCCTTGACAACAGTCTCGCTCCATCCCTCACTTCGCAATGTTGGAAACACACCTCGCTGTCGTTTTTTATTGCCTAAGGTAAATACTAATTACGGTCGCTCTACACTACAGTTTACAGGTACCTCAGTTTGGAATAAGCTTGATAGTGAGCTAACCACTCTAAGAACATTTCATACATTTCTTAAACGATTAAAACTCTCACTTATTAACAATGCGTAACACTGCGGATGCTTGCACATGCCCTCACTTTTCTTTTTTTTTATTTTCCTGTGCCGATGTTTTCGATGACGTAACAAAGAAAATTGTTAGAAAAATTTATCTCATTTGTGAAATGTTCCCTACTACTGTATTTTCTTGTTTTACTTATTCAGCTATTTAGGTTTTGTGTGATTTTGCAGTATAAAAAAAAAACAGCTGCCATAGAAGTGTTTTTTCCCTGATAACAATCGGTAGGGACCCTTTAACAAATTTGTTGTGTCCCAAAAGTGTGTACTTTGCAATTGTATACATTCATTATGTTAAATAAACTTTCAAACTTTCAAACTTCAAAAAAGGCTGCACTCTCTGCGCTTCATGTAATACATTCACTGGTGTAACTCGTTATTGCACAAACACAACTTTATTCAATTCATTCGCATGTCAGCTGGTTTCCTTTATCATAAAATAAAATTTTGCTAAGGCTTGCTGTTCTAATTCATCCTTTTATATTGTGGGATAGGTGGAATGAACATTTTGGCCCGCAAGCTTTGTCCGTTTGAAACTTTTTTTGTAGGTTCTTAGCCAGTAGCACGCGCGCATCCAAGTGATGTGTCCTTGATAGAAGCACAAGCAAATTGAAGCGAATTTTTCGCTCCTTGCATGCGTCTTCAATTTGTCGTGGCTGAATTTGTTGGCCAGCCTGTATTGGGCGTTTGTTATTCGGTATATCTGCGTTATTAGAATTTGGTCCGAGTCCGCGGCATTACGTGTGCTCGTTTATGTTACTGTTACATTTTAATTTATTTGGTTAATAATTATGCGTGTCATTGATTTTTCAGCATTCGCTATGCTTTTTGCAGGATTTGTGAGCTTCGTGCAGCTTAGTCCCTGCTAGTAAAAGAATAGTCCGTAACGTCTCCTTTCAGAAATTGCACGGGCAGGGATGCCCTATCTTAAAGGATTGTACGTATGCCTACATGTGTGGTAGTGTTCATTGCAGACACAGTGTATGTACGTCCGGGCTATGCATGTCAAAAGCGTGAAAGAGCACCCTCATATAGGTGAAAGTTACACCTAGCTGAAGGCGGCCTTTTAGGCTTTTGACTTACGTGAGCAAAGCACAGGTCGGCCTGCAATAAGCACTGCTACGTACGTAGGCCCAACCGCATTCCTTTAGAGTTGGACGTTCGCGCTTTCGTAATTTTTGAAAGAAACAATCAGTTATACTGTTCTCTTCTACAACGCGGGGCAAAGCTGCTCCAACTAACTGCAATGCAGTAAAAATCTACACCACTACAGTCACTCTATATCTAGCAGGAATAGTGTGAAACCAGACCTAGAGCACTTGTTCCGCTCCTGCACAGTAGCACGGCTCTCTCTCTCTCTCTCTCTCTCTCTCTCTCTCTCTCTCTCTCTCTCTCTCTCTCTCTCTCAGGGAGTAGTAGGGTACATCTACACTACCCCTCGTAGAGTACTATAGAAAAAAGCGTCGCATATGTGACATACAACTACTCCACGGATAGAGTAGCCTTGAGAACGTTTCGACGCCTTTTAGAGTGTGCGGAAATAAATATTTCTTGAGTGAAATCTTTTAAGTTGTTCTCCTGGAAAACATTTTGAATTTGTGCTGGCTATTTGTATAGTACAAGTAGTCAAAGAAAACGTAAAGATACGAATAAATAATAAAAGCGTGTGAATCGTACATTTCGGGGCGGGTGCATAAAGGGTGTTTCAGCCAAGTCGGGCCAAACATTTAAATATTCACGTATGAGTTACGAAAATGCGACCAACTAAGTACTGCTCGCTGTCCTTTGATTCCACACTATAAGCTTAGGTAATTAACAGTAATTAATAAAGCAACCTTTAAAGTAACAAATTAAACGCAATATCTTGAATGTGGAAGTTCTAAAGTCTACTGAGAAATGCCCAAATAAATTTTTCTTTCGTGATGACAGCCGCTGTGAATTCAATTTATCCGGGCTGTAGAGAAAGCGCGCGAGACTTGAAAAAAGTGCCACGGGATTGGCGCTCTCAAACATTCCACGAACGAATGGTCGATACTGCGCACCGAGAGGCCTTCAGCAACTAAAAAATGGTCTCGGCTTTCGTCGAGACATCTTGTCAGTTGAAGCCATGAGATGTGCGATAACTAATGCATGACGGTTCTCGTAGGACTGCCAGTGTTTCTGCTGCCGATAGGCAGTGCGAAAGGCGAGCAGGTTATGGCGGCGCGCACGACGATATATATCGGCTTTTCGCTGGCGGCCTGTCCGTGCCTCCGTTTTTTTTTTTTCCCCGCCAGCCGAGTCGACTCTTTGTTGGTGGACTGTGCGAGGGCACTAATGTCGTTGCGCGTAAGCGCGTAGTCACGTGGTATATATATATATTTTTTCGGATATCGCGCGCTTTTTTGAAATCCCCGAAAAATTAAAACCACAGCAGCTATGCGCATGGAAAGAATTGGACATTTTTCCACATGTTATACAACTTCAACTTTAAAGATGTCGAGCTTAAATCGATGCTTTAAAAGTTGGTCAAATAATTATGGTTAATTAATTAACTAAGCCCACAGGAAAAAATCATAGCCCAAGAGGACAGCGAAGAATACTAAGTAGGTTGCATTTTCGGAACTCGCACGTGAAATTTCTTCGTTTATATTTTTTTAGACACCCTGTATAACAAGGCGCAGGAACGCATTTATCGTTTGCCACCACTTTAAGCAGCCAGACGGAAAAATCAAGATGAACTTTATAACACCCTTAGGCAGGTAAAATAGAGCGCAATGGGCGAAGTGTGGCCGATGGCGCCACTCTTCCCTCAATTCTGTTTGCCGAAATCTCCACTTCCTTAAAGCCACGCCTACCAGGGAAAAAAAAGAAAAAAAGGGACGAGTTCGCTCGCCACAGCTTTCTTGTACCAAACGTTTCTGACGGGCATTATTCAAATTATTTTTCCAAAGCCGGAGCGCCTAAACGAGACGTCTGACTATAACACAGTCCTTAACGCACGCACAGTAAAACCCATCGCTGTGACCATAAATTCCCTCCTCCCTCGTGGACAGTGTCCTCTGGCGTCATCAGCCGCAGCCACCGCTTGAGGAAATTGTGAGGCAAAACTTGCTTCCGACTCGTATGCACCGCACACAGCCTCAAAAAAAGGCACTTCTCGTTGTTGTGTGTCATGGAGGAGCCCAATGTGCGCCGCCACCTTGTGAAATCGACGACGGCTGCAATACGGTGCAGCACCGTGCAGGGGCGTAGCCAGGGGGGGGGGCTTATGGGGCTTGAGCCCCCCCCGAAATTTTTTCGTGCTGTCATGCGCCGCCGACCAAAACAACTCCCGGCGCCGGAAATCATGCTCGATTTTGTCAAGAATGTCCTGAATTCATGCTCGAAAAGACATTTTAGCGCGAACATAGCGAAATCGGGCTGGATTTCGCGGAAACGCCCATGCATCGGGAGTCACATACCGTAACACAAGGAGCCCCACCGATCACAAAATTTCAAGGGCGTTTTGATGGCGAGCGGGCTCGGTATCTCGTGGAGGCCGCGGAATATACCGAGCGCTTGGATTTCAATTCTGAAACTTTGTGGGTATAAAGTTCTCATAACATTTTGATGCGAAAGGTGCATTGACATTTCCAAAGTCGTGCTTTAGATTTTCGATTCCGGAATTTTGTGGGTTTAATGCTGTTGTAAACATTTGACGCCAAAGGTGCATCGAACTTTTAAAGTCGTACATCGGGCCAAACAACGAGACAAGCCAAATCAACATACTATCAGACAAGTTGACAAAGCACGCAGCGAGGTCCGATGAGACAAAGCGTTGTGGTGGTTCATTTGTGCCATCAGGTCACAGAAAAGAATATGAATTTTTTTTCATCTGCGCCAAAGCATCCATGTCAATACACTAAAGCCACAATTGTAACTAAGTTGTTATTTATTTTTATACCTAGACTTTTATTCGCGAGGATACATTAAGCCTCTTTCTCATCTTTCTTTTTTGTTCTCGCAACCCACGGGCTGCCAATCCAGCCAGAGCGCATGCGTTTCCCTCGTGCTGCATCGACAACCACGCGGCGCACTTGGCTGCGCGTTCGTTTTTCTCTGGCCGACTGCCTTTTCACCTGGCAGAGTTTTGGACGCTTTCTGGCTAGCAGACGAGAAAAAGAAACAATGCATAGTCGCTCGCCGCCAGCATTGCGGGGACTCGACGGATTGCAACGCGTTCGCTTGTGTGCGCAAGGGAGAAAAGCGGGGAGGAAGCGCGCCGCCTTCTGTCGCACGCGATACATTTTGGGAGTGGAGGGAGGGGGGGTGTTGTGATCTGTGAATCTGTGGTTGCGCAAGCTGTTTATTTGCCTTGTTTGACGCATTATATATAGTGACTTTTTCTTAGGCACGTAGATTTATTGGAGACTTATACGTATATTTAAACATCTTGTTGCGAGGTTTTCTGTATATGCGCAGTGAACTTTGTTTCCAGTGCAAATTTTTGCCCTGTATCACGCTGTATCTTCACATATGTATATTCCATTGTATCTTCGCATTTCTAATGTACGAAGGCGAGTCAAATGAAAGTGAGACGACCCACCCCGCGCAATAATGGTTCGGTTCATTATTTTCGAGGCATGCGCGTAGCACATACGCATCTCATTTACAAGTGACATGCAGAGGTGAGGTTAAATGTTCTTTAATGTTCTCATAAACTGGGTTGAACAGGGTTACGTGACATAATGGACACTCCAAAAGTTGAACAGCTTGGTGCCGTGAGGTTCTTGACAAATGAAGATGTTTCCCAAAAAGAGATTATTCGCCAAATGGCTGCCGTATGCGTTGAACATTGCGTTTCATTGGCCACTGTGAAGCATTGTAGCAAACTGTTCAAAGAAGGACATGAAAGTTACAAAGACGATCCATGGCCGGGCCAAAGCCACCATGCAATCATCCCCAACACAATTGAAAAGGCCGTGGTTGCTCAGTGGCTATGGTGTTGGGCTGCTGAGCACGAGGTCATGGGATCGAATCCCGGTCACGGCGGCTGCATTTCGATGGAGGCGAAATGCGAAAACAGCCGCGTACTTAGATTTAAGTGCACGTCAAAGAACCCCAGATGAGGGTGACGACATTTTGTCTGCAATTGTGACCGAGGATGACTCATGGTGCCGCTACTACTAGCCTGAAACACTACGGCCAAGCTTACAGTGGAAGCATTTGAATTCACCACTCCCAAGGAAAAGAAAGGCCGTCATTTCTGTCGGAAAAGTGTTGACTTCTTTTTAGAACGTCAGGGGCCATTATTCATCGAATTTTCTAAACCTGGAGAGACTCTAAATCGTTTCAGAGATTGTGAAAGGTGGGATCGGCTGCGTGTCGCAATCAAGAACGAACGACGTGGAAAATTGAG
The DNA here is from genome assembly GCF_038994185.2 of Dermacentor albipictus. Taxonomy (NCBI): domain Eukaryota; kingdom Metazoa; phylum Arthropoda; class Arachnida; order Ixodida; family Ixodidae; genus Dermacentor; species Dermacentor albipictus. Next base: position 6,527,781 of record NC_091829.1, on the reverse strand, counting down.
CATTGGGAACATGTTGCTTCACAACATTGCCCGTGCCTACGTCGCTGATGTGGTTAATAAGAAACTGGTAAAGTTCAAGTGGGAAACGTTGCAACATTCCTCATGCAGCCCAGACCTCTTTCCTTGCGTCTTCCACATTTGGTAAAATTTGAAAAATCTGCTCAAGGGAACCAGATTCGTGTCGGAAGGTGACGTGTAGTCATTTACAGATTTTTGAGGCAGCAACCCAAGGAGTTTTATGAGACGGGAATTACGCGACTCGTTAATAGGACAAGTGTCTAAATACTCATGGTGACTACTTTTAAACAAAGTACCCCGTTTATCATATATTCGCATTGGCTCACTCGCCCTCGTATATTTTGCAGAACTCCTGCTTTTTTACATGTGCTCTCTGTTGCGACTATAATTTCGGAGCAATTGCTCGCAATACACGAGCGGTGACAGCTGCTCCTGCGCAATACATTCTAACAAAGGACAGCGTCATTGAGATTTTCCCCTGGTCGTTGAATCATATCTATCTATCTATCTATCTATCTATCTATCTATCTATCTATCTATCTATCTATCTATCTATCTATCTATCTATCTATCTATATATATATATATATATATATATATATATATATATATATATATATATATATATATATATATATATATATATATATATATATATATATATATAGATAGATAGATAGATAGATGGATAGATAGATAGATCCCTCGACTAAATCTGTAAGGAGAAGGCCGAGCGGCAAAGTGAGCCCCCCACGAACGAAATTTCTGGCTACGCCACTGGCACCGTGGAAGCTGTCTCGGCTGGCCTGGAGTGAATGTCATGCGCAGGTAACCCCAATATAAAGTGTACAAAAAATATGTATAGTCAACTTGTAAAAACTAACATATAGTAAAGGGCCTCTGTTTACAGTACACACCGATGACCTTAATGAACGGCAAAATGTATACATTGCACATTGCCCAAAAAAGAAGTTATGTTGAAGTATATAGTATACGTTATGTATAGAGTAAACAAAAATTGCAATGAGGGAAAGTGGTATATAACAGATCTTCATAGCCATTCTGTGTAGACTTCACAGCAGAACGCGCCGAGCGCGGACGAAACACCGTGGAGAAGACGGACAACAACGGAGCGCTCCGTAGTTGTCTGCGTTCTTCGTGTTTAGTCGGCGCTCAACACCACCAACTAGCCCAATACCTTGTCGTGTTAGTCTATAGTCTTTCTCTTTTATAGGGAAATAATAGTGCGCTGTTAGCCGACACTGGCAAAGCGAGGAAGAAAGCGGGAGCGAACGAGCGACTTTGCTAGTTTCGCACCCGACTTGCTGGCAGAGACTAGTCGGGTGTAGCAACACTGCACGGTTTTGACGAGACGGTTCGCGTGGAACCCCGCAGTGCAGCACTCGGCCAAAACTCACTTCCGTCTCGACGCGGCTGCTTCCTCTCAGAAACCCCGTTGCTGCCGCTGATCCACGTCGCATCGGCGCTCCTTTCACAGACCCGCTTATTGTTGCACGTCACAACACAGTGTTTACACGCAAGATCGATGCAGCAAACAAAGACGGACAAAATGAAAGAAAGAACAGTTGCGCCCGTCAATCTTTTCCCAAGCCTCGGCCAGAACGCGGTACGGGAGGCGAGGCGCCGGCGCGCGCCCACGCGAGGCGGTCTCGGATGCGTGGGCGGTCGCGCCATGAACGATGCACGAGGGGCCGCGCGCGGACGAGAGCGACTCTTGAAACGGCGCCCGAGAGCGAGACCGCACTATAGACGCTGGCGCTCGGACGCAAGACCGAGGCGCGCCCCGCTCCGCGATACGACGGAACAACCGACAACAGAGCTCGGGCGTGGCGTCCGGCGCCCCGGTAACTCCAGGCGGCAAGAGTGCCGCGGCGTGTCCTCTCGAACAGAGCCTCACGACAGTGCGCGTTTAAGCTCACACCAGGCCGACCCGACACCGATTTCGGTCTGCCGACTGTCGGCGACACTGTTTTTTTTTTTTACCTTCGTGTCGGCGTCTCTGTCGCAAGCCGCATTTACATGAATGCGACAACTGGCGCATCGCATCACATCAACTTTCCAGCGCATCGCATCCATGTAAACGGGCCTAATGCGCTAGGAAATCGCGTCACATTAATGCGCCAGACCGACGTGGGTTGAGACGAGTAAGTCGACTTTCGCGCAGTCGACGAGACACCGAGACGAAGGTAAAAAACGCCGTCGCCGACAGTCGGCAGACCGAAATCGATGTCGCCATAGAGAAAGAAGTATTTTTCTTTCTTTATGGTGTCGGGTCGGCCTAGTGTGAGTGAGCCTTTACAATTGAAATCGACAGTACAGCGGAATCACGTCGAGACGGTGCTTGTCTGATCGGTGTTTTGTCTTCTTTGTCCTTTATGCGCATTACAGTGTATCGCGCCTAACCACTGTCGGAGGTGACGAGCCTGCGGTACTTCGGTGCAGTGGGCAGCGCATAATTATTTTCTTTTATATAAGTTACATTCGCTCAACACCGTTTTATGTCGCAAGTGACGCCTTCTAATGCTGTCACAGTAAGCCGCGATAGCGGTACATTTAGACAGTCGATATACATAAGCAACTCTCCCTAGTATAGTGAATTACGCATAATTAACTAGCAGCTGTTCCGCAAAAAAAAAAGATTTATACATCTGTAATCCGTTAAGTCCGTAGACTGTCTACAGATACTCTAGATAAAAGTCAAGGCTGTAAAAAACATCGTAGCTTCGCCCGGAAGGCGAAGCATTGATTGGGATAGCAAATTATTAGAGAGCTATACGAAGCAAGGTTAGCAGTTTCTTTCAGCTGCATAAACTGCAGTAAAAATTCGCTTATGTTGACACGCGCGCAGAGGCAAACACGAACACATCTCACTCGATGACCACGGACCGTTGCTGTCAGAACGCTGGCGTGATAATGTGCGGCAGCAGCGGCGAGTGAATTCCTTTTCGTGCTGCCTCTCGCTTCAATACGCCATCCCAGAAGCTGGTTGCAGCACTGTGGAGGCTACACGAATTCTTAGCCAATAGGAAGGCCGAATGCCCCTCGAGATGTGCTCAACCGCGTCGCGTCGTCTGCTCAGCGGCTGCTTGTCATCCTGTTACACGCCCCATGGTTGGTGGATGGACGCAAAAAAATGCTTTGACGCCGTAACCATAAGCTCCGTCTACATACATGCGACAGCAGGTCTTCGCTTTACCTGTACGCTTTTCCTGCAGTCACCTTGCAGTCTCCTTAGCAAGTATTACGGGTCAATGTTCATACAAATGTTCACTTGCGCCACAGCGTCTGCTCCGCGTCTACTTGGCGTTTGCTCGCTACCGTCACCACGTATGGTGCTAGAGCGGGGGAGCAAATTAATGATGCAGCGAACTTTTATGGCATTCCGCATAGTCAACGCATCACCACTGCTAATGCTGTGGCGCCATCTGCTAACTAGAAATCAAACCAGCTTTACGGTTCGCGGCCATGTCTGTATTCTAGCAGCTTGAAAAGACAGTGCCGATCTCATTACGAAAAAAACGTACCTAATCATTTTACCTCAGCTTGAGATGAGACTTGGCGATGACAGATTTTGCCGCTTGTTTCTTGCTGACAGGGCAGATAGCCAGTAACAAGCGCAAATTCGGATCGAAGCGGGTGGTCAGCGCTGCATAGGCGCTGCCATGTTGCCAAGGTTAGGATGGTTATTACAGTTACCGGCGGTAACTGCCACAGTAATTCGCGATATACGACGCGCATGTGCAAAGGTCCTAAGATGTCACGTATCGCTGTACCGTGTGATGTAGTATAGCGAGCGAAAATAAAGCTCTCTATAGTGTGGTCAATAATCAGCTATAATTACGCCCAAACTATACACCGCTGCGCAAGGACATTGCCTGCGTATGCTTCGTGCCTTCGACAGTGCTTGAACCAGCTTGTGAGATGGAGTATAGGTGCGAGAAAACAAAGCGCACATAAGGCCATCAGCTGTCTCGGGTCGCCTCGCATTCGAACCCATCGAAGATTACCTCCATGCAAGACAGGCCGGGCGCGCTCGGCCGCCGCGGCCGGAGTATATGCAGAAGACATAATGCGCAATAACCTGCGCATTAAGTGCGTTGTCCCCATAGCCTTCCGCATAGGACAAGCCAGTACTCGTGCATGTGCGCTGTTGCGGCTCGCGGCGGCGTTTGGGCCAGGAATACTCCGAGCCCAGTGTATACGTCCGGTAACATGAATGAAGGAAAAAAGGTTTCTTTTAGATTATTTACACTTGTTCCAGATGCCGAAGCCCCCTCCATGTAGCAGCACATTAAACGTCTGAGTTCACACCAGGTCACGTCAGCACTACACAACTGCACGAAAGGTCTCCGCTTTCAATGCAGTCGTTTTCCCTAGGTGACTAGACTAGGGAATCTGATGAGTAATGGGCAACGCGAATCCGGCAATGGCAACGCGATCGAATGCTTTTGAAAAGTCCAAGAAAATGGCGTCTATTTGTTGGCTGTTTTTCGTACTGCTGCGTAGATCGGTGGCAAACTCCAGTAACTGTTTTTCTCAAGACAGACCTTTCCTGAAGCCATGCTGTTTCTTAAAGAAAAAGTTTATCCACTTTATCGAACCAGATCTGATCTTTATCAGCCCCTACCAGTTATCAACCTTATCGGACTCGATACGACCCTTGTCAACGTTTATCCGTCGTTATCAACTTTATCGGAATTGCTCCGACCCTTATAAGCCCCTCTCACTCTTTAGCACCTTATACATTCACTTCGAACCATTACAAAACGCGATGAGATCCATTGAAGCCCTCATCACTTCTAATCATCCTTATCAACTCATTGAGTGCTTATCTGTCTGTGTTGCGCGACGTAAAGTGCACGAGCTTTCAGAGATCGGTGGCATTTTGGTATGTGAAGGAACGCCCCAACGGAAGGTATATCGCGCAACCACTTCGCATGGGGAATGTGGCGTGTTTGGCATTAAATTTACGCAAACTTAATTTTCCTGATGTCTACAAGCTCCAATGCTCCAAGTTGGCTCTATGCGTAGTCGTACAGACGGTTTTTATTCCACATCAACAAATCTTTCAACAACGTCTTCATAGACACTGTTCTCTTTCGACATTTGTTCTGTACAGCTGGTACAACTCATTACCCATGTATTCAATATACGTATCTCAATACTTAATATACGTATGTGAACCATATACGGTTCACGTACTCGAAACTCATCACCACCAACGTTTTTCCTTTCGAATTTATTTTGTTTTATAGATTAATTCCTTTATAGATATTCATTTTACGTGACAGACAGACCGACATGTTTCCTCGTTGGGTAAGCGCAGAAATGCTTACGCACTTAAATGTGCGAAACAAAGCTTCGAGACTCTATAGAGGTCTCGCAGCTTGGGCTGTAGTCAAGATCCAAGGCCACGTTTGTGTGGATGCTCTTCATTCCGAAAAGTTGCGGCTTCACTGACTCCAGAAAAACAGGAGCGTGTCTAAATATAGACGCGATGGGCACACGACCATGCACACAAAAACGTTAAGAGCATTATGAAGGTAAGGAAGTAGGCATGCATGCTGGAAAGAGAGGAGCACGAAAGACAATGGTTCAGCCGCCCTCTTTATGTGTCACTTACGCGGCTTTCATAATTATTTTTGTACGTAAATATACGGCATGTGCAAGCTAACATCATTTTGTTTAGAGATCATAGATGCACTGTGTGCATTCTAGGTAATAAGGGTGAGGCTCACATTATACGATCACGACCAGTCACGGACGCGACCAAACCGAGCACGAGTACAGGCTCACACTACTCACCACAATTTATCAGTGGTGAAGATATTAAATGATTGATGGCGTTAGACGTCCCAAGAGCAACACATGGGCTATGATAGACGCCGAAAAAGGGGTGGCTGTTACGGAGTAATGATACGTGGCTTCGTTCACGTATCTCTACGCACGCAATGATGTCCGTCGGTGTTTTTGTGTTCTGTATCCATCAAAATGCGGCCACGATAACCAGAAATCCTTCTCGCCACCATGTTCTCACTACCGTACAATAACACAGCCACTACGGCGGGAGATCAGCCAAAAGCAAAGGCCGCCGGTAGGGTTCCTAATTGTTCGCGCAACGTTTTAGCTTAGCGCATGCTGGTCACGATAGCCTAGCGCATCGCGCTAAGGAACTCACGGACGAAAGAACGCGACACCTACCAGCTTTATTATGTGCACATCTTGACAGACGTCATCAGCAAAGTACGAGGATAGAAAAAGGAAAGACAGCCGAAACAGCGGAATGGCACAGTTCGGCAAAGATACGACGATGTTCCGGAAATAAGGAGTCCGCGCGTGTCCCATTTCCTTCGCTGCAACCTCGCGTAACGGGGTTGGGAAGCGCCGTCATCGGAAGGGGGGCGCTCACTGCGGCGATGCACGCATGCGCAATCCGAGCGAAGCGTCCCCGTTACGTCGTGCACAGTCCAGCATGCGCCGGCGACTCCGCCGCTTTCCGAGAAGTTACGCCGCCGTGTTCCTCAGCGCTGACTCGCCATCTTTTCCAGTGCTTGCAAATGAGAGGCTGGGAACCGCTCTCTGTCTCTCACTTTCGTAACGAGCGCTTTCCTTCTTGCGCGATCAGCGTGGAACGGGGTCGAACGCTGCGGCGCAGCGGACGCAGCAGTCATGACGACGCAGGCACGGTTATCACCGAGAGACACGAAAGAGCACCTCTTCGGTTCATCCATCGCTCGCTTTACTTTCCCCGGCATCGCTTTTTCACTGAAGCTGTCGCAGGAACAAAACAAAACACTATTCAGCTCGTCGACAAACAGCGTGTGCAGCTGAGACATTCGTATTCGCTTTCGACAAAACTGCGTGAAAGTCACTGTCCGCGAACAGGCGTGCATGCGGAGAAAGAGAGAGAGAGAGAAAAAAAAATGCTTCACTGCGAAGTCTCACAAGTGGGTATGAAGAACCGACTTGGTACGGACAAATCAATATCCAATTCTTTTAAAGGTATGTTACATACTGCAGCATGTAACATGTTAATAGAAAAACCTGCATGAAACGTAGCGTTGGATTTGCCATTGTAAGCCGCAATCCGCTGTCCTCGAGAATTATTAATTGTTCACAACTTGCAGACGTCCATTGAAGAAAAAAAAGAGCACTTCGAAGTAAGACTTTAGTTATGTTTTATCTTCAGTGCAAGCACAAAGTGACATTCTCTGTTCAATATAAAATCCTCGTTAATATATGGCATTACAATACGAAAGTGTTCTTTGGACCATTCAATGCAAGTCTTACCAAGCAGGATTTTCAATTTATTATGTCACAAATAGCAAGATGGCTGCTCGAGCTGAGTATGAAGAACGCAATGGTGCACACCTCCTAGGGAAAAATATTCGCACCGAGCTTTGCTATTCGAGTCGAGCAAGGCGCACGAACGTGCTCAGTCTGGAAAGAATCGCACGCGACCACGCAGAATGCCAGCGCAGCTAAAGCTGGATAATGTCGCTCATTTCGTTCGTTGATGCGTGGACGCCGTCGCGGACAGCCACGCCTCCTGTAGGGGGATCACAATCTCCGCATTCAACTTCAAATCAATTCCAGTTGAGCTCAATTAAATGTAATAGAAGAATTGAAACGCGGTCGTTGCGACGCGAAAGAAGTCATAAATAGAGAGTTTTAGACTAGGGGACGCAAGCCGCTTGCGCCCCCTAATCTAAAGCTCTCAAATTAATCGGTGCCATCAGAGTCAATGATGCGACGTCAGTGCCCAAAGAGTTGAGTCGCACGCCGAGGCCAACATTAGAAAAATGCACCGAAGAAATGGGAAATAGCGCACAGAAAGAGACCTGTCGTTGAGATGGTGCCTCACATTTCTCCGAGCACGACTGTAGCTGGTGGGCATTAATTACGAAAGCGCGGAATCAGGCCAAACAGCAGAACGCGCTTAGGAGCCGAAGGAAAACAGGGTTGTTTACGAATCGCTTCCGACGGGCAGCCCGAGGCAGAATAGGATGCGCGGATTCAGACGGGGCGACGCGATCTTGGCGCAACAGCGGAGAAAGAGCTAATCACTGGCGCGCTATTGATGGAGCGAGAAGGGTCCGCTGCGGTATACGATACGAGCGACGCCGAGACGGCAAGAGTGTCGCGATCTCGCAACGCCACGCGCCGTCTCGGATGGGGCGCAGCGCGATGCCTTATCGACGCGGGGGAGGAACTGCACGATTCGAGTGCCCGCTATCGCCCGCTTCCTCTGGTTTTATTCCGTGTCGCGTCCTTCAATCGCGCAGCGGCAAGGCTCTTCGCAGCAGTGCACACAACACAATTGCCACGGCATCTCGTTCTTGTATAACACTGCTTGTGCACCCCCTAACCCTGACAATTACTTCGCCAGAGGGCGCTAAATAACTCGTTAAATGTCTCCTTCTCTACGACGTTGCTTCAAGCGAATGGGCATTGAATTAATACTGCGAGACAGACAAGGGCCCGAGATGACTAAGTAACGACAGAGGCACTGAGTTAATAAATGTAGAGAATTCCGAAAGAGATACCCTTTTTGAGATCATCCCGCAATAAGGCGTGAGGCCTGCGACAAGGAGTGATTCGCAGCAAGTGAGAAGTCGTATCGAATGATTGTAAGATGTCGACAGCGCGCACTATAGAAAGGGCACAGGATTGGATCGGGGAAGTAGAATAGCGCTGTTCGGCTCAAGCGTGATGAGAAATGCGAGTGGAGCTTCACAACTGGGCAGTGACCCGCGTTTCAGCTAAACGCTGGTCCAGCGTAACGCATTTCATTCTAAAGAACTGAACATTCCACATAAGGGTGCAGAGTATTCAAATTTGCACACAGATTTATGTCTGCAGAAACTTATCTGAAAGGCAAGATCATACACTACGTCTCATAGCGTACAGCACCTTATCTCATCTCGTACCTACGAACCGAATGTCCGAGATGTTCCTCGCTGATTGATGTTTGGATCGCCACACTTCCTAACGGTGGTACAGATATACGTAAGATAAGCTCACAAAGACCTCGTTACTCGTAAATAAATAAGAAGAAGGAAATCGGCGATCACTTATCCACGGCCACTGCTACGTTATTCGAGCATCGATTCGAGCGAACAGATGCCGCTCTCGTTTCCGCGCACAGTCAGCGCTGTGGTGACGTCGTATGGATGTTGTCTGCATTTAGCCACAAACGCAAAGCCTGCTGATCAGCTGACGCAGATGCACCGTTCTGGGAACGAGCTTATGCTGCCACCTTTCTATAAACCAGTCTTAGCATCAGTGACTAATATTTACTTCAAAGCTACTTATATACGACATTACTAATATATATTGCTAATTGCGAATATATTACTTATCCAAACCCCCTTTAATTGTAGCAAAGTCACGTTCCTCCCCACAACTGCGAAGGAGCGAGGAAAAGAACATAAATATATTTTGTTGCGAAATTCTCAGCATTTTAACAGAGAGAGAGAGAGAGAGAGAGAGAGAGAGAGAGAGAGAATAATTATCCAAGGATCCTCGATTATATGAGGAGGCTAAAGTTAGAAGCAACAAACATACCAGGCACATAAAAGCACGCTACTTTTTTTAGCACAGTCACCACAAGCTGCTGGCGTTAACTAAGCTCTAGGCAGCGTCCCACGCGTTTCGGGGCTGAAAACGTAGCGCCCAATCTGCTAGGAGATCGAGTGGGCGCCACTACCTTCCGCTAAAGCTTCTCCTTTTAACACCCCCCCTCCTCCCCCTCCATTCTCAGCGATTGTTCGACGCTTGCTGCTAACGCATGCACGGGGGCCATCGCACTATGTTTAGAATCGGCCGTGCGCAGGTTCCAGCCTACTGATGCCCACTACCTTCGTTTCCGCTGGTGACGTCACAACGCGTCGAAGCGGCGAGTTGCTAAACGCCGCCTGCTCGACCTGCTCCTGGGACTCCGCACTTAAGGGGCGACCACACCGCCTATGCTGAACGGCACATTGGCGTACGGCACAATTTTGGAAGGTGAGCGAGCTGTCTGCCTAAGAGAATGTCGCAAGAAACCATCGGGCCAGATGTTACAGACGGGAAGCCGAGATGCCAACTCAGTGGAAAAGGAAACGGATATAAAGAATAAAACCTTAACCGTCGATACTAATAGGACACCGATGATGATGAAGAAGTGAACAGGAAGTGTTCGTCTATTGTGCGCATGCCATGACGCACCACAGCGGGAAGTGCATAAAATGACCCAAACGTGCCCTCTTCCCGTCACGCTGCAACGTCTACGTTTCCAGCCCTTATTCTCGCGTCATTTCAATCGCTACGAATGCAAGTAAGCTTACTGCAGCGTCAAAAACTACTCCCGAGTCGTGGGAAGCTATTCCGATCCGGGTTTATTTTTTTTCTTGATTTCAATCATTCAGTTACTGATTATTTAAGAAATCCTTCGACAACGCCGTTACGCAAGTGTGCTATATCATCTAGCAGACTCCGTCCGTCCGTCTGTCCGTCCGCCCGTCCGTCTGTCTGTATGTATGTCTGTCTGTGCGCGCGCATGTGTGTGTTCTGATAGGCATTCTGATAGTCATTATCACAGTTCATGTAATATGGGGTTTTCTTCGCAAACAACTGTTTAAAGTCGTTGTCACTGCGTCAGTTGTCTTACACAGGGTCACGTTTGCTGCCGCGAACAGCCAGTATCGCGCAGGAACGGCTCTATGTGAACGGACCGTGCCCGGAACATTCTATTCTGTATACTTGCATTGTGAACACTCGTGTTGTGAAATTACTTAGCCTCATTACCCATGAATTTATGCTCCTATGAGTCCGAATGCAGGTTCTGTGGTTGTCAAAAAAAAAAAAGGCTTTATTTAATCATTGTGTTGTGTGTGGGTGGGAGCTGGTGGGTCCGTGAGTGAAAGGGTGACCAAGCAACACAGAGGACGTGTGAGCATGTCCAGGCTTGCACGTTGACTGCCATTATGCGTTTCAAGTTTCATGATTAATGATAACACCCATCGTAAAATGACAAAAATATGGCCCGGTCGGAGTGAATTCATACTGCTCCCTCACAAAATTTTTTTTATAGACGTCTATACACTGTCTATAGACTTTCTACAAAAATTTTTGTAGGGCTTTTGCTAGCGCGACCACACGACGACAAAAGAAGTGTCGATTGACAGGACAGCGAATGTCCTGTCAATACGCTACTTCTTTTGTCGTATAGTGTGGTGCTATCGAATGGAGACACATATACCCAATAATTGAAGAAATAAGGCCTATACTCCAAATTTGAATGTATTCTCTTCTTTTCTCTGCGGCCTGTGGAAAGCTCACCGAGTAATCGTTACAGGCGGCGCGATCGCATGTCATGCCTCGTGGGACACGTTTTCATGCACGAAATATGCGTATCAGGCAGAGCAAGAAATTATGACAGAACGACGGTGTTCTTGTTATACCGTCTAATAACAGCAAAACATTTTGAATGCGGATAAAAGGAAGCATTTCACGCGTGTGGCGCGTCACGACAGCGCTGAACTTCTGGCGACCAGTGCTGGACTGCACAGGGCGTTGTTGTTGCGAGAACCACACGAGTTCAGGACAGAAAACTTGGCCACTAGTTTAGGCACTGGCTCCGCGCTGATCGAGAGAAAGTCTCGAAACACGCGACAGACGCACTCAAGAAAGCTGCTTGTCAGCGCTGATAGCCCTGAAAACGTAGGCCACTCAGTGAACACTGGAACCGTGCGATATCAGCGTGAGCACGGTTACGCGACTCAAAGTTGCCCCGGAGATGCAAGCGCCCTTTATCTCTGAATGCCGCAACCTAGAGACGCCAAAGCCACGTTACCATTGCGACGTGGGGTCGAAAATGCGCACATTCGAGACAAAAAGCCACTCCATACGCAACGCTGTCGTGCTCCTCGATGTCTCGAACGAAAGATGGAGAACAAGTGAAATATTGTACCGCTGACAGTGTGACACAAGAAGAGACTATGTTGTGCGGTTTCAATTCACAAAACAACACTGGTGGTATCACCCAATTTAACGAAGTTCCCGATCTAGCGCAGAAATTTACATTCCCTAGCAAATACCCATAGGGTTCCATGTTATCATCAACCCGAATTAACGAAGAAAACTTGACCGAACTTCATTTAACGAAGTTTTTCCTGAAATAAGATAGTAAAACAAGCGTTGATTTCTTTCTTATCCGCGCCCATGCATCAACACCGCCTCCGTAGGGGCGGCGGTGTTTGCGTTCGAAGTTTTATGCGACAGATGGCTGGATTAGCGGCAAATACAATGCCGTGGTAGCCTTTGCGTGTCGTTACATTACAACTTTAGATTTCAAAGGACCGAAACATTCCTTTCTCAATTTTACGAACTTCCCGATTTAACGAAATAACAAGAGCGTGGTGATCACTTCGTTAATCTACTTTCAACTGACGAAGGCCGGTCCTCCGGCCGAAACCTCAGTAAACAAATATGCCATAACGTTCGTCCTTTTATTTATTTTTCAGTGTGTGTGTGTGTGTGTGTGTGTGTGTGTGTGCGTGTGCGTGTGCGTGTGCGTGTGCGTGTGTGTGTGTGTGTGTGTGTGTGTGTGTGTGTGTGTGTGTGTGTCAGGTGCAGTAAGAATAAATTATATGCAATGTTCGCTTCGTTTAATTGTCAATGTAGTTGAAAACGTAGCATCTGATAGGCTTAATTTGTTACATCCCTTGACAATTAATTCGAATGATGGCTATAGGACACGATATTTCTTCGAGAGTGAAGTGTAATGCAATTTACGCAAAATAGTGTTTCATTAATAGTTTTCAGTTTGGAATAGGCGCAAAGCTTCCTAAGTGCGAATACCACGAAGCTTCGATATAACAACATTTTGGTGCGTATTTTTCGTCTATATAGATGGCTTTTTACGTTTGCGCGCAGATGTAACGCCCGTATAAGAAATGCAGCTTAACTTATCTCAAGTCAAGCCCACGCTTGACTTGACAGAAGTGACACCTGGCGTGAACGTTCCCGAGACGCTCATTGCGTTTCCTCCAGCGTTTTCACGACAGGCGTCACTTCAATCAAGCCAAGCACGGGCTTCAAGATAAAGTGCTTTTCTGAATATGGGGGTAAGAACCTCCTAAGCAGCTTTAACTTAGCGTGGCGATATTCGCATAAGCCGTTTAAGCTCGTGAGTTCAGCGCCCCTGATGTGTAAAATATATTTAATTATGAAACTGTTTGAACTATACACATTTATGTCCCGAACAGCCAAGGACAACCCATTTGGGGCTGCAATGAATGTGAGTGAATGAAGAAATATAAGGCCGTAGTGAAGTGCTTACAGCTGATGATATATTGGAATCAGAAATATTTGTTATAAGACCATGGATTATTGTAGGCATGTCATTCGAGATAAGTGTCGGAGTGCTTGCTTAGAACACTGGCGAAGCCATTACCTAAGAGGTCAAGCACAATCATTCATTCCAATGAGAAGTCTTATGAAATCAATGTAAACGTCTATTGCCAATATGAACATGTAACCATTATCGTTGTCGCAGCTCAAGTGTTCGTCGATAAAACAAACACATCTCGGTATGTTATTTCCTGGAAGCCGATTTAAAAAGCAGCATATGTTATAACTGGGTTTTAAGACGTCAACATAAAGTCTCCTCCCCTTCGAAACGGTCGATGCACAGAAATAATTCTTCATTGGGTGCACGTTAAACAACCTCAGGTGGTCGAGATTAATCTGGAGTGCCCTACTACGGCGTGCCTCATAATCATATAGTGGTTTTGGCACCTAAAACCACAGAGTGTAATTTAACTTTTTTGAAAAGAATGTTTACAGCCAGGCGAATTTCTTTAACACTATATTCCCCCAAGCTGTACACTCCCTCCCCTCAAGACTGTGCAAAATTTACCGTTTCTTACTTTAGCAAATTCTAGCGCATTACCCGTGTGCTTAGATTTAGGTGCACGTTAAAGAACCCCAGGTGGTCAAAATTTCCGGAGTCCTCCACTACGGCGTGCCTCATAATCAGAAAGTGGTTCTGGCACGTAAAACCCTATAATTAAATTAAATTCTAGCACATTATATACGGATTCAAAAATATATGTGTCGGTATATCTCTTATAATAGTCGAGACATCTACTGCGAAAAAGATGCTTTCCCTCGGCACAAATACCAAGTTCGAGCAGTGGAAACGACATCGTGCGACATTTAAGATATGCATTGATATAAATCATTGATCAACAATACGTTCGCTACTTGTTCATCCAAACAGATTATGGTGATTAAAGAGTTCTTCAATACGCGGAAACCAGACGAACGAACCGAAGTTGTACCCCACAAGAGGCTTTCGTCGAGATTAGATGCATGACAACGCCCCACATCAAAGGGTTTATTCCTTATCTGAGAAATATTTCTTGTTGTATTCTGACCTCTTTGAGCAGCACGCAAGCCAGACAATCACGTCCAACGTAGGCGCGACCTTTTCGCGGTACAGCCGCTCTAATACTGCCGGCGTATCAACACAGTTGTGGCGTTAATTTCCACGCATTTAGGCAGCATTTGCTACCAGGGCAACGAAAATACATTTGCGCACTCGAAGAGAACCTCGTTACGGTGCCGAGAAAGAGAGCATCAGTAGATGGCATAACGAAAGCGGAGCAGTGGCCGACGTCGTAACTACGAAAGCGGGAAGTGCATTGCAGCGACGTAAACACGACGCCGACGCAACAGCGCCCTTCCTGTCGAGCAGCGTTGATTCCTGCCCGTCAGTCAGCGGTGCGTCGGGCTATGTGCAGCCAGAACAGCAACGGCTTCGCCTGCCACAGTAAGAGGCGGGACGCAGACGCTCACCTTGCCACAAGGAGTCCCCGACGGTCACATTCCGGGCCGAGAAGATGGAGGGCGCCGGTCAGTGATGATGGTGATGATGGCGGCTGTACCCTTTGTAAATGATGGTGATGGTGGCCGTACCATTTGTAACGAGCTGGCATAACCCGAGAGCCCAGGCCAAATATTTAAAACTAATATGCTACAAAGAAGAAAAAGAAAACCGTAACAGACGTACAAAAACGGTCAAGAAGCTGGAGATCACGGCGACATCGCCGAGTGCACGGCGGCTGCCGTGGGCTTCGCTCTCTCGCGACGGGCAAGCAACCCTGGTGAGCGCCGATCACGCGCGCACGGGGTGATCGGGAGCGCTTTTAAATAAAGGCGTCCCGGTCGAATAGCGACCGTGTTTACAATTTCGTTGACAGTTCACTTTAGTTTTCTGCACCATAATTATAGTTCGGCAGTGACCATATGTGGGTTATCGGTGCTTATTAACTTTATCAAAATTGCTCGCACATTATAAGCCCTTACTATTGCGACAGCAATTATATGCACACCACAAGCGCATTTCCGCTGTTGGCGTCGCCGTCGAAGTGAGGTTCCGCATGAAGTCCAAGGGCGCTAATACCATCGCCGCGTGCTCTGCGCTTTAGATGTGTCCATGTTTGCTTGTGTGCGCCTGTGCCTTACTTGTTAATTCAGTTAGTGCGCCTATATTACAAGTTTATACGGCCGATAAAGCTACTGTCCTTGCTTCGTATAGCTGTCCACTAATTTGATCGCAATCGATGCTTCACCTTTCGGGCGAAACTGCGACTTTTCCCTCTGTAGCACCTTATTCATCCACGTCGAAATGTTATCAACTGTGATGAGACCCATATAACCCCTCATCACTTCTAATCATCCTTATCAACTCATTGACTGCTTATCTGTCTGTATTGCGCGACCCGAAGCGCATGAGCCCTCAGATATCGGTGGCATATCGGTCGGTGAAGGAATGCCCCAACGGAAGGCGCATCCCGCGACCACTGAAACGCACCGGGGATGGGGCGTGTTTGTTATCAAATTTTCGCAAAATCGGAATTTTCCTGATGTTTACAATGCTGTAAGTCGGGTCTACATGTGGTCCTAGAGATGGAGTTTATTCCACAATCACCAAATATTTCAACAAAGTATTCACAGAAACTGTTCTCCTTTGTAATTTGCTTTGTACCACCGGAACAAGACATTCATATGGTTCAGATATAGCCACCCTTATGCAAGCATAAGTGCTTAGCATAACGGGCAAGGCACCCGACTTCTGCGCGTCGGGTCGTGGGTTCGAAACTTACCACTGTAAACGTTCTTTCTTTCGGTTTATTTCTGCACAAGGTCGCGGGATCGAATCCCGGCCACGGCGGCCGCATTTCGATGGGGGCGAAATGCGAAAACACCCGTGTACTTAGATTTAGGTGCATGTTAAAGAACCCCAGGTGGTTCGAAATTTCTGGAGTTTTCCATTACGGCGTGGCTCATAATAAGAAAGTGGTTTTGGCACGTAAAACCCCATAATTTAATTTTTTTTTCGAATTTTGTTTTATACATTATTTTCGTTATAGCGATTCATCTTACGTGACGGACGGGCAGGTTTCCTCGTTGGGTAAGCATAGAAATGCTTATGCATTTAAAGGTCTCATTAAGAAAGAAAGGAGAAATACCGCGAGGACGCGGTAGGTCTCGACGCATGCAGTACGTGGGATGTCAAATCGAAACAGGAGCTGCGTTCCCGCATTCGGAATACCGCGCAGAACTGCTAAACCTGGAATTGTTGGCAGTTCACTTTAGAGTACATTCGAGCACGGCGTTGCTCAGCTTGCTGGTCACGGTCTATCCTCAATCCACTACTTCAGCCACGCCTACCAAGCCTGCTATGCGACAAACTGCGCCGTATAAGGAGACGTAAGGTGGAAGATATGGTTCTGCACGTATTAGCTTCTTTATTTCATTCGCAGAGCTCGCGGTACACCTTACCAAGAGCATACAATCGATGAGCAGATGTATGGTTCGCTTAGGGTAAATATTGAAAGCATTTCTTAGGGAACGTACCTGAGCTTTTTCTATGACAAATATTCACTGATAACTTGCGAGTACGCCGCCTCCGAATTTGGACACACGGAGGCAAAGGAATCCATTGGAATGGTGTGCATGACGAATTTATTGCATGCTCAAGAGACAGCGCTTAAAAGCTACCGAATAGGGCACATAGCAAACGGGCACTGACGGAAGCTAGAAAAGTCAAAATACATCTGAAGGAGACAGAATAGAAAGCCTCTTAGGTTCGAAGTTTGGCATGTTCTGTTTCTAGTCTTTATTTTTCTCCTCTGTTTTTTTTTAAATATGTGTATCGTTTTGGAAAATGTCATACTTGCAGCGTGCACGGCAGACAATGGCGTCAGTGGGGCCGCCGTGAGGCTAGTTTAGGAAACACACACGCTTTCGACGTTCGCTCGCCAGCCAGTAAAGCTTCTAGCTGTGGGCTATATAAGTTCACTTGACGAGCGTGCCGAGGCTGTTTACCGGCAAAGCGCAGCGTAAGCGCGTCTTCGGCAACGAGCGGAGGAGAGTTCCGTAATTACACGTTGCGGTGCCCAGACATAAACACTGTGGAGTTCCTAAAGGATTCGGCTTTAAAAAGAGAGAACCCAAACGACATTCGTGTGCGAAAGGCGAAATGTAGTCGACGCATCCAGGAGAGTTCGTCGACAGCACTAGGCATGTCACATGCAAAGCCAGTTTCTTACGGCGCGCTGATAGCGTCCAATAACTTTGGGCCCGATACTTGAAAGGGCGCTGCCACGGTGGGCAACACGTTGGCCAACACAGTTCGCAAACAACGTGCTGTCGGCTACCCCGTCACATCGAAGAGACGACAACTGCTAGGACGTGTGGTCATTTCACGGACGCCGTGCAAGAGCTTTCCACAGTTGACAGTGACACCTCCAATCGCTTATCACCAGACAGTAAGCAGTCTGTGAGACCTAGCAACTTGCGATCAAAATCAGACGCTCAGAAGCGCGAGCATTCCAAAGCTCATGCTTTGGTCACCGTGCTGATGAAAGGTGACAATTGAAGCTTTGTTGAAGCAAAGGCGACGAGGACTATGTTGGCTTAGTCGTTGGCCAACGTGGCAGTATTATAAACGCCACTATTATTTTAGCAGATCTTCAGACAGCAAGGCAGGAGGCAGGTGGCAAATTGGCTCGCAGGATATGCGATGACAAGAATAAGTTGAAAAGCATGACAGGACAAACCCTCTGGTCACATGGCCTCTCTAGCGGCTCGGTCGCGCAGCTCGCGTGCACGTTTAGTAATTGCATCGATTGTCCACGTTTTATTATTGATTGGATCATCATCATCATCATCATCATCATCATCATCTTTTAAGCTTAATTCACTAACTGGCTCATCAACTGACTGACTGACTGACTGATTTTTTTTTCTTTGACAGGAAAGTGTTTTATGCCGGAGTCCACCATCAACTACCTGCAACGGACGTGACGGGGACGCGGACGCTAAACTATGCTACGTCTTGACAGGGACGGCACCACCATGCATCTAGGAGCCATGAAGCGAAGTACTGCATCACGACACTAACTAGAGCCAACAGTGAGCGCTTCGGCAATCTCAACGCAGCGGAGTCACCAACGCGATGTAGCTGGTGTGGGCGGTGTAAGCCTTCTGCTAAGGTAACGACGCAGTTATTGCACATGGTTTATCTTTCGCGTCCGGCTAGCCTGTAACGCCTCGTAGCCTGCGGAGTGCAGCTCCAACATGCATCGGCAGTGCTTACACGCCGCCTACTACTCCGCTAGCGGAGGCACCAACTAAGAAAACTGCTGCGCTAAGCAGCGCTGAAAGGCAACGACGGGCGAATCTCGCTTTGGTGCGGCGAGAGACACGCCGACATGAAACCGAACGCCTTCGCGCGTTCGCGGCGCACACTGCGCACTGTGCCACTCGCATTCCTCACGTTGAGAGCACCGCAACTGGCTGCCCAAGACACTACGTGGCGGGACCAAGATGCTCGTACCTTCGCCAAAGCGACTCGGCAGCAGGACGCCGCGCGCCAGGCAAACCTGCAACACGGTCGCCGGCCCGCAAATCGCGCGATTTCCGCTGCAGTGGGCCGTGAGTTCACGAAGCAAACGTGCAACAGCTTCTGTGAAGACACGCTTCACTTTCGTGTTCTACCGATTTCTATGAAAGAGGGATCAACCATATCATTTTTATTTGTAGATTGCTTCGTTTTCAATACAAGAGATAACATTTTTACAAAAGTTGCTAAACATAATAGCTTTAATATCACAGTCTTCTATGTCTGACACGTGGAACGAGATGTCTATTACATACGTTACTGATAACGAAACACACTTTTCACAATGAGGATAAACGGAAGCGTGCCGCATGTTCGTACTACTGAGAGAAGGCACAGGAGAGTACGTCTGTCGTCCACATTTACGCAATCCCGAACATCGTGAGTGTCGCTATGCTAATAGCACTACAGCGCGTGACCAGACCGCAGCGTGGGGCGACAACACACGTGCGTACGCTTAGACCCGTCGCCTGGAAAGCTACCTTTGATCTCGACATTAATAATTTGTAGCCCGAGAAAGACCTCACAAGCCCGGCGGTCCCTCATCAGCCTCAACATCAGTGCACAGAATTATTCCTGTGGCCGTGTAATTTTCAGTCAGCGCACGTCAGCGATCCGCTCCCATCGAGCTGCGACGCGCACCTGGACGAAAAGGAGGAGGATTGCGCGCTGCCAGGAAAGGCGCGCGTGTGTAACCGCTGGGGAGGCAGGCACTCCGCGGCCATACGAGTGGCGACTCCCACAGACTCCTATAGTCTTCGCTTCGTATGCTTCTGCATCTGGCTTACCTGCAGCGTCTTCCCGGCCGCTCCTTACGGCACTTTCGGGAAGCGTCGGAAAGTTGTCGCTGCGTGAAAGATAGGTGCGCAGCACAGAGAGATGAGATGAAAGACGTGGGTGTGACGCAATTTGCTTTCGTGCAAATGAAACAGTTATAAATTGGATGAAAATTTCGCATGGAGCATCTGCCAAAGAGTAAAATAAACTTTCACCAGTTGCAGAAAGAAAACGACGTCTGTGTTATCGCCCACTGGCATATAAGATGTTCACAGCGCTTGATTCTTTGACGGCGCATTTGTGAAGTTCGTATTGAAAGGACTACTTCTAACGACGCTTGGCAGCAATCGAGTTTCGTCACGTATAGCACTGCAGCTGGCGCCTTTATTGGAAGCCTTCACAAGCAGCCTATTTGGCAGCAAACGCTTTCTTTAAAGCGCAGATCTTAAGGCTCAACCATACGTACGCGCTCCAATGCGCTCGCACGCGCCGCGCTGACTCGACGTCCCGTCGCGCCCGGCGGAGGAAGAGGGCGCGCACCCAAACGGTGCACGAGTTGCCGCGCGTAGCCGCGCGCCTCGTCGCGGCGGCGCAGTGTTGCTAGCTTGCCATGTTCAAGGCAGTCTAGCCTTCGCTTAACAACCACGTTAAGCAATGTGTTACATATTGCAAGAAAACGCAATAATTTTAGCTTAAAATTTGTTTCTATATTTCAGAAACATATTTTACGACTCCTTGTGGGTCATTCAGCTCAACTGCGACTTAATATGAGTATTGTGAGCCCGGCGAAACCAGCAGCAGCATCGGCATAGCACCACTCGTGTGCTACGCGCCTCGCGTGTTGTGGTTGTACGGCGTGCCAGACTTCGAACTGCGCTGCAAGCTTTCGACCTTTGTACTAACTGTTCAATCATGAGACCGTTGTCCAGAAAAAAGAAAGTGTTGCTTGTCATGAAAATGATGACGTTGCTGCTAATGCTGAAGAGAAGGCGACGTCGGTACCTGCGGCAACCGCGACGATGGTGGGTTCGGCCCGTGTTTGCAGCACGCAAGCAAGAAGGACTTTACTACACAGCAGTAAGTAACTTTGTTCTTTTTCCCTGTGAACCAAACAAGCCAGGCAATTAGCTACCGAATACACATGCACATACTTGACACCGAAGTCGTTGCTGCAATGTCGGTCGGAATGATGAAAAATGGGTCCGTGATAGGCTCAGCGCCATACAGTTGTGTAATCTGGTTTTTTGGAGGAAATTTGGACGAGTACTAAGTGTAAACAACGTAGCATTATTCAGTAATCTTTGCTGGCACTTCCGATAATCCGAAGGGGCTAACGGGGCATTGGGGACGGAACCCGGACTGGTCCGTAGGTTGCGGACTCGCCGAGCCCTAGTGGTGCTGGGGCTATCAACTGTCCTCTCTCGCCGATTCTGGCACGCTCCAGACATCGTGAAAGGTCTTGTGTAGTGACTTTTCTCTTAAGTGCTGCACGAGAATGAAGGAGTTGTGAGACTTTAGAAATATGTCACCAAAACATTGTGGGACATACTTGTATGGCGTACTTAATGACATACTTGCTGCACAGACATGGGCACCAGCCTGGAAAACCTGTTCACAGCTAATTTTTTTTTTCTCCTTTGACAGATGCGCCGTATGCGTGAAGGCGACCACGCCTTCTTCTTCAAGTTTTACCGCATGACGCCTCAGATGTTTGACACATTGCTGACATTTGTTGTAGCTGACCTAACTCGTCAGAACTTCATCAGAGAACCCTTGGAGCCGGCTGAACGGCTGGCAATAGCATTAAGGTACGTATGTATTCAGTTCTTCGTATGTAGTGCTTTCACTAGCGAGTAGTGCCTGTGTTGTGCTATCAATTAGCGTTCTACAAATGGAGACCTTGTGGCACTAGTTTCATACTTACTAATTGGCTGTTTGCTGCACAAAACTGGGCATATGAGGCAAAGAAACTTGGGTACAAGTCTTTCTGTGTTGTCTTTTCGTTTTCTTTTTTCAGTTATGCGTTGCATAGCACCTAATTTAATTTTCACAACTTTTCCTGTACTGAGCTTATAACACCTGCAAGCTATTATGACAAGCAGTGCTAGGTGAGGCCCGTCTAACTTGGGAATTGTTGCTGGAACTTGCTTGCCTTAGCATTACGAGTAAAAAAAGAAAGGAGCCACCGGAACGGCATAGAATGTGGAAGGTTAAGATACATGTGTAAGAAGACACTAAAATGTGGTATCAATAATTGAAGAAAAAATTACTCAACTAGCAGTACCATATTAGACTATACGAGGCACTTTTACAAGAGCACTTTTGTTCTTTGTTCACGAAAGAAAGTGGCACCTAAAGATTGTAATGGTAGCAGCACTTCAAAAAAGAAACATTCTTAATTGTTGTAGTAATAAATGGAACTAAATATTCAAAAACATGTTTTGTGATTTTGTTTCTCTGTGTTACAGTTACCTGGCATCAGGTCAAGATATCTGCAATGTCGCGCTTGCGTATCGTGT
Source organism: Dermacentor albipictus (assembly GCF_038994185.2). Lineage (NCBI taxonomy): Eukaryota > Metazoa > Arthropoda > Arachnida > Ixodida > Ixodidae > Dermacentor > Dermacentor albipictus. The sequence goes on along the minus strand of NC_091829.1, from coordinate 6,505,491 downwards.
TGGCATTGAAACTGCACGAATGTGCATACACGTCACATGTCGGTCCCTCTGGGCACGACTGAAGGATCACTATATGAAGGTAAGCGAATGCTTTCATAATGTGTCTGAGATGTGCTACTTGTTGTGTGCTTCACCAAAACATGGGCAGAATATTTTTAAGTTTCCCAGGATTTTTAAATGTCGCCTGGTGTAGATAACATAATTCTAGTGCTTGAGCTGGATTATTGAGAGGCGGACATTACTTGCATGAGAAGTCAAAATTGGCTATTCAACTTCTCAGTTAATTAATTTACACCACATATGGCAATTTACTAATTGTCTCTGGTGAGTTTGGAAGGTGTGTACACGTTAAATTAATTTTCAGAATGAGACCAGTTTAGAGATATGTCTTGTAGCGTTCCTAGTTAAAGGATACAATAGACGGAAAGTATTGCTATGGAACTGGCGTCCATCTTGTCTACCATTTTATTCTCACTTCCTTCTTCTCTTCTCCTGAACCCAGACTCCTGCGCTTCTTCATCTTCTATTCCAAGTCTCATACCGCTTCATGTCTCATCAAACTCGCCTTCAGATTGCACTCTTCCACGCAGAAGTAACAAACTCCAATGTATTTCGTCCCACACTTTGGAAATAATTTCTCGAAACTGGTGTTATCCGGGTGATTAACTTTAAAAGGATATGTCTTAAAATCACCAGCACATTTCATAAATTGCAATATGTGCATTAAAGTTAGGAAGTTAACTTGCAAGTTTTTCTTAATAAGTTGAATATCTGTTTTCATGCTAGTAACGTCTGCCTCTTCGAATAATCCAGCCTAAGGACAAGAATTCTTCTATCTTTCAAAGACGATGTTTAAAAATTCAGGAACACTTAAAATGATCACCCCGTACACATACTCAGCTATGCACCGCAATGTGCGTCGCTACTCATGACTACATTTCCGCGAAGCCCGTGCACATAGCCTCTAATTAAAAGCTTCGATCCGTAGTAAATTTTGCTGTCTACACTGTGATCCATTGAATTGGAAGCATTGCGCTTTACCAGAGCAGAAACTCCCCTTTGTCGTGAAACCCCTGCCTCGTAAGCTTTTGTGGGTGACTGTTCTGTTTAGAAATGATGCAGATGTTGTTCAAGGGCTGCAAATATGACCGTGAACCTTTTTCTAGACGACATTGGCTCCTGCAGCCTCATTGTCTGCCCCATAAAATTTTTAATTGGCGACTATCCAGTGTGAAACCATATATCTTTATTATGTCACTATTTATCTTCATTGCCTTTCCTCTCTTCATGGTGCTCACTGGCACAATTTGTTATTTTTGCTTTGTTGATAAGGAAACTGCAAATTGCGAATTCACTGCCCTTGCATCCACTGAGTGGCTTGTAAGAGTGAGTACGCCTGTCACCACCATGCTTTTTCATGAATGGTGACTTAGAAAAGTGCTCACATAAATTTTTTTCCCTTGGCCCCTGCACAAAAAATTTCTCGAAACTGTTTATTCTGATTATGACTTGTAAGCAACTTTGCCGTATTCGCCTCAAATCATTCCCATGTATCATTCGAACTTTTGAGATCATATTTCAAAACAGCATCCCATATTTGCAGACATCAAATCAGCTACTGTGTGGTGTAGTGGAGCACTGATGATTCTGTGCAACTCTTTTAGGTACCCAGCAGAGCTGAGTGGGAGAAGATAGCCCAGGGCTTTTCGATGCGATGGCAGTTCCCAAACTGCCTAGGTGCTGTGGACGGCAAACATGTTGCCATTGTTAGCCCTCCTAACTCTGGCAGCGTCTACTTCAACTACAAGGTAGCATTACCTTTGTTTACTTGCATTTGACCAGATGAGCACATTACTCAGATCACCTGGTAACATTGGTATTTGCACGGGTGGAGAGGCACTTTCAAATACTCAGTGCCAAAGCAGAACAAATGACTCATAAATTTCATTTATTACAAAGTAATGGTTCAGCAGAATCCTGTTAAGCTTTTGGCCTTATTTTCTATTTTATTCCCCAAATTTTATTATGTTTACATCATACCCATAGCGCCTCAAGGCATTATAGCGGGTGCAAAGAGAACAAACATTACAAAGCATACAGGGTGGTAGCAAGCACGAACAGCAAGAACAAAAAAACGAATCGTATGCATATAACAGTGAACATCTACACAATCAATCAAGAAATGTGAACATATTCTATAGTTGGATACAACTTTAGGTTGGTTGCGGTGGGTTCACAGCAGCCAAGCATTCTCCCACAACCTCTAAAAAAAATAAGCAGTCCATTTGGTGACATATTTCTTTTAATGGAAGGGATGCCCAATTCTGAAAAAGCATCGTCCTGAACAGATCGTGCTCAATATAAGATTTGGCATGGAAACGTGCTGAAATGCTGGAAAATCTGAATGCAAGTACAGTTATTAACCCTGAATAACTATGTGGGGCCCAAAATGCTCATTCGGGCAGCCACTGTCCAGCTTCACACGAAAAAGCAGTAGTCAACGTAAAAGTGACAGCCACTCTTAGCAGCCAGCACGCCAAAGCATACTGTGCTTTGCGTGCAGTTGTGCTGCCCCTATTGTTTTTTTCAGCCCATTGAGATGAATAATGCCAATGTCAGAAGGCCCAAAATACTCTATTGGGCAGCCACCTACGAGCATGACGGGCCCTGTGATGAAATAACAGTCGTCGGGGCACGCTTGAAAGGCACCCTTAGTATCTGCACTTCAAAGTGCAGCCATGTCGTAGCCATTGTAGGTGAAACAGCAGTAGTCAATGCGAAATTGACAACCACTTTTATCAGTTTGCATGCAAAAAGCACATTCATGTGGTCGCATTCATTTTGGTTACCTGGCCCAGGCAAGTTTTGCGAATAAGAACAATTATAAAACATCATTAGCTTAGTCAGGCCCAAAATACTCATTTGGGTAGTCGAAGGCACGCTTGAAAGCCACCATTAGCAGTCTGCACGTCAAAGCGCAGTCAAGCTGTCGCCACTGTTGGTGAAACAGCAGCAATCAACGCGAAAATGACAGCCACTGTTGGCAGCTTGCATGCAAAAACACATTCATGTGGTGGCATTGCTTATTTTGGTTACCTGGTCCAGGCAAGTTTTGCGAATAAGAACAATTATCAAACATCATTAGCTTAGGCCCAAAATACTCATTCGGGTAACCATTATAGCAGTAGTTGAGGGCACGCTTGAAAGGCACCGTTCGCAGTCTGCACATCAAATCACAGTCATGCCGCAGCCATTGTTGTATTTGTTTATCTGACCGGGCACGTAAAACCAATGTAATCACAATTATTCACCCTGAATAGCTCTGCTAGCATTGTTTGTGCTAAAATATGCTGAGTGATGTCGAATGTGTTTTATTGAGGCAATTATTTCATTCACAAGCCATTGTCATAGTGATGGACAGCCAGGTTCAGACAATGACATTTGTGAAGTAATAAATGTTGAAAGTTGCAAAAGCTCTCAGTGCACTGCTTCGCTGGGCTCCATTCACTGAAAAATGTCTTTGCAACAATGAAAGTGTCAGGCAGGAAACGACTCCCCACTGCACAATGTTATTCGTGTTGAAAACTTTTACCATCATATGTGATGGGCAGCGAAACCATCTGTTTACTAAGACTGAATGCATGAGGTAAGAGGCAAAGTTACTGTGCAACCCACATGACGCTTTTAAGAAAATGTATCTCTAAACCTTTTTGTTTTCATAGACGATCAACATTTCTTTTGAGGAAGTTGTTTAAACACATTGAAGCAACAACACGAGAAGCAAGGACAGAAAACACAGCGAGTAGCCAGATTGAGAAGACGAGGTAGACCAGTGAGAAATGTTTTAATGAGATGGAAGAGGCCAGCCCTGCTGTGCACAGGAGTTAGCGCTTTGAATGAGATTCGTTAATGAAAATGTGTACTTTGCTGAAAGAAAACTAGCAAAACAAATGCTAATATCAAATAAGAGGACAGATATAAGAGTATGCGCGAACATGCATGCAATCAGGCACACAAACGCGAAAACTAAGAAAAACTGAAATATAAAGAAATGTGGGAAATAAAGAAATTGACAAACGCAAGAAAACATACATACATTTACAAACAGACCTGGGTAGAGGTATTATAGGAGCGGGTTCACAAGCTGCTGTGCTTACCTTCTCGTATGTTTTTTTTAACCGTTCTCTTAACACTGTCTTGGGAATTTTTAATTGCAACATATCACAAGAATCGAAAAGCAGCGTGAAGCTATGTTGTGGGAAACCATATGCGAAAAGATGTTAGCTGTGAGAGCTTAAAGGCACCCTGAAACGATTTTGGCGATTTTCTACAAACGTACCGAGTCGTTAGAGTAGGTTCTTCTGATCATTAATTGACACATCTAAGTGCTCTGCGTAAAGCGTGTAATTTATTATAGGGCTTTAAAAATACACATCGCTGCCGATCGCAGCACACTGCTCGGCGGAATTTTAAGCCGCCCCTACCCATATGATGCAAATAACCCATATTACGTCACATGGGCGAGCTATCTGATTGGCTGACCAGGGCGCGTGGTCGATAATTTTTCCAACTTTATGGTGAACAAATGATGCTCGTAATAGTTGGAATGTTAGTTACTTTGTTTTTGTAAAAAGAAAATAACTTAAAGAGAATACACAAGAATAGTTTTTTAGTACACTTCAGCACTTCCGGCACACAGCAAGTGTCGTCTGCTTGTGTTACAACGTACTCCATTTTGACAAGAGCTCCGCAGTCAGAGTCGGTCTCAGTCTTTTCGCGAGCACTATGATTCGACTTTGTTGCCTTGTGGACTGCGAACCTAGCGACCTGCAAACCGCGAGTCCAGTATTAGGGCAAACGCACGCGCAAGGGGATAGGGTCTGGCCGCTTGACTGTGCTGGGATGAGCCACGAGATGAGCAGAAGGGCAAATGTGAATGGTCTGCACGGTGCAGCCACCTGGTGGCGCAGGTGACTAAGGACGTTTAACAATTTCAAGTGCTTGTATTAGTGCTAGTGCCAGAGACCATTTATCAACTGTGATTACTTTCAAGTCGCTCAATAAACTTTCCATTACTTTGTACATGCCATAACCGTTTACTGGCATGCAGACAACAATCACAAAGACAGGAGAATGGATGCACTTGGTGTGAGATGTTTTTACTTCCTCAGTCATACATTACGATGAAATTTTACACAAACTGTTCTACCGGGATTCTAGGCTTCACAATATGGGCAGCTGCTTTTGCACTTCAATGAGATATACCGATATTGTGCTTATTCAGACTGGTGCAGCTGTCACAATTATTGCACTGGTATTGATTGTGTGCTTTGTGCTCATAATTGCAGGGCACATTCTCTGTGGTCCTAATGGCTGTGGTCGACAGTGACTGCAAGTACACCCTCATCGATGTGGGAGCCGAGGGTCGCCTCAGTGATGGTGGCACATTCAAAAACTCAGAGTTTGGACGTGCCCTCACTCAAGGAGACTTGGATATACCATCACTGAATCGGCTTCCTGGCTCTGCAACAAATGCACCATATGCCTTCGTAGGCGACGAGGCCTTTCAGCTGAGAGAGGATTTTCTTCGTCCTTATCCAGCCAGGCAGCTTGATGATGAAAGACGGGTCTTCAACTATAGGCTAAGCCGAGCAAGGTATGTGGCATTCAATCCCTCATGTCACTATTACATGTAGTAGGCAAAGTAAGCAACATACAAGACCGATTATCTTAGTTTGTGGAGACCACCCTTGTGTTGCAGTACCAGCACCTGTCTGAATTGTGCCCTTTTTCGCAGCTTTAACAAGCAGTCTGCTTGTGCCCCCTTCTTTTTTTACGCCCCAACGGCCTGGCTTTCGTTTCCGCTTTCCCTCGTTTACCACATTTATGTCAGTCGAGCGTTCAGCCTGGCAATGCAGCCCCTTTTTTGCCTTGCAGCAAGTTCTTTTTCGAGCGCAATCATTCATGCCTTTTCAAAGGTAAAGTCTTCTGTTGCGAACAATATCCTTCGAGTCTCTTGGTCGTGTAATCCTACCACTAGTTGATCCCTCAAGGCATCATTCAGAAACGCCTTGAACTCTCAATTGCGCTCCAGACGTTTAAGCTCCGTCATGAAGTCTTCGAAGCATTCTCCTTCCTGCTGCGTGTGCTTGTTGAACTTGTAATGCTCGACTATTACTAAATACTCTGGGCTGAAGTGTTGTTCTAGTACACTATTTCCAAGAAGGTCTTGTCAGTAGGGCTGTCAGGAACTAAAATTTTCTTCAGCTCTCTGTGCACTGTGCTGCCTATTACGCTCAAGAACAACCTCAACTTCTTTGTCTCCTGAACCTCGTTAAGTGCCACAAAATTTTCAAACCTCTCGAAATACGACTTGATATCCTCGCTTCTTGGGTTAAACTCTGGCATGCTTCCGAAAAGTTGCGAAGATACAGGGATTGCCATTTTTAAATGTTTGCCTTCGGATGGTGGCCCAGCCGTCCGTTGAGCCGCAACAGCTGCGCCGGTGCTTGGTTCAGAATCGTAGCATCATCCCATCTTTGTCACCAATTGTTCTGTTGTGGCCAAGGAAAGACCACGACGCAGGAAGCCAGGGCAAGAACGAATGTGCTTTATTCGAGAGCACCTCTGCTTCTATCGCATTGACAGTCCTACGTCATAGGCATGTGCTGAACTGATAACTGATACCACAATGGTGAAACTACAATCACGGGATTTCTTCACGTGAATCAGTTCTCTTTTGCCAATAACAATTGTTTCGGTTTCGATTTTGACAGTTAAAATTTCGCTGAAGTGGAAACGCTCCCCAAAAATGACTTATTGTGCAGAGAAACTTAGGGCATTAATTTCTATGAAATACTGACGGGGAATTAAGGATTATTCGTCGTAGCGGTATTCGTTGTGGCGGGATTCAACTGTATTTGTATTCTTTAAAATTGGCATTCAAGGTGTTTCAATTTTCCCCCAGGCGCTGTGCAGAGAACGCATTTGGGATAACGGCGGCCAGATGGAGAATTCTGCTACGTACCATCCACTTGAAACCGAAGAATGTGGACTTCGTTATCAAGGCTGCTTGTATTCTCCACAATTTTCTCACTGTCCACAACCCACAGTCACACAAGTTCACCGATACAGAGGACAGCTTTGGTAACCTCGTCGCAGGACAGTGGCGACAAGGTGTCCAACAAGCATCGGGAAACAACTCGGAACCCCAGTTCTTCCCGATAAAGGCAACACATTGCAGGAACTACCTTGGTAATGCGGCAGCTGCCAGGAACCTTTTCGCAGCATACTTTTGTAGCAGTGCTGGGGAGGTTCCTTGGCAATGGAATCTCCCTGGGGTGTCCAAAGAAGCAGTTCTCAAGCGGCTACGGGAGCAGACACATCTAACAATTCAGTGATGGTGAGCTATGAAAGTTACAAGGCTAAAGCCTCATGTCATAGTTTATGGGTTCACAGTAAAGAAATCTATTCGTTACATTTACATCACACATGCAGGCTCTCTTGTGTTAAGCTTTAAAAAAAAGCTGGTGCCCCTTCACTTGTCTTGTCACGTAACAACAATGCTTCTGTGTGTTTTGTACACCTCCTTTAACGCTGGGTACCTAGTACTTCCAAGTCATGAACAACATGTGCATTATCAATGTAACATTGCAATCTTGATGGGAATATGTAAGCAGGATAGGCTGATTGTCTGGGGATAATATTTGCCACAAAGGTTTACATATCTTTAGAGTGACAGCAATAACTCTGGAATCTATTACAAAGATTAGAACATAAATTAAACATTTGTATGGATCCACTTGGACATGGTGACGTTCAAGTAATTCTGAAAAGCATATTTTATCCTCTAAGCAAATGGTATGGTGATAAACATGAGCAGGTGTATGCATATCTCCAGTACACTGCTAAGAATGTATAACTGATGTCCAATCATTTTCCTACTACAGTCTCCTCACGTCCTCTTGCCTTTGTGCTGAAAATCGCTGCCACAGTGCATCATTGCTAAATGAGGATCATCATCAGCCATTTTTTATGTCCACTACAGGACAAACCCCTCTCTCGGCATCCTTAATTACTCCTGTCTTGTGCTAGCTGATTTCAGGCTTTATATTCACATTTCCTAACATCATCACACCCCTAATTTTCTGTCATCCTTGGCTGTGTTCCCCTTGGCACACACTCTAACTTTCATAGACTGCTGGCTGTATGTTCTACACATAGCATAGCCTGCCCAGCTCCAATTCTTCCTTTAATGTCAACTCGTATAGCGACCCCACCGCCTGCCTTCCTCTTAACATTAGACCTAACTTTTCGTTCCATCGCTCGTTGTACAGTACTTCACATCAACTCGCGCTGGTTTATGAACCTCCAAGTTTGTATCCCTTGTATTAGTACCACTAGTATTCAATGTTTTCACACTTTTGTTTCATTGGTAGCAGTAACCTGGCAGTCATAATTTGGTAATGCCTGCCATATGGGCCTTAAGGCATTTTTATTCTTCTGTAACTTTTCATGATGACATTCTTCAGGTATTCTTGCAAACATTCTAGAAGCTCACTGCCAATCATGAAATGGAAATGACTTCTTATTCTGTTTCTATAGTTAAAGGAACTACCCGTCATGGTGGTGGAGTGGCTTTTGCGTTGCTCTGCTAAGCCTAATGTGCGTGAGATTGCCTCTCGGCTGCAAAATGCAAAACCGGTGCACTATGCACTGGGTGGCCATTAAGGAACTTAGGTGCTCAAAATTAACCTGGAGCCTAGGCATAGCATAGGTAATTTGTTTTGAGAGAGCTATGCTTAAATTCAATAAGCGCTCGCACCCGACATCAAAGCTCCTGCTTTCAGTGGCCTTTCATTTTGCATTAACTCTAGATGGCTGGACAAGGTATACTTACTTTAGAACCTGTGATCAATTATGGTGAATTATTTGTTTTGTTACTTGTATGCAGGAAAACCAGTATATACATGCAGAAACATTGCTTATTGTCCTTCAAAACAATTGCTTCCCACGATACTTCACTTTTAAGAATGCTTAATTAGATATCCCACACTTTGGGCTGTGCCTGTACAAAATATCCTCTTCACAGTGAGAGGAAGATTTAACTGAGGAATATCAGCGAATGTAGCCTGAAGCAAGCCCGCTAGCCTGCTATCTGTTAAAGGGGAACGAGATGTGTGCACGCCAGCAAATGCATTGAAAACTTATGATAAAATACTACTTGCTGTTAGCATGGCTGTCAATGCTTAAATGTAATTGTAGCGTTGTAGAAACATTGGTTAATCCTTCTTTCATAGGAATCACTCATAACATGAAAGTGAAACGTGTTACATTTGCCCATGAACTTCACTGCCTTTCTGCTGCACTTAACAGCATTGTTAATTGGCGCCATTCAAGGCGAAGCAGTATACAGCAGTCGAACGTTAAAGGGAATCCATGCGACGAAACTGTGTTGTTACCACAGACAGTATGAGCACAATGCTGAGAGAATATCAAAATAGTGCCATCTCCTGGGGGGCTAGAAAACGAGCCTTGTCTTTTCAAGACATTTCTGTGATGCTCGTACATGCTAGAATTCTTGGTGAAGACATGTAAAACATTTTTCATGTTAAGAAAAGTGCAACAGACCCTTCATCACTCTGAATACTTCTTTATTAGTTGCAGCAACTCGATCTGAAAGTCGAGTTGCTTTTCCTCTGGCACTTTTTTCAGGAACTTTCCTATATTCATTGCCATGTGGTAGTATTCGTCCTCTAAAGGGCAAGCCTTGAGGGTCTTTGACAGTTCGCCCATTTCAGTGACAAGGGCGTCTTCACTCAGCCTTCTCTTCCTTTTTTTTTGCAGCCTTTGACTAGCGGCTCCCTGGTGACTTGGGGCAGCCGCTCCTTGTGCCGTAGACGTCGAGGCTGGCGCTGGGGATGACATCGAGGCTGGCGCTGGGGATGATGTTGAGGCTGGCGCTGGGGATGACATCGAGGCTGATGAGACTTGGGATGCTGACACCAAATCAGAAAAATCTGATTGCTCCTCCAAGTCCTGGTCTTCAAATTGGGCAATGCCCATTAAAAGTTTTTCTGCACTACTGTGCTGCTGGTTCTCTCCTAGTGGCTCACTTGCGTCCAGCTGATGGCTCGCCTCTCTCGGGCTTGCAGCCACTACATAATTGCCTGAAGTGCTGCACACAAGAAAAAGTGCATGTTTTCTATGTTGTGACGTTTTGTAACATTGCAATAAAACAAAGTGAAACCATTTCAGTGTTTTTCTTGCTCTTCATTATTGTTATAGCCTCACACACTGTAAAACTGTTATGAACAATACTAGCACTTTCATAACGTTAAAGTTGTCATTCACTAATGTGATCCGTATTACCATGCATTGTGCAAAAGAGAAATGCAAAATAAAAATACAAGTAAAGGTGCATCAAAATATTTTTGTGCATGTCGGTGTATCTGTAAAAGAAAATATATATTCCTTGTAAAGTGTCTAATCGCAGTAAAAATGCCATACTAGTAGTAACTTGCATATATAAGTAAGCAATTTCGCAAGCATACATGAAACATAGCCATGCACATCATATTCATGATTTAAGGGAATTACTACGATCAAAGCGGCACCACATGCTATAACATGGAGATGTGAAAACCCTTGCCATTAGTTCACAAGTGAAATTGAACTGTGATAACTCCGAAAACTATATAATTCACAGCCTAGGCATGTGGTATTTACAATGAAGGCCACCTGTATATTACAGCTTGCTTGCATAAACGTTGAATTGCCAATTTTCCCCCTCATTTTGTTTACTTCAGTGAGCAGGCGTGGGTATCAGCATAGCCAAAAAATACGGATGTAGCAACACCGAGCACAAGGCCCTCCCCACCACTCCCCTACCCTGATTAATTGCCGGACCCTGTTCCCCTCGTAATTCCTGGCTGCACCACTGCTGCATACCCAAGCACAGGATGGCCCCCCTTCCTTTGTACGCGCCTCCACCGCAAAAACCACTTATTGCACACTGAAATTTGTTACATTTAAATGCCCATTACCATCGTTCATGGCAGTAGGCTTAGCAAAGTATATCTCAAAATTATTAGCCGGTAAAAGGCTTACTATCTCGCTCTACGATGAGGTTAATTGCCCATTCGGAAGAAACAAGCACCTCATCTCACTGACATAGATGTAATCAAGGTGGGTTTCCTTTGGCCAGCAAAATGTTCGCAACAACAATAATGTCAAGCTTACGGTCTCGTCACCATGGTGTCCTTTAAAAACAGCAACAACTCAAAAAAGGGCCATGCTGTGTCGACCGACTCGACTTCGTCGGCGCCGGCGCCGCTCTTTTGTGTCTTTATGGCGTTGAAGATGCGGCGGAACTTATCACGTAGCGACTTCCATCTTTTCTGCACCAACTCCAGTCCCACTGCGCAGAAAAATGCAAGACTGCTTAGTAATTGATTATTCACGTGGAAGCTGCATAATCTCGTGCTTACCTTGGATGTTGATGTCTGGCAGGACGGCGGCCGTCACTTCTTTCCAAAGTGCCGCTTTGAGGTTGCGGTCTTTATGTTGCTTATGAGAGGCCATCCACAGTGGTTGGCGACATTGAACTTCAGCTATTAAAGCTTCATTATTAATACAGCCTTCACGGCTGAAAATTTCCGTACCTGCCATGAACGATTTCAACACGCACAGCCAACAAGGAGGTACTGAAGGAGCATGCAACCTTGGAGCATGCCTGAACGTCGCGCGAAGAGTCGTTCGGAAGTCACGTTGGCTCGCCGTGGTCACGTGAGGTGCGTCATGCTACTGACGCGAGCGGCAGCTTCCGGCGCGGGCGCAAAAAACCTAGCGGTTGTAGGTCTCGACGCCGCCGCGCGCCTACACGCGAAACAGCCTCCGCGCCTGACGCCGTACGCGCCCAGGCGTGGTGCGGCGCGTGCGAGCGCATTGGAGCGCGTACGTATGGTTGAGCCCTTAGACGCCCGTCCCTGCGGCGACAGTCGGCGTCTCTTGGCGTCCTCAGCGTAACCGAGCGAACGAGCACAGCGAAGGACCGAAGAGCGAACGCGGAGCGCAGCGGGGAATGAAAGATGGCGACAGCGAAGAAAGCGGGAGGAGGAAAGCGAAGGAGGAGGGTGCAGCGGTGTCATGAGCCATAAAGCGGAGGAGAGTATGGCGAAAGCGTGAGAAGAAAAGCCTAGTGCCGCGCAAGGACGGGCTCCGCGGCGACGATGGCTAAAAGCCACAGTAGTGCTGTTAAGAACGGCCAGCTGCAGTGCAAAGTTTTGCCAACCCATTGCGACTGTGGAGGCAACATCCCGGGAGCATCGCCGCCAACCTCTAGCCACGGCGTGACTAAGTCGACTTTGTGTCGATATCAATACGCGCCTCCTCCACTCTCTGTCGCTTCAGCTAGGATGCGCTGTGACTGAAGGAGTTCGACGAAGCAGGCTTTGTGCGCAACACGACAAAGCGGACCTGATCTCCTACGAGCGGGAGAGCTACCGCGGGAACGCCGACGGACACTCCTTCCCATCCACCGACCAAGACGCAAGACAACGCGCTACCCGGAACGGCTCCCGAGCTCTACGAAGCCCCTCTGACGTCGGCTCCGGACCATCGCCCCTGTGTGTATGCGTGTGTGTGTGTAAACCATGCCGCGGAAAGGCGCCTAGTTTGCGATGACTAAACGAACGTTCACATCACCTTGTATCGGGAGAGGACCGAGTGTTTAAAAACCGCTGTTGTGCGGCTGCTCAGGTCACTCTCTCTCAAGCAGTCATGTTAGACTGATGTACTTTCTCAAACAGTCATGTTAGACTGATATAAATACTGTAAATAAACCCATATTCCTCGTTCTCGATGAGAAGCAGTCCTTCCCTTCATCAACGTCCTCAGCGTGGATAAGTTGGACGACGGCATGGGCCAGCTACCTTCTAATCAATGCCCGACCCTAATCTTGACAACGGATCACGAGCGATGGGATTGAGCCCCCAATCCTGACAGTGCACGCGTCATCTGTTCACTGATGACGCCACCGATACCATATATGTAAAAAATTCATCAGCCCTTCCATTCTCGGAAAAAGGAAGAGCAGCGAAGCTGTGTGTTACCTCAGTCTACAAATCTATGCATAAATAGTTATCATCATCATCATCATCATCATCGTCGTCGTTGTTGTTGTTGTTGTTGTTGTTGTTACTGAAGGACACAGACAACGAATACATCTTTTGACTGTGGAGTGATTTATTATTATTTTTTATGAAGTAGCGACGTGTGCAAGTACCGCCGCATGGCAAACGAGAATTCCACAATATCTACAACTTCACCGTAACTACGTAATGATTAAATGTAGATGAAACTCGGCGCAATGTTAGAGTCGTCCTAGCGGCTAGTTGTCACATATTTTGTTTCGGGATAATTTCGATAAAACAGGAGTTACAGCCGTTTTCTGTAACCACATTCCTTCTGTAGACGGCCATGTATTGACAGCAGACGGGAATTCTGCAACGTTTACAACTTCACTGTGAACTAACTAATAGCGACAAGTAAATGAAACTCGCCGTAACGATAGAGTCGTCTTAGCGGCCAATTTCGGTATGATTTTTTCCAAGAACATTAGACTGACAGCTACAGACCATTCGCAGGAAACTGGAGACGACAATTTTCTCGTGTTGACGCGACGCGTATAGACGGACGGACATTGACCACCGCCGAAGGGTGGCTACATAAAGCTTCGCTGTAAGAATAGCTGCATGAGCGGAGCTCTGTCAGCGGCGGCGCTGCTGTGAATCACGCACACGCGTCACCCACGCGCTGCCTCTCGCGAGGCAGTCGCACCAGCCTTGGTTCCGTTTGCAACGTGCAGCACGAGACAGATTGTCCGCGCCAGCCAATGAATTGCGGAATGAAAATACGTATACAGCTGCACTCAAATTTCGTATTAGGGAGAATCGTAATCGTCGCTGATTTTTTTTTTTTTTCGTCGTCGCTGTTGACTGCAGTGATTGCTCTGGAAGGCTAAAAACAATTTCCGAAGGCCGTTCTGGAGAGCTAGCTAGAGAGGGTGCATATAGTATCAGCTAAATGCGTGATAGTACGAGTATATAAACCCAATAATTAACTGAACCCTCATTTAAAGGTTTCATTACCCATGTACATTTATGATGTACTGCCATCGTAGAGCTGCATCGGGAATCAGCGTCCACGACATCCATGCCCACTTACAGGGAACCCTCCGAGCAGCCCCGACTTTGAGACATCCAGCCACAACGGGTGCTGAATACAGCACTCCAATACGTACGGGGATGGAGCCACATAGGAGTAACATTTTTATCCTGGCAGCGATAACGCACTATTGACGTCTTCTGTAATGAATACACCGAATCCGTGTTTACTGAAAGAGAATGAAAATAAAGCCAGGAGTCGATGAGTAATCTTTATCAATTGCAGAAGTATTCTATGAAAACACATAAAAACGGCCGAAATCGAATGCAAACGATAATGTTTCGTGAGGTAATACGTTACCTAACGATTTAAATGAATACTTGACTAGCTTAAAAGGTGCTGGACAAGTTGTGTTTTCTTTCAGAGACGCGCACCTCGCGGCGTTATTTGAGCACGGACACGTCAGCCGACGCGACGCGCTTGCTGGCTCCGTGAAGACATCGGCGCCTAACGTGGCTTCCCACAAACGCGCTATTAAAAAGAGAAAAAAAAAGAAAATACCGGAAAGAAGAAAATCGAAGAAATCACCGCTGCGCGGGCGCGGCTTCCTGCGCAGGTTTCTCGGGGAGAACCCGCGCGTTCGACATGTTGATCACGCGCGGCTTATCTCGCGCTCGACGCCCGCAGAGGACAAGCAAAAGCGCACCTCGAAGAGCGGCTCCCACGTGGCTGTGGACACTGCGCGCACCTTATGCGCGTAGCAGCATTGCCGGGCCGTGTAACGCAGAAAGGAAGCGGCTCCTTCTGGCGACGGCGAGGCTGGAATTTATAGAAACCAGACGCCGCGGGGCGAGCATAGCTACGGAGAGCGTATTTACATCGATGAGATCGCTGGCACAGGAAGACGACGCGCAACGTTGTCGCAGTGCGATCCTTTCACGTGAAATACTTTTCGTCCTTTTTTTTTTCTTCTTTGGCGCATTCTACCTTGTATTCCTGGATGAAGATGATTATGTTTATTCACATCACCTTCGAAACGGGGTGGCAACAAATAGTCAGTGGCCTGCTTGAGCTACAAGGTTTTGCTACACAGCAGTCCACAATTTTGGATCTCTCCCCTTGATCTTTCCTACTTTCATTGCAACCTCTATCTCAATACCGTATACAGGAACTTGTGCTTGCAATTATTCTGGTCTCATAGACATCTTCCCAGCTTTTTTCCCCACCAATTTGGTGATGTCTCTTGCTCATCTCAACCGCTGACCAGTTAACGCTCCCATCAGCTTTGAATCTCAGCGCTTCTTGAATGTGGACGTTGGCTACGATCCTCGCTATGTGAATATCTTGGCATGCCATCACAACGCACTGATACACGCTCACGAATCGACCCTTTTTCTTCGCCTCTGAGTGATAAAAATAGGCTCTCACGAACCCTAACTGGCCACATCATGCTCCACGGAGTGTGAAGACCTTCTTGTTCTCTGCATTCTACTCCAGTTACGCGTAGGGTAGACGTGGCCGATTGCACAGCGGAGAGCAACGGTGCAAACTGTAAGCAGATACACTGCAGTAACCGGAGAAATCGCCCATAGATAACTATATCTGCTCTTGAACATGGCCTCCACCGTAATGCGATCGCGTCCCTTGCATCGAGTAATCGAAACGTCGAGTTGTTCGAGGTAAGATGTATAGGGTAGCTCGACATTAGCGTTTCTACACTCAGGACTTTAACTACTCTAACAGCTATGCACGACGATGACATAGCTGCTTCTTCTCTGAAACAGACGCCATAATCAGCACAGTCGCCTTAGTAATGCGACAACATACTGAGGAGTAACGGTAATTACCTGTTCGGATTCAAAAATGCCAATAACTTTTGAACTTTAACGTCTCAATAGTACAACGTCTCAATAGTACATCTCGAGCCACGAGGAGTGCTCCGCAGGGAAGGGCTCAAGATAATTTTGACCGATCTTAAATTCTTCGATAAAGTGAAGGTAGCGAGAAACAACATGGACAGAGACGTAGAATGCTCGCAACTAAAACTTTATTCAGTGAAACAAGAGTACTACAATATGCAGTTAAATGCGATCCCATAATTTGCTCTTAAATTGTTTTCATGTTACCTTATTCGTATATTCGAACGATATGAAATTCTTTGACGAGCCATAACATTTAAGGATACAACGACTTAAGCTTCTCCAAACCCAGAGCAATGCGGTTGCCGCGGCCTGGATTCGGTCCCGCGACCTCGTCGTCAGTGGTACAACGCGCAAGCCGCTGATCCACGGCGGTGGGTTGAGGATTCAGTACATGCTACGACACAAACGTTACACGTCAGCGGCTAGAGCACCTCCAAGACAGTGCTGGTGTACAAAAGAAGTCGCTCTATTCGGCGCCGACTGGAAGCGCAAGCGATGGCGTCGAAGATACACGGCCTTCATCCGTGGTCAAGCGCCATCAAAGTACACTGAAGGCGCCTTTTTACGACCTCATGCGAGCATCGCGACGACGGGCTGTTTAATGACCGAGCCATTAGGGAGGATCGCCCCATAGCCCGCACGCAACGCGAGGAAACCGGCGTAGAGCAGCGTGGGAATATGGAGAGCGATCCGTCAGCGGATATTTGATGTACTCGTCGCGGCAGGAGCTCATAGCGCGGCCGTTTCCCACCGAACCTTATAGCGATCCGCAGGGGGTGCAAAACAGCGCACTGTCAGATAACAAAATTTACCTAAAATATAAACGAGCCGCACGTGCCCTCTGCAGGACGAGCTTGCGTGGGGAAAGAAAAAAAGAAGACGAGAGGCTGTTCTCGCAACGCGTGTTCGGCTAAAAGCGGGCACATGCGACGGCGGTCAGGCTTCAAACGCTCCATCGTGTACAATTTTTTGTTTATTGCGCGTACACAAAACGAGAATCGTGGAAATGTTTACTGTATTCCGGACTTTTACAGAACTCAATGGACTGGCCGAAGGGCTGCACTGAAGGAGAGCGACCAGAGCAAAGGACGTAGCGAGGCGTCGGAGAGACGAGTACAACCGGCGCTGAAGGTACCATATTTCGCCCAGAAAGCATCCGTAAAACAGCTAGTACCGTCTATGGAACCGAACTGCTCAAGTATGAAGGACCCCTTCAGATGAGATGATCACCCTCACCTTCACAAAAATGGATATCGACAGTCTGCATACTATATAAAGTATCTAAAGACTTCCATATATAAAGTGATCTGCCCTTCCAGAAGGCAGGCTAGTTTGTCAGCAAAAATATATTTTCCAGTAACTATGGCCAAAAGCGATTCGGATGCATATTTCTTTTAGCCAAAGTCTGCTCGATCCATTGTTTGTTGACAAAAGTTGTAAGTTATCTCTTGAAACCTGGTCACTAAACATTCCACATAAAGGTATATATGTATACTTAGTGTATGTGTCAACACTTCGTAGGTTCATTGAAACTTTTTAATGAATTGTGGCCTTCTGTATTTTGCAGGAAGCTCTTTTTAAGGAAATAATTAGTGTCCACCAGTAAGTCCAATTTGTATTTTCAAATTATGATCTGATGCATTTATTCTCCTATAGTGAGAATTTTTGGAAATAGCGGACGCGGCGTCCACTGACACTTCTAAGGTTCCTCGCACGATCGTCAATGATTCACAGGCCCATCAGTTTTACAAGGTTTTGCTACATGGTGACTCCTAGAGCGAGACGTCATGAAAGGCTACACTGTAACATTCTCTTGAGCGGACCGCATCGATTCCAATTGCGGGAATGAGATAGAGCGGTAAAACGCGTATTGCTTCATGTTTGCTTGTGGTCTACATATTGTCTATAAACAAAATTCGTTAAGCAGGCTATTTATTTTTGTCTACAGAAAAATAACCTCTGCAACCCCAGTGAAGCAGAATAGTAACTTGCTCATCGACGGATTATAACCTCAGCGACTATTTTACCACGCCGCTGAAGCACTGGCGACGGAAGCAATGCTCATTGTCTAAGATGGAAAGTACATTTCATTTCCTGTTGCATGTTTATCTTTTTGATGACGCGTTTTGTTGTTTTGCAAAAGGCACAAATTGCACAGGTACGATATGAAATGAACACGGCATATTTGCTTTTCAGAGAACAATACTACAATGTTATATGTATTGTCGCTTGTGTTCTTATTTATGTAGTGCACACGAACGCAACCGATTAATCGGTTGCGTTCGTGCGCACTACATAAATAAGAAGTGATTAATCGGCTCGGTTAACACAGAAAATTGAGCATGTCTATCGCAAGCACAAGGGGACAACACACAACAACGGAGCGCGTCCGTAGCGCGTGTGCTGCTCGTCGTTCTCTCTGCGCCGAGACGCGACCGAATGTAAAATCCTAAACAGCCCAGCGCAGTGTCACACTTCGCTGTAATGGTTAAAGCAGCGAAGTTTATGAGATATCCTATGTGGGTTCGTAGCGCGCTACGGAGCAGGCGCCACGGCTACGGCGACTAAACGGGACATCGGTCGTGAGCAGCGAAAAAAACTATGTGCTCCTAGGACCGCGCACTGCCCGCACGAAAGCGGCGCATCCTGCTGCGAAGGCGATGACCGAAGCAGTGCGCTTTCGTCATCTCTCGCTTACACGAGCCGGCACCACGTCCGAGAGCGCAGTGATGCGCGCCACGTGCTCGTAACGATCGCTCCGTGGGCGGAGAGAAGGGGGGCGGCTTCTTCCTGCTTCCTGGAGCCAGCTTTCTTGAGAGAGAGGGAGCACAGTGCGGAAGGGAGCGCCCGCAGTGAAAGGCAGACAAAAAAGATAGGCGGGAGAGAGCAAATAAGAAAAAATACAAGAGAGTAATATGACGAACGAAAGAAAATTGGACGAATATACGAAATGGAGCCCAGAAAGAAAGAAAGAAACTCGAGGTTAGGAGGCATCGAGTGGCCCGGCTCGCCTTGTCTCCGGTGGGGCCCCCCTTATGACCGAAAAGAGTGCTTGCCCGCAAGGCATGGCTCCAAGAGGCTGCGTACCGCGACGATCTTGAGCCAGTCTCCGATGGCGGCGCGGTGACCGACGTGAGAGCTGCCCTCCTCGAGGTGCACTGCCGGCACGCACGCCACAGCCGTGACGTGCCCTTTTCTAGCGGGATATGCATCTGCCGAAAACATGGTGTCGGGGGCTACGTCGCAGAAGATACGCTGCCTACATCCTCTCTTTTCGTACGATTTTCTGCGTACGCTATACTAAGTCCGAGCCACCGCCCCTACAGACTTCGAGACCTACGATATATTGTGCTGGTGTTTGAGTGAGGTGATGGGTACCTTTTCAGAAAAGTGGCCCTTCATTGTGAAATTGACTTTTGCAAACTTTGTAAGATTGCAAAACCTCATCGGGAGAAAGCGGGTTTTAACCGAAAAGGAAGGGCTCCAGTGTAAGTCACGCAGATACAGCCCACGCTGAATTTCTTATTTTCAGTATCCGCCGCACATAAAGAGACGCCAATTTGCTTCTATACAGCTCACCGCAAATCTACAATCGTTACCTGTCAGTATCACACTACAAAGGTGGTTCGTATGTTAGCACTCCCAATTAAGGGATTCAACATTTACTTCGCCGCAAGCGAGAAATCAGCGCACACCGGAATTATCTTGGGGGAAGAGTGTTGGCCAGAATGGCCCGTTCGGACGCGGAGTAGTAAAGGAGCGAAACGACGGAGAGCGAAGGTGAATGACAGGCGATGAATGAAGGAGGGCTAAATGGAAGAATGCCATGAGGGAACAAACGCGAGTTAATGACATCTTAGTTGAAATCAAGGAAAAGAAATGGGCATGGGCAGGACATGTAATGAGGAGGGAAGATAACCGATGGTCATTAAGGGTTACGGACTGGATTCCAAGGGAAGGGAAGCGTAGCAGGGGACGGCAGAAAGTTAGGTGGGCGGATGGGATTAAGAAGTTTGCAGGGACGACATGGCCACAATTAGTACATGACCGGGGTAGTTGGAGAAGTATGGGAGAGACCTTTGCCCTGCAGTGGGCGTAACCAGGCTGATGATGATGATGAAACGGAAGAAAAGCAAATTATTTCCTCGCGCTTGCGTCTTCACCGGCCCAGTCTACGCCGATATATTGATTCTCATCCAGGCACGCCTTGGCAAAACACACACACACACACACACACACACACACACACACACACACACACACACACACACACACACACACACACACGCACACACACGCACACACACACACACACACACACACACACACACACACACACACACACACACACACGCGCGCGCATGCACACAAGCACACACAAGCACGATCACGCGCATACATGCCCGCACATGCGGGCGGACGCGCACGCAAAAACACACAAACAGACGCGCGCACACTCACACGTACACACACTCGCACAAGCGTGCGCACACAAACAAGCACGCACACAAGGACGCGCACACATGCACGCACGCGCGCGCGAACATGCACACAAACACACACAAACACACGCGCGCACACAAGCACGCTCCCGCACACAAACACGCACGTACACGCACGCGCGCGCGTATGTGGGCATAGACAAATAGCGCATGCACGCGAACTCAGACGCAGAAGGGGGAAAAGAGCGGCAAAAGAAAATTCCAAAAGTTCATCATTAATCAAAATAGGATTCAAGTGACTCCGTTCGTTCTTGGACGTAAGAAATAAAAACATATGTAAGATGCCGGAAAGGATAGGAGAGCTCCACGAGATCTCGCTCAATAAGTTTCAAGGTCGAAACTCTGTAGGTTGCGGCGTCACCTTTTGGTGTTCTTCACAACTGCGAGACGAAAAATTGAGGGGGAAAGAATGTTCTGGCATGCAAGCATTGCGGGAGCTCAAACAAGCACTAATAAAAGTTTTATGTAAGCACGAGCCAACTTGGCGGAGTTTGTCGCACACGATCGCAAAGCCACTGAGCCGCGTAATTTGCATAACATGGCTCTACGAAATGAATGCGCGGTCTCCTAGCTTAATAAACATCCCTCGTTCGAATGTTCTCGTTTGTAAATACACGACGATATTATTAATCACGAATGCTGAAGGGAAAGGGCAATGAAGACTGCTTTTACAGAATAACAAAGCTTGTCAAAGCACGTTTAAGTGCATAATCTCGTCAGGAGGTCATCATGCGTCGTCACCTATGTCGTCACTATTGTCGTCACGAAAGGCTAGGACGTTACGGCGCACCCTGCCAGGTCTGCCGCTTTTTCTCGCGACATTCGTGCGACCTAGCGTGCAAAGGGAACACTACATTGCGCGCGGGACTTTCAAACAGTTCTACCTAGGCTATACTTGCGTGTAAAGTTTGACACGCGTAATGGGTGTCCACAACGTTAGTTTCAGTACATTAACTATTCTTATAACTGTCACTCAAAGCATTCATTTCATAAAATTAGAGTTCAGCGAAAACAAGAAGAAAATACATGCAGGAACATGCAGAAGTGTCCAGAGACAAGGGCCTTCGTATAGATTAGCCACAGCTCCCGAGTTCAGGTCGCAGTTTCGTTACGTGCGAAAGGTGACAGAAGTGTTAAGAGGAGGAACACACAGTGTGCAAGCCAGGTCAGCTAGTCACCGACTCCCACAATTAGTTGACAGTGACTCGCTTTATGAACCAGCTAGTGTTTTCTCCTTTTGTTTCTTTCCTACGCATGTTTTCGCAGCCGGAATGAAATGGTGGAGTTGGGCGAATGTAAAGGGGTGAGCTTTGCTACGCGAATGGCGTTGCGTTCTGTTGGCGATTATACAGGCGCAACACAAACAAATACTACTGAATAGATGTGGACTGCTTTCAACTCACTAGATAGAGCAGGAAATTTGTTCTCGTGCTTCTATACAAATAAATCACAGTTCTCAACGTAAGCTTACGCTATTTTGTACGGGCTTTGCACCTTAGTAAACCTAATCGCAAGACCACGCAATTTCGCAGTACAAATGCATGTAGAATGCTTCTCCATCTTTGTTGCTAGTAAACGCCCCAGGAGCAGAATCAAACGTACACAGAGACGCAGTAGTTCACGAGAGGCCATTTTCTGGTACTGGCTTTACACCTTGAGGTCTTCGAGTAGGATACCTATTGGAATCAGGTCAGCTATGAGGCACGTCTCAACCGGCGACTGTCCGTTCGTTTTTCCCGACGTATCGCCGACCACGGCTAACAACACGTCGTGGCGTACCAGCAGCGATCTGCTGTACACGGTACGCTTCCCGGATTTGGGACAAATTCAGGGCGGCCGCTGTGTACTCACAGTCCTTGGGCTCCTTGAGCGGCGGCATGTCGGCCGACGTGGTCGCCAGGTTGGACGCCGTGTTGCTGGTCGCGGCGGGCGGAGTGCAGGGCGCCGACTGCGTCGGGGCGCTCAGCCCGTTGCCCCGGACCGGCGGCTTGTCCCTCGGCGGCGGGACCGGCTGCGAGGCGGCGTGTCCACCGGCGCCGCCCCCCTGCGGAGTGGCGGGCGCGCTGGCGCTCTTGGGCGCTGCCTGCTGCTGCTGGCCGTCGAAGGCGTCGTACAGCGTCACCGCCACCACCTCCACGGGGCCTGCGAGCGGGAGAAAGCAAGGCGTGAGCCTCAGATGTCTGCGAGACGCGGTTGAGCACAAAATGCAAAGGAATGCTTTCGTTCCAGCAGGCGGTGCGTTATTGCGAAGCCTAAACGAACACAGCGAAATCGCCGGAGTGACGAGAAGGTTTCTTTACAGGCGGCGTTTTTATTACAACTCCTTCGAGGCCATGGGATAACCTATTGATCGATCGATTTATTGCTTGATTGATTGATCGATTGAGTTGTCGATCGATCGTGGAGTTTAACGCACCGAAAAAACAAATGAGCTAGGAGAGGAGTGTTGTATAGAGAGCTACAGAGGCTATTTACTCAGTAGACCACAAATATGAGCGTTTAGCGCAAACAAGGAAGGACGGAAAGGAACAAGGGGAGCTCCCCTCTGTTCTGTTTTCCCCTCACTCTGTTCGCGCCAATGCGTTCGTGCTTGCAGTCTGCTGAGCAACATGAACCGACCAGCCCAGCAACCTGTACCTCTAGAGACTATTTAACCTACACGCGATGTTCTGCACACGAACGTTGTTGCATTCAGCAAGCATCAGAATATCGCCTCCACCAACGGGAAAGAAACCCGCGTCTTATGCTCACGCAAAAGCCAAAATATGTCACCACCGTAGATACTGGGTACATAACTGCTGGGATCACGGCAGGCATGTGGGCATCACCACAATTAGATAGTGTATTATGCATAACGTTGCGTGATATCTAGCATTTTCGAATGGAAATGAAAATCATCAGAGAGAGAGAGAGACCTTTATGAAAGCCAGAAAATTAATCAGAGCATGCTGTCATAGCCTGTTGAACTGCGACGTTTCTTAGATACTACCGGACTAATTACAGCGAAATTTCTTGAATTTGATAGAAATTTTCACACACAATTTATTGATGGTCGCGGAATATTTTATGCCGAAAAGGATGACACTATAAAATTCATAATTCCCAACTTTACCTAACCCACTAAATTAAGCGGGGGGGGGGGGGGGGGCGGCGATTCAGACATGAAGTATGGAGTTATGTGCTTTGACAGAAAAAAAAAAAAATTTCTGACGTTTTTGTGAAGAGCACCTGGAAGGAAGCTTACAGGAAACAAAATCAATATATTATACACTGGAAGTTCGGCGTATTTGTTAACTCCATTGTTCAATTTCTTCCAGAATACTATCCGGTTCAATATTGCGGTTAAAATCCAAATGCAATTCGTTGAACTTGTGAACCTTTAGACATGGATAAAGCGTACTCTGAAAAGAAACGAAATTAATTTTTAGAGGAGCTAACACCACCTTTCAACTTTTCAAAAGTTTCTTGATTATCATGCTTTTTACAACATATTAGAGAGTGCGCAATGAGAATTATGTGGCTTTCAGTGTCGCCAGATTTTCAGCTTTTTTCAATGCAGGAACTGTCATTTGAATGCGTTGAGCCGGTAAAAATGAGAACTTGTTTTCGTTTTACGTGTACAGTATTTATTCAAATATAGGTCCACCTTCTTATTTTTCCCGAAGAGGTTACCCCAAATGAGCTACTGACGTATATTCCTGGCCAAGGAATCTAGCCCTGTATTCGTGAGCAAAGCTAGAGAAAAGAACGGTGCCAACCAGGCCTGTCGCAGCCGCGCCGCGACGGCCCCCTCGACCTGGCGGAACCGAGCAAGCGCCGCACGTGCAGCGCGGCGGCGTCGTCGTTCGGGGCGACGCCGGCCGGCGAAGCACTGCGGCAGTTCTGACGAGGGTGCAGCTTCGGGGCACCGACTAGCAAGACTGAGAGCCGAGCTGACGGTAAATAAAGCTGCGTCGTGTTCTAAGCTCTTCGTATCTACAATAAGATATGGGTCGACCTATATTCGAATTATAATTTCTTATTTACCGGCAAGTTCAATATCACTTGGAGTCGACCAATATCAGCGTTCGACCCATCTTCGAGTAAATACGGGCGCAGCCTAAAGTCGCGCAAGTTCGGTTTCTGTCCAAGCAGCGTTTATTATTCACTCATTTAAGCGTACTGGAGACGACAAGAAAAGTAGATGAACAACAAGGACGTCTTAACCATGGTCACTGGATTTTTTTCTTTCCCCAATGACTCTCAACTGGAGTACTAGAATACGGTAGAGTGGGACGAGCGGCTGGGGCGGCGCGTGCTTTGCAGTGAGGCGCGCGACGGCGAAAATTACTGTGACGGCGCTGCGAATTGTCACGCAAATATTAGCACAACAGCAGGGAAGGAAGCCAAGAAACATGGGTTAAGGAAAAGGTTAAAGAAACAGAAAAGGGATCTGTGGAAAACAGGGATGCAGACGAAATCAGTACTGGGAACATACAAAACTTTCAAGCAGGAAATTGCAAAGAAAATATCTACGGTAATTCTAGCGGAGGATCTTTGTTGTATTAAGCCAGGACGGGAGTATTGCGGCCTGAGACGTACCGAGTCAAGTACCAAGTGACAGACACGTTATGCGGTGCGTGTGGAGGAGGAAACGGCTCAACACCAGATGCTTTTCGTAAAGGCCTTCGTTCGAGAGTTCAAAGCAACAGGGCTGATTTATGGTGCAGCACGCAAGCGAAGCAGCGCGGCTCATTGGAGCCCTGGGCTAGGGGCGCAACCCTGCTAAGAAGGTCAAGCGTCTGCAGCGATGAAGACGAAGACCGAACGCTAAACCCTTAATGGACCAAATAAAGTTTTCACTATTTCTCTTCAAAGCATTGGGATTTAGGGACAGTAGAGGAAAAATAGACTTTGAGCGGGTAGAAATAACGAAACGGAGGTTCTTTGACTGGTGGCTAAAATCAAGGCAAGAGTGAAATTTCACCCTCCTCCAAGTACAAAATATATTACTAGTCACGGCTAGGTGGCATGTGCTGCCGCCCAATTTAAGGGCTGCATGACATAAATCCATCCATCCATCCATCCATCCATCCATCCATCCATCCATCCATCCATCCATCCATCCATCCATCCATCCATCCATCCATCCATCCATCCATCCGTCCCTCCGTCCGTCCGTCCGTCCGTCCGTCCGTCCGTCCGTCCATCCATCCATCCATCCATCCATCCATCCATCCATCCATTTAGACGCATCAAGGTTGCGCCATTGGAAACTATTGGTGCTGCTGGCCATACTTCTCGGAAGCGTCATTAGTACTACTTCGCGCGCTCGTATATGCGCTTAAACCGCTCAAACGGCGTTCATAATTGCATGTGACTTGTATTTATGCCTTAGGAATAGATGCCTTTCTTTCTTCTTTATTTCACTTTTTTTTTAATGCCGCTCGGTGATTGCGGGTGCATTGCAGCCGCAGTGTAGGCTTTCATTCTACTATGTTATTGCACGGTTCCCATTGAAGAACAAATATTTTTCTTGTTCTTCAAGGAGCACGCATCTCTCGCATGTATTTTTGTGCAAATAGTTTTTCATAAGTAGATCTTGCGACACGCAGACGGAAAAAACGTATGCAAACTTCATGCTTGCCGCTTGAAACAAATAAAACATGTGTGTTTTGTTTTTTAAGGTTTTTGATCGCATTCTCATAATCGACCTTTTCTTTCTCCCGACATCTAACCTAATCCTAGCAGAAGTAGATTTGCGGTCCATAATAACTTTCTGTCTCCTAAAATAGATACTAATCATGGAAAAATTAACATTGTTTTCTCGTCTGTTTCTTTATGGAATTCACTCACATCTGAACTGAAAGAAACAATGTCTATTTATGTATTTAGGCGGAAGCTAAAAATGTTCTTTCTTCAATGTATAACTGCAGCGTTACGCTACCTTTGTTAACTCTGTGTGTTTCATCATGATTTTCTACGTAATCACTTAAATTTTTGACGTTGCGTTTGTTAAGAGTAACATTCCTAAGTTGTTTTTATTATATTTTCACTTTATCAGTTCTCAAATGTATTAACATAGGAGGTCCCGCCTACGGTTTGTAACCTTGGGACCTCCTTCTGCTTATTTACCTGCATTGTATACACTTATTTCACCACCAATAAAGACTGATTGGATTGATCGATTGATATCTGCCCCATCCAGTGCCTTGTACTCAGATTAACGGGAAGCATTCTTATGAAAAAAAAAAAAGAACTGCAGCGCAACATTCCATTCATGTTTCCGTCTTCCTCGCGTAACGGAATGCGGAGTAATTGGTGCGGGTTCTCTTATTGCGGTCGGACCTCAGGCACGAAAACAGTTTTAGGTAGCCATTATATACGCTAATCTTGAGCATGTAAATCGTGGGAATCCCTCGTCCAGTCCATGCTTTAAAAAAAGAAATAAAAGAAAAAAACCCGGCGTGGTAGCTTAATTAGTGGCTACACAGTGGATATTTATTTATTTATTTATTTATTTATTTATTTATTTATTTATTTATTTATTTATTTATTAATTAAGCACTGCCAGCCTGAATTCCAGGTCTTAAGCAGGAGTGGGTTACACTTCGGTACAAATGTACCTGAACAACAAAAAGAGCACACATACAAACAAATGGAACTGGAGAAAAGCGACTGGTGTGTCAAGTACGGCACTGAACTATATAATTTCATATGGTAAAATGTTATATATATGAACACACGTCATATCGCAATAGTAGATATATGAACACACATCAAGACATATTAGACAAGTGCGTTGCTCAACCATTGACAATGTGAAGAAAACAAGAGAAAAAATTAAATATGGCGCTGCGCTAATAAGCTTGAGCACACGGTTTCAAACCAGGTCGCGGAATTTGATGGGAAGGAAATGGAAAAATACTCGTATATTCTGTTTAGGTGCACGTTAAAGAACCTCAGCTGGTGAGAAGTGAACTCATTATCATATCGCCGGACGTAATACGCCAGAATCTTGTGTCTCATAAAAAGAAAGAAAGAAAGAAAGAAAGAAAGAAAGAAAGAAAAAGAAGGTAGCTGCGTCCTTCGGCTTGTTTGTAGGGGCGTAAAATAAATAAATTATTCTCGAGTTTCATTTCTGAGAAAAACATGTTACGCTTATCTTTCATTTCATACCTAAATGTAATGCCGTTCCCAACTGTAGGTCCACTTAACTAAGCAGCTTCCGCATTACAAACGGCTGCTTTCATTTATCCAGTGCACTGTCATAGGGACAATAATGAAGCAATCAAAGGAACGGCATGCCTCACACGGACGTAGAGATATTTGTAGATCTGCTGTGTACATTGAAGAAGATAAGTGCGGTACCACATTGGGCACCCAGTTTTAATGGCTGCAAAATTGAAGACGTCATGTCGTATGACCAATGCCTCAAATATGTATACGTAGCAAAAAGGTGTCAATATAAATTTGCAGTTGAAATAAAGCGCCATTCTAAGCGCGCACGCGCGCAATCGGTCTCAGCGCCCGCACCAAAATTATCTTGAATATGCCGCGAAGCGCCTCTCCGCCCCAAATCAAGTTCGCTCGCATTTTTCAACACGCGGCTCCTCAGCGGAAGAGCGCCGCCCGGTTGCAGTGTAGTCCGGCCCACTCTTACACTCTAGGGTCAACCTCACTGGCATCGCTTCTCACTGGCGCATGTGGCGCACGTGGCGCACTGGCGCTAGAGTCATAGAGTTTCTCACTACATTACCTAGAGGGAAATCTGGCGCTGCTGCGCTGTGGTATGCATGGGAATGCCGGTATATTGTGGATTCGGATTGGCATCGTTCTCGTAGAGACAGGACACCTTGAAGACGCGCTTGGCAAGTACCGTTCCGTCTGTCACAATGATTCATTTTCTACTAGAGCAGTACGTGAAAAGCTGTTTTAGCTTTATTATTGCGCGAAAACATGTTTTGTTTAACTATGAGAACTTGTTATTGTGTGTACGACTACATGTTACGTAGGAAGTATCACCGGGCCGCCAAAGTTGGAGGACAGACAAGGTTCGCGCTCGCTTTGAAACAGTTGGTCGTGTGTTCTTGCTTTTCTTCGCTTGGTCATGCATTGTGGGTGAGTAAAGATGTAATATGCGTGAACGGAAACATTTTATGAAGATTTTACTTTGAGAACGCGGTATTTTGCGTAGCCATATCCACGTTTTAGACGAAGCCTCTTACAACACCAGCCAACACGAGCCTCGCAGACACATATAACGTCATCCCATGACGGCACGGTGCCCCCTTAAGAAACTCCCATAGACGGTGGCGCCAGATTACCCTCTAGGTATTATAGTGAGAAACTATGGCTAGAGTACTGGGGTCCCTGTTCGCAGCCACGCGCCAACGCCGACAGTCGCCGTAGTTGCGTATTCTTTCCACAGGCGGCGCCAAGAGCCCCCGGCGCAACCGCCGCAGCCTGCACTGATGCTCGAGCGGCTTGCGCCGTGGCCACAAGGCGGCGCCTCTTGTCCTCTCATGCTAGGGTGCCTCGATGCCTGCCCGCCGCGCCGCCGGGCAGGCATCGAGGCACCCTATCTCATGCGCCGCCTCGGAGCGTCGTGCGCCGTGTTGTGGCACAAATGTTTTCTGTGTCATTACGTTATTGTTTTTTTTTTCTCACCACGCAACAACGGCTAATACCACTGGCTCTTGATGCATTGCCTATTCATTACGTGCCACCTGGCTATACTGAAAGAAGAAAGTCGTATTTAGACATTATCTGATCTTACATCACGCTCTAGCGTTGTTGCAGAAGTTCATTTCGAACGAACACGTGTAGGAGGAAGGATAGGCCGGAGTGTACTGGATTTACTGCAACGCTCTCAAACTCTTCAAAGGTGTTTGCACTTCACAAGTGTTTGCCGCTGGATGGCCAAGCAGAATAAAAACGCCGCACGGTAATGAGACAACTGGGCATCGACTTTTAGGGGAAACATACCATTAGCCCTCAAGAGCTCATAGCAGCTGGTTTTAAGCATGGGATGCTTTTAGCTACCGTTGTCGGCGACCTTGAGCCAATATCCACAGCCGTCATCCGGGCACTCAAGACGAGAATGGGGGCGAGGACAGATCGAGATCATACGCGCAACCAGCCAAAACTCAAGTAAATTGGGTCTCTGGCCCCCAACACCTTGTACAGGACCGCATTACTTACGCTTGTTACTGCCCAAACAAGTTACAAAAAAAGTTGCTTCCCATTTCTTCTTAATGTTCGTTCACGATATCACTCAACCTGTACCGTCTGCTACGCTGAAGTTTAATTTGTCATTACCATTCGCGACGCTCAAAAGCCAGATACAGTGCACCATAAACTTGAGTGACATCTTTTGGCTCAGAGACAGGGTTACCTGTGCTTTTTTCAACACCAGGGGTCAGTGAGCTCCGCGGCGCGGGTTTTCCGCCGCCTCCTTCGAGACATGGCGCCACGCGGCAGTGTCCAGCGCGCCGCGGATGGCTGTGAGATGGTTGTGCGTAATCGTCATAATTACTCCAACTATGTGCTTTGCCGGTAGGCATTTCATGCTTCCATCTACTTTCGATTACGGGAGAGCCAGCATTCTTTAACACTACGTTCAAAAACCTATTCTTTCATTTAACGTGCGCTATCTACATTACGCGTCGTATAAAGCACATTTGTCCCGTGAAGTAGATTAAATGTTGAAGTTATACCCTTTTGAATACTAATAAGGCGTTTCCTTCAGAACTAGACAAGCTAGTACATCTTGCGAAGTGGGTTGCAACTTGTAAGAAAAAGAACATAAACGAGAAACAATTCATAGTACTCGTTATATGTTCGCTGCTATGTGTGTCATGCTTTCATGTGCTATTAACGTGGTTACCATATTATATATTAGAGATTGTTTCACGTCCCTATAGTGAGTTCGTATTCGCGCATCAGACTGCGCAATCTTCTTTATTTCGTTTTTTCAGTGACCTATCACTTTGAGAATAGATGGGTTCTTCAAAAAGCACAGATAGTTCATTTCGCAACATGGTAAATCCCATTTTTATTATTGCCACAAGCGCATCATTTTGTAATCACATCTAAACATCTGACGCTTGTTACGATCGGCCTGCAGGGGTACCGACCTAGAGAATCTTTCCAACCAGCCACAGCTGCGGGGGTGGCGATATTCGTAAAAGCGACCTTGGAACCCTCCCCAGCCCGCTGTGGCGACTCGCTTTGTAAGGACCGCAATGCGCCTTGTCAACAGCCTGTCGGCGCCAGCATGTCTAGACGCGGTCGGCCGACGAAGTATAGTTAGTTGATTCGTCGTCTCCGTCCCGGTTTGTTTGGAGCGGGGGAACTCCTGGAAGAAGTTATTTGGCGGTGCGGTTTCACGGGCCCCAGAAGCCGTCAGTCAATGTACAGGCATTGACGCGAGGACAAGCTCGTAAAATCGCGTCGCTTTCGGCTGAAAATGCAAAAGCTGCTCCAGCGGAAGTAGCAAAAGAGGTCACTTCAGTAACCGAATCCGAGCTAGTCTCGAGGGACGAAAAAACGGTTGAGGAAACCCTGCCAGAGGACCAGCTCAATAAGAGCGGATCACTAGGGTGTCAAAGTTCCCGCCTGCAGGACGATCCAGCTGACGCACTCGCAAGCGAGACAGGGTCGTTGCTATCACCTGCCTCAAAGAACATTGATCAGCTCATACGTGTGGACAGAGAGTCACTGGAAGCCGAGCAAAAGAAGCATGACAGCTTAGACAAACTACATCACACGCCTAAAGAAGGCATCGCAAGGCGCAACGTGACGATACAACACAGAGGAGGATTGTTGTATCGGCACTAGAGAGACCGAAGGGTAGGATTCTATATCAGTTAGTGGTACCTGCTAAGTACCGTGAGGACCTTTTGAGTCTCTGTCATGAAAATGGGTGGTCTGGCCACCTAGGCATAAACAAAGCAAAGAAAAGATTGCTTATGGAATACTACTGGCCTGGCTGTTTCAAATACGTAGAAAACTTTGTAAGATCGTGCGACGCCTGCCAGCAACTCGGGTACACCAGGAGAAACCTGGAAAGCTGCACTAAAGGTAGTGCCCTTAATAACATAACCTTTCAGACGACTTGTGATAGACACGGCAGGGCCTTTACCAAAGACAAAGTCGGGTTACCGGTACTTGTTTACCATGCTGTGACCGGCTACAAAGTTTCCAGAAGCAATTCCTCTGAAAGAGATCAGCTCCACCGAAGTAGTAGACGCGCTTTTGACAGTATTCGCACGAGTTGGGTTTCCAGCCGAAATTCAGGTGGATCAAGGGTCAGTGTTCACCAGCGTACTGACTTCTACATTCTCACAAAAGTGCGGGGTAAAGTTGACACACAGTTCCGTCTACTACCCTCAGTCAAATAGTGTAGAGAGGTGGCATTCAGTGCATAAGCGAGTTTTGCGTACGCTGTGTTACGAGCACAAGGAGGACTGGGAGAACTGTCTGCCGGCAACTTTGTTTGCTTTGCGAACGGTTCCACATGAAGCGACAGGGTTCTCGCCAGCAGAACTAGTGTATGGGAGGACACTCCGTTCTCCACTGAGAATGTTAAGAGAAATGTGGGAGGAAAAGTGGGAGAGTCCAACAGTGGTAGAATACGTGCTAAATCTGCCGGAACGGTTAAGTGCAACCAAAGAACTAGTCGAAAAGATTAGGGAGTACCCCAAAAGAACGCCAAATTCTATTACGACAAGAATGCGAGGCTTCGTACGTTAAACGTCGGAGACCAGGTAATGATCCTCAAACCTTCAAGAAAGAACAGGCTTAAAGTTCACTGGGACGGTCCCGTTAAAGTGTTGCACAAACTTTCCGATACTAACTATGCTCTGAAAATGCCCGGTCACAGGAAGGAGGTGAGGATATATCACTGCAGTTTGATGAAGCCGTACGTGGAGCGGAGCGGAGTCGTTAACTTGACTATCAAGGAGCAGGATGACACTAGTACCGAGTTTAATGAGTATAAGGCGGCCTCCAACTATTAAATCAGCCTGGAAGAAGTGGTAAAACATTCGGTAAGCTCGCACGCTCTAAGACCCGAGCAGCCAGATGAGCTCAAAGAGATGTTAGGGGAATATCTCGACAGATTCAGCGATCGGCCGGGTAGAACCGAACTAATAACGCATGAAATTGAGGCGACATCAACCGAACCCGTAAGATCAAAGCCTTAGGGCACATTCACACCGGCGACTTGAGGAGGTCGCGCGACCATTTGCGACTCGCAATCAAAAAGCGACCGAAGGCGACTGAAGTTCACACCGGCAAGCCCGGCTGAGCGCGATCCGCAAGTCGCAATCCCGGAGATTATCGTTCTCAGCGAGAACTCTCGGAATCTACGCGGAATTTGAATGCGACGCCGGAGGAAGCCGGATGTAGACACACGAAAGATCACTTCCGGTGCGCCGCTGATTGGTTTATCAGTTTTGCGACCACGGTCGCGCGACTGAAAAATCGCGCAGAGAGCGACTCGCCCAAAATGGTCGCTTTTCGAGAAAGGCGACCGTTTGCGACCATTTGCGACCAACTTGGTCGCGCGACCTCCTCAAGTCGCCGGTGTGAATGTGCCCTTACAGGGTGTCTCCACGACAGAGAAAAATTATCGAGGCCGAGATACAGCGCATGCTACAGTCGGGAGTTATTGAGCCCGCTGAGAGTGACTACACGTCACCGCTAATGCTTGTAGAAACGCTTAATAAGGACCTAAATTGGCGTAGCGAAATGCAGCATTTGTTGCGTCTGCATTTGTGTTTTCTTTGAAGCCTAGCGGGTCTTAAGTGAGATCCAAGATACGTCATCTTGGCGCAGAGCCGTGTTGTGGGGTTCGCTTTGTAGTTGCCTGTCCTTGTTGGATGTTTTGCGGCGGTGTATTCATTTCAAAGCTGGTCGCTTGTGGATTGTGATTATTCATATTGAGTGTTGCTTTATGTGGAAAAGAACACGCAATGTCATGCTGTCTGCCATGTAAGGGGGGCCCAAATCCGTCAAGCGAGGAAGGATTCACTTCTCGTTCGGGCCTCCTTCATTTCTTTATGTAAAAAAAGGGGGAATAAAATTGAATTGAACAATCCACCACAAGGAGCAGAATTATGCTACCTGTTACCGGCGATTTTTGAAAATTCCGTAAAGCTTAAAAATGATCACCCCGTATACTGCAACAGTAAAGCGTTCACGGTGCCTCTTGTGGTGCTGCCCGAGTAACTATAGTGGTCCTTCCAAGTGTCCCGCTTATGGCACATGTCTATCTTTATTCAATATCCGCCAAACCTCTCGCTATACGCGCACCGCGCATACACCAAACGCGTTTTGGTTAATGCAGTGCTGCATCTGTTTTGTAGCCCACTGATAAGGCCAGAAATCGCCCCGACAAGGAGGCGCACAATCAACCACGACCAGGGGCTGCCGCACAACCCAGGCCGGCCACTCTCCTCGCGCGCGTGCGCAGTCGCGTGACCACGCGCGTTATCGCGCGGTCCCACTCGGCGTCAACGGAAGGAAACCAGGGCTGCTGGAAGGCGCCGCGCAAGACGAAGCCTTTGCCCGAGCGAAAAAATCCGCCAGGCACCGAGGCTGGCATATAGGTTCCCTGCGTATTCCGACGCGCGCGCTCTTCCGACGTTGCCAAGCGAATGCACTTACGTCGTGTTCTGTTTAGGGAGTTTTAGAATAGGGGCCCCAATATTTTGGGGCCCCAAAGAGCTTTGCGGGTGTTAGCGTTGTGGCACGTAGGAGTGAAGAGTTTTAGAATAGGGTTTTACGTTTGCGGATAGCGTTTTGCGCTGACAGCGCCACTACGGCGTCAAAGAAAAGCTATTAGAAATAATAAATAAAATATATACCATTTTATGATAGGAATAATAATTTTGGCTTTCGTGTATTCGCATTTAATTACAATTTAGAAGTTATTCTGTAAGCAGCAAACAGTTAGTTGCGCTTAGTTTTGAGCAAAACAACATTACTAGCCTTCACCAGCCAAGCTTAGCCGCGTTAGGCTTACGAGCCATAAAATCCACAAATGAATTCAAAATCAGCGGCGTCTAATGAGTCAATATTCATAACACACGCTATTTGAGGGAAAGCGATAACCGCAGTCACTTCTCCTAGCTTGCGAACTTCACGCGTTACCGCGAATCGAACCCAGTTTGGTGCTAGGTTAGAGCCGTCGCTTCGATGGGCGCCGCCATGTTTGCCGACGCAAAACTTTTGGGGCCGCTATTTGGGCTCCCGCTAAATCGGTGAAATAGCGTTCCCAACGCAAAACCCAAAGGCAGTTTGCGTCTTGCGCATGCGCAGTGGCTTCGACGCTATTTCTTTGGGGCCCCAAAACGTTTGGGGCCCCTATTCTAAAACTCTCTTTTGACAACAACAACGACGACGACGACGATATTGTAATAATTGAGACCATTTGGTAGCTCGGCGAGAAGCGATGAGCGACCCCTGTAGAGAGAATACGCAGCGACACGCTACACGCTAATACGCAAGGAGATTCTTAATGGAAGGAGGTGAAAGTTGGATAAAGCGCAAGAGGCGGCTAAATGCAAACGCGCAGGCGCGCGCCAAAAGCAAGCGGCGCGCACAGGCTGCGGGACGTTCACTGGCGCTCGGTCCGGCCGCGTCGTGCGCCCCCGTGCAGCTTGGCCCGGGCACTCGGGCAAGAGCGCCGATATTGATTGAGCGCGTTTATTTCGGGCAGACCGCGGGGCCATCCTATCGGCCGGATCGGCGTTAACGGGCCCGGCACTTGCTTTGTCACACTTGCAGTCTCGAAGCGTCCTGGCTCCGGACGATCTTGGTCCAAATCCGCGAGGCAGCCCGCGGCAAGCGAAGACGATTCCTGTTGGACCTTCCTTACTAAACGAAGCTGAACGCTCTTTAGACGATCGCAGAGACCACGTGGCCTCCCTCGGGACTCTTCCTTTTGGCCCACATGTGCCATATATGGGTCATTTCTCTTGCGTGACCATGACTCCACACATTATAGAGACCACGGAATATATACACGTATAATGGCAGCAGTTCCTACAGGCGCTGTAGATGTCGATAAATGTGCGCAGGTTCACTGGCAAGATAAGTATCTTCAAAGGCTTGGCCATCGTAAGCTGCCACCTAGCTACCGTTCCAGAAAAAGCGTTCCTACGTAGCTGACGTCAGTGCCATAGCTACCACAACGTTGCACGTCCTTAGTAAAGCGAAGCTAACTCTTCGCCTCTTGTAGGCCCCATAAAAATTAGCCGCCGCAGCTTGCACTCCGTCCCGTGTGTTTGTGCTCCGCAGCATGGGTGAGGCAAGGTAAATGTACCTGGTAGCGAAGCTTCCATAGGAGCCCATACGTTCAAAACATGGCGGTCCATCGGCGGTCCATGGGGCTTAGCGCCATCTGTATGTGGTGGGAACACTTCCGGCGGAAGAAAAAATAATGTGACGCCATGTCCGTTAAAAGCAGAAGTGACGTCATTTTGTTTTCGAAGGCGCGAAATTTGTTTTGTTGTTCTTCCTTTGGAGCTATATATTCGAATGCCCTGCCATTCGACTGGATGGGCGTTTCGAGCTTTCAGCGTGGAAAGCGATGCAGGAAAAGGCCAGCCGCACAGTTGTCGAAATCGCATCCCTGCACAGAACATACTTTCTTTGGAGGCGGATGAAAGCTTTAGGTGTAGAGTGCTGATCCTGTTGTCGGATGCCAAGCCCGTCGGCCAGCGCGGTCGCACGAAAACAACTACACAATTATCTGGCGGTCGTAGCTCACTACATTTCACTGAACAGATTAAGAAGCAATGAAGCTACCCACGTCACCAAATTCAGACAAACTTTGACAAGCAAGAAAGCACAAACTGTGAGGGGGGCGTATTTCAACAGGTGATACGAGTGCGCCTTTCTGCCCATTTCAAGACGTGCGTTGCATTGCGAGTGATAGTGGCGTCAACGCCCCCTGTAGCGATGGGCGCTTAAAAGAAATGCATTTATTAATAATAATAAAATTAAACTTGTATTTTCTTAACTCGTCAAGAATGTATAAAATTGTCTAGGAATTTTATTTTCGTTGAATGAATCTAACTGTGTCTCGTTTGAATTAAAAACGCGTTTTTCTTTCCCAATGTTTGTTCCCTCCAAACATAGTCGCGCTTCAATCGCTGCTCCCATAACCCCCCATGCTGATGTCGGTGACAATCTGTACTGAACCGCTTTTCGCCCGAAGCTTCGCGAACTATTTGGATCGACCTTGGGTGAGGCGTGAGTTCGCAAAGGCGCATGGGATGCGTCGTCTACTCGGCGTTTCCGGTTCAACAGATGAATGTTCCGGCGCGCGATTCTCTGGTCGCGGGGCCGCTCGCGCATGCTCTCTGCGCAACTTCATCGCAAGGATTGCCCACGCTGCTGATTTCTAGAGCATCGATGACCGACCACGAAATCTGAGAATTGACAGTCATTTAAAATAATTATTTTTCGTCGAATTGTTCGAATACGTGAATTACATATGCGTCAAGCCACAGTTTCGTCTTTGTCTTGAATAACGAGTCGCCCTTTCTTGCACCTGCAACACAAACTCTCGCCTTGTGCGAGGCATCATGCTTTAGCAGCTGAGGAGAAGCCAAGAAGAAGCGATGAACGCTGATACGATGTCAAAGTGTGGTAGGCAGCAGGACTTGCACGTGAGGATGTTGCATAACGAAGTTTTCTGTCATAATTTGGCAGTGTCGGTAGCCACGGCGCTTTTTACATTTCTCTTTAAGAGCTGCTTTTATAGTTCACCGTGCCCACTACAGGGATCCTATGAGAAGGGAGCTGATATTGAGCACGTGCGCGCCATCAGAACCACACCTGCAACTATGTGCAGCGCGATCATGCACATACCATACCGATGAACATACGGGTGCTGGCCGCCTTGTCTTGAGTGTATATGAGCTATACATTAGGCAGATTTTTTCCCCCGTAATTAGCATTGAAATAAACACACTTATTCGCTCTGTAATGTGGCGGTGGTGGTATTGCGAAGGGGAAGGGGGGAACCGTAGCCTGACCGACATGGCTGGCGATTGTTCCGCCCGATCGTCTTCTGCGCCAAATATGCCACCATGTGTCGATAAGTCCTGTGCCTCGCATAAACGCGAGAAGAATGCGTAACACTTCCACTGCCACTCTTTTGACGGCGGTATGGTGAATGGGCAAGAGCGGTTGCGCTTGTCGGCGCCGTAGTTGACGCCCGGAAAAGCAAGCTGTAGAGCAGGGATCTGTGGCGATTGGCCGGAAGAATATAGCCTCATGACTACACACGCATGACGTGCGACAGCGCTATCAGTTGACCGCAGTTATTTCATTTCTTGTAGTTCAATTGATATACGAGCTCTGCTTCCTCCTCACTCTCATACGACGACGCAAGTTAAATGCACTGCCGCTTCGGTTGCACCCTTTAGCGTAAGAACATTTTGGTTAAGAAATTGCGTACGAATAGCGCAGCTTGCTGAATTCCGCTTTAGGGGTTCTAAGTTCGACGTACGCGTAATAGCGCTGTTGTATACTAGCGTTACGCCCAGAACTCGGAGTAGAATAGACGGGAGCGCCACGCAGCTCCGCTGAAGAGGGACCAATGTCGGAGGGCCGCGGACTTCGCTGCGCCGCATTCGATCATAGCTGACTCCGAAGGACGCTGGCGGTATCCTGTTTCCGTCGCGCTGGAAGTTCTCTTAGGAGTCCACATGAGATGAATGAAAAATAAATAATGAGAAATAGAGTGGCACAGCGCTTCATGCAGGCAGTGTCTCTGTTTTGTTTATGCTTGCGTTCTGTGGGACAAATGTATACGTAACTACACTTGTGCGGACATACGGGCCATCGAGAGCGTGCGGCACGCCCTTCCTCCCTCGCATGCAGCGCACTCAATCGCGGGGGAAAACAGGCAGCGTGTCTCGCAGCGATGCACGTGCAGCACTGGCGAAAGCGGGAAGTGAGCGACGGAGAACAGCCCCACATCAGTCGCACGAAAGCCCACCGAGACAGCGGATTGAAGCAGATCACTACGAGCAACACCAACCAATAGCAACAGTCTTCCGCTATCGAGGAATCGTCCCGATTTTTGGTCCTTGACAGTTTTTACCGCTGACGAGAACTTCTCCCAACATCGCGGAACATTTCTTTCAATCTTTTGTTAACTCGCGTCTTCCTTCCTTCTTTTCTTTCATTTTTTTATTTATTTATTCGGTATAAATACATCGCCTGCACGGCATTATCGCAGGGGGGTTAAAATACAGGGGGTCAGAATGGCAAAATATTCAGCAACATCAAAAGAATACATTAGTAAATACAACATTATTTAGGCCGGAAATTCGCGAAAGCGGAAGAAAAACTAACAAAGTACCAAACAAAGTAAGTAACGTTTCAGTAACTTTTTTTCTTTCATTCATGGAGTTAGACATTCACTGTAGATGCACATTTTCATGTCCCTGTGCCTGAGAGAAGTCTGTAAGTCAGAGCGGGCACTTATATTTCTTTCAAAGTACCACAATACCGAAGCTGCGATTATCTTTCTCTCTGTCAAGAATCTATATAGCCACCTGCACATGGCGTCTTCAAGATGAAATCAAGCGTTAAAATAGGAAGAAATTTGGGATACAAAGGTTCTATTCCGCAGAACGAAAAGGAAGTCGCTTGAGTTGAAAGAGAATGCCTCGAGGAATTCCTCTGATATACTACATCCATAAATGTCCCATTAGTGAACTGAAAGCCCTACTTGCGTTCTTGTGGTTTACGGACCCACGAAGTGGACGGTGGCAGTGACGTATGTCACCTCAGGAATTTTTTGCGGCCATTTCTGTTTCCCTGTTGATTTTTTTCCGTTCCTATATTATATTTACATCCTTTTTCTAACGCCACTCAACCCTCCTAACTTTCTAACCTTTCTAACCCCACTCAACGGGTAGGTACCCTTCTAATTATAATTAAAGACGTCCCATCGCTTCCTAGCTTTACTGCAGCAAGAACATGCTCCTTCTTCCTTAGTGCACCTCGTTTTACAAGTACGCGTTCTAAGGCATCCTGATCTCGCTTCGAAAAAGTGAAAAACTTCTCTTTGAGTTATCATAAATTGTTTGCTTCCCGAGTTCGTTTTTGCCTCTTACGTAGTTACTTATAGCAATGTTCTTTTCCATGCCGCGACCCATGAAATTATCTGAGCTTGACTTTGCTTTTTACGTTCTTTGTTGCCATGTTGCTTAATATACCGGTCGCGTACTTGCTGGTAAGATTCCTAGTTCTTTTCATCAATATTATTTCTGTACAAATATCTGAACACTCTCGCAGCCCATTTCCTTTCCTTCATATTAAAAAAAATTAAATTATGGGGGTTTTACGCGCCAAAACTACTTTCTGATTATGAGGCACGCCGTAGTGGAGGACTCTGGAAATTTCGACAACCTGGGGTTCTTTAACGTGCACCGCAATCTAAGTACACGGGTGTTTTCGCATTTCGCCCCCATCTTCCTTCATATTTCTCAGTCGTTCTTCGAAATCAATTTCATTCTGACATTCCCTCACCTCGAAACTTGTCCCGCCCATATCACCCTGCACAGCTTCATTAGTAGTCTTCCCGCGAGCACCGAATGAGAGGCGTCCTACTGACCTTTGGTTGCCATCAAGGCCCGATTGTACCCTTGATTTCAAGAAAACAACCGCATTTCCAAACGTAAGTCGTCGAACCAATACACCTTTCCGTGTACTCCGGAGTATCTCATGCCTATTGTATCCCCATAGCACTCTGTGTTTCATTATAGCAGCATTTCTCTTCCCCTTTGCTATTGTTGTTGTTTCCTGTGTTTCCATAGATATAATACCTTCTGTGGTTTTACGAGCCAAAACCACGATCTGATTATGAGGCGTATCTATTGGCTTCGTTTATCCATATACCGTATTCTTTTACCCGAGATACTTGCTGGCCAAGTATTGAAACTGTCTGTTCACTGTTTTTATTGAATATCATAAAGCCTGATTTATTAACGCTAAATATCAATATTAAATTTTCACCTTTCTCTCCACAGACATTATCCAGACGTTGCGTATCACTTTGCTTGTTAGCTACACAATGTCGTCCGCATAGAACAATCCTGGAAGCTTCTGCTCCGCTACTGTACCCACATGTTTCATTGAGACATTAATCCCGATATTGATTCTCTCTAACGCCCTTTCCATTCTCACCATGTACGACATAAACAGCAGTGGGGACAAAGGGCTCCCCTGTTTCAGTCCTTTGGTGATGTCAACTGTCGCTTCGCTCCTCATCCCTTCCGATTCAACGCAAGCGGTATTTTCTAGGTAAAGCTCTATCAAAAGCTGCATGCAGTCGTTGCCTAAGCCTTTCCCTTGCAGAACATCCCAAAATATGTTCCTTTCTACGTTGTCATACGCTACGGTAACGTCTAAAAAAGTCACATGTAACTGTCTAGTTCCTTCGCTGGGTATTTCAATACACTGAGTAAGGACCTAAGTTATTATCCAGACGCCTACCGCTTCTGAAGCCATTCTGAAGTTCTCCCAATGTACTCCCAGTAGGATGGATGGATGCTATGAGCGTCCCCTTTAGAACGGGGCGGTGTGTTGGTCCAGCAAGCTCTTGTTATTAAAGCGAATATTTCTTTGCCTCTTCTCCCGACTTTCCTGGCGCTGCTGTTGCGGTCTTCTTTTGGTTTTTTCGCAACACCACCAGATGGCGCTCGCCTCCGCGGCAGCGCTTCACAGTTTGTGCGCATGATACGTGCTGTGCTTGCTTTGCAACAAAAATGCAGCTGCTCGGCTGTGGAAGTCGCATTCTGGGCTGTGACAGCTGTAAACACTATACGATCGTCCATAGCCTGAAGAACGCGCTTGGAGCTGGCGTCTCAACAGCGTGCTGGCCACGTACGCAGAAGTAGCACGCAAACACGCGCCAGCAAAATGAGTCCAAAGCGAGGACTCAGCGTCGACGACACCCATGCCCGAAAGAAGCGTCGCGCGGAATCTGAGTGTCTTCGCTACGCAGCGAAATGTGGTGCAGACAGCGAAAGACAATGTATACACACAAATTTATTAATTGATTTACGTACAACCCCATAATTCAATTAATGTTTAACACTCCTGCCACGATGCGATGTGCCACGTGAGGCAATGAAAGTGCTCAACCCTCTCAGGCATTCTGAACAATGGCGCACGACAACGCCTCAGGCAAACACGTCTCCCTGTGTGCACTATGGACTACGCAGAGAAGCAGCAATGATGCACGCAAGGTAACGTGTAACACCAACTCACCAATCTCGTATTAGACTAAACGCTAAGGTAATTACACATTCGCAGCCAACATCACCGCTAATTATTGTCAATCAAAGCAAACAGCATACAAAGCTTCGCTTACATCGACTCCCACAGTGCGTGGGATACACCGATCTTTATATTCCCTCATGTCATATCCACCTTAAAAAAATTAAAAATAAAAAAATCTGTTCCCTGTACATCACGCGCCCACTAGTGAGCAAAAGTGAGCAACGAACACACGAACGAGCGAGCAAACGTTTTCCTTGCCGACTCCAACCAACCACGAAAACAGCCGAAATAGCAAAATAAAGCTATTTACGATAAACATTCATCTTGGTACGGGGATCGAACCCGGGACCAACGCCTATTCGGGACGGTCGCTTTACTAATACGGAGAAGTATGCGCGAAAAGCAACGCCAATGGCGAAAGTCTTGTGATGCCATAATAAAGTAAAAATAGCTGTACATTGTGTTGGCAGTAGTTTTCTAGTAAATGAAACAATAAGTTTACAAAAAATAAAGGAGAAGAGAAGGAGCCAAGATATGTTCACGATTCAGCGACTGCCCAGTGTCCTTACACCAGCAGCTAAGTGCACAACACAGCCTTTGCATTAAAAGTTACGCCCATGCATAATGTTTAAACGTGTATCATATAGCATCATGAATTGGAGCTGCTGCCGCGTCGGCTCGCATCTCCGATATTCTAGTAAAACAGTAACTGTCATACGTGGAGGCTAGTCTAAAAGAACGACGCATGCTTCGGTTGTTTGGAGCCCGAAGATGGCAACATTGCAATGAGCAGCGCGCCATTCCCGCCGTCTGCAGAGAAGAGAGCGCCCGCTCTCTGTGGTGCCACGAAAGTAAATGCATTAGAGAGAGAGAGAAGAAAGTAAGATCGCATTTGGTGAGAAGCGCCAGAGAATCGATGGAGATGCCGCACTCGCAAGTGACAGGTGAATTATTCAAAAATACTCCTATTTATTGTTTACACTACCTATAATTCGAATTCTTTCAGAATCTGCACACTCCTCGCCATACGTTTCCACTGAAATATTCTCTTTTCTGATCGTATTAGAGAAGTAAAACATAGAAAGAAAAGATTACTCAATTTAGCATGCTTCGATACTAGCAACCGCCCTCCTTGAGCTTTAGAAGCGAGAAAAAAAAAGAAAGAAAAGTTAAAGGAAGGATTAATATTAGGCGTGTTCGAATAGTGTAGTTTCCAAATCGAATATGAATATTCGAGAACAATGACCTCCGAATATCAAATGTACTAGCGTTTTTTCTTCTTCATTTCTTTCTTTCTTTTTCATTTCTGAAGAATGCGATAAAATTCTGAGCCATTCCACTCTTTCAAGGTGGATGACCAGCGGAGTTGTACATATATTGATATGAATACGTTGATTGCAAATGAAAGGCACACACCACAATGAATTTCGTTTTTTTTGGCGATTTTTGTTTTGTTTTGTTAAATTGCATACTCAATGATTTTTTTTTATTTTTAACCTTGTTTGCTTTTTTTGGATTTACTATTTCGTCAGCACGGTGACTATCGCTTCATGATCGTTACGATATGCCAGTGGCTCTGTGGCGACACTGGAAAGGTTCTTAGCCGATCTGGGGTCTATACACGACCGAAGACGCGTCGTGGGCACGCTGATGTTTGTGTTACATTGAATGCCGAACCTT
This sequence comes from Dermacentor albipictus, assembly GCF_038994185.2. Lineage (NCBI taxonomy): Eukaryota > Metazoa > Arthropoda > Arachnida > Ixodida > Ixodidae > Dermacentor > Dermacentor albipictus. Next base: position 6,461,924 of record NC_091829.1, on the reverse strand, counting down.
TCCAAGAGAAACGCCACGAACCACTTTCCATCTAGTCGAGACACGTCTATTGTTGAAGCCACCCACAGGTACGATGGGAGTGGAGTCAGTAGGGGTGACCCAACCAACGCTTGGCGTTCGGAGACTTCTCGCGATTAAACGCAGCCGGGGCATACCTGGCGATACGCGTTTGCTTTATGCGTTAGCTCTTTCAGCTCTGGGGTGGCCACCATCGTTTTTCCCTACGGACACAAACCGCCAGAACATAGCGTACAACAGCTCAGCTGTGATATAAAGTTTGTGCTGATTCTATTTTTCAAGCAAATGAAGCTTATGCAAGTTTTTTTTATGGCACATGTATGCAATAGAGTTCACATTCCAAGCTACGCACAACCAAGCTGTTTTGAAGAAAATTAGATACAACCTGTTTCGGTGATCTGGGGCATCACCACAACCGCAGTGATGGAACTAGGGGACAGAACGTCGGCAGATGAACGGACAGAGCGAGACTGTTCAAATAATACATCAAAATAGCAGGCTGCCTGACAGCGAGCCATTCTTACAGAATGAGTGGAAATTATTAAGCGATGTCATCTGCCCCGTGCGTCCGCTCAGGTGCAGCAACCACCGCTCCCCGGTAGCAAAATGGTTTGGGACAACCTTGCATAAATCGCAGTCTCTCTTCCGTGAGACTACAATAAATGTTGCGATGTCCTATAATCGAAATAGGGGCAGCGGTGTCTATATTCGACGGGTGCAGCGGTGGCGTAGAGGTAGAGCATCCACCTCGCGTGCAAGAGGACCGTGGTTCGAATCCTGCTGCCGCGCAATTTTCAACCGGATTAAAAAAATATCCGCGTGTTGATAAAATTGTATAAACAGGCCTGGAGTGCGGCCTGATCCCGGTGACCAGCACCGGTAACGCACTCCCTCACCAGAGCAGGATTGGCCACCCTGGTGCAGTACTTGGCCACAACCTCCTATATGAATACAACAATCAAACCCCGGCCCTCAGTCCCCAGCAGCTGCGACGCAACTGACCACGGCGGCGGTCAGACCTGTGACGCAGCAGAGGGTGCTAAGAATCCCTGGCTCCGGACAGGCCGCCCTTGGAATCTGTACCTGGCAACGTTTAACGCTAGAACGTTATCTAGTGAGGCAAGTCTAGCAGTGCTATTGGAGTAATTAGAGGGCAGTAAATGGGATATAATCGGGCTCAGTAAAGTTAGCAGGACAAAAGAAGCATATACAGTGCTAAAAAGCGAGCACGTCCTGTGCTAGCGGGGCTTAGCCGAGAGACGGGAACTAGCAGTCGGATTCTAGATTAATAAGGCTATGGCTGGTAACATACAGGAATTATATTGCATTAACGAGAGGGTGGCAGGTCTTGTGAAACTTAAGAGGTACAAATTGAAGGTCGTACAGGTCTACGCCCCTACGTCCAGTCATGATGACCAGGAAGTCGAAAGCTTCTATGAAGACATGGAATCGGCGACGGGTAAAGTCAAAACGAAATACACCATACTGATGGGCGGCTTCAATGCCAGGGTAGGCAAGAAGCAGGCTGGAGACAAGTCAGTGGGGGAATATGGCATAGGTTATAGGAATAGCCGGGGAGAGTTATTAGTAGAGTTTGCAGAACAGAATAATATGCGGATAATTGAATACCTTCTTCCGCAAGCGGGATAGCCGAAAGTAGACGTCGGGAGCCCGAATGGCGAGACTAGAAATAGACCAACGTTACTAGATTATTTTCAGTTGTCAAACTCCGCCGCGGCACCTGGCCCCTTTTTGTCGCGCCCGCGGGGTGGCGCGCGCGACATTGTCGGCCCGAAGGCGGGCGGTGCGAGCAACGTTTGTGCGGGCGGACAGAGACGCCGATGCGTGCAGCAGCGTGCCACGTTTTGCTCGTGTTTCTTATTTCTGTGCCAGGAAAATGCTGCGTGCCTTGTGAGCAAACATGCCTGCAATTGAACACTGAAACGGCAATGAAACAAGAAAAACCACGAGAAAGAGACAAAGTGATAGCTAGGGAGGGTGCAGCGCCCTTCCTAACTATCGCTTTGTCTGTTTTCACTCCTGTTTTTCTTTGTGTGTGCTGATAAAAACTTCCCAGCATTCTACGACGAAATAGTGTACCAGACCACCGCCTTCGAACTTCGTCCGCATTTCCTAAGGGCTATAAACTTGTTACAGTTAGATCCCATGCAAACAAGGAAAGGTACGAGGCACACACGATCCTGAGCAGTAGGCACCCGCCAAGGCATCTTCCCCGCAGCACAGTACGCGACCGCCCATGTCGCGTGAGTGATTTCAGGTCATCAAAAATTTTTTGGAACTGCTAAACTTGACAGAACACAATGCAATCCAAAAGAACCTGAAACTTTTTGCATCACAACAAACGACAAAGTCGCTGCGAGTAACTCTGATGTCGACTTTAGACATTGTCGCTTATCTGCCGCGTCCATGTGCGCTCTATGTTTCGACAGCCAAGTTAAATCAAGATACACTAGGTAAGGCCCACTGTTCACATTTGTTGTGACTTCATTCACATTACACTGTTTGCTAGGAAATTCCTTTACTCATGTTTTTTTCAGCAACACATTGGGCTATAGTGCGTTCCTTCGGTTGAGATGAGTCCCATCCTACTATAATCAACTTCACGCAGATATTCCGCCTTCTAAGCCTGTATACGCCTGTTAAAACAGCGCTACGTGGTAGTGTGAAGCTGTGCCAGGCCGTGTGCTCGTCGGCGTCAACGACACATTCAAGCAGACGGGAGAAGCCTGCAAGTAAAAAAAAAAAGTAGCCTTCGCAGTGCCATTCAGGCGACGTTGATAAGTTGCCTGGAGCCAAGCAGCTGACCATAATGTGCTAGCAATGAGCACACTTTTGCTGGAGGAAACATAGGGGACAAAGTTGTGTATTACCTGCGTGGATATATCATTTATAAAGTCAGAAAGCGCGCACCATGTGATCTATGCGTAGCGGACATAAGCTTTGAAATCCTAGCAGTTGGCTGCGACAGTTACTTAATTGAGTGCAGAAGTCTCAAGCAAGGTTCCTTAAAGCACCCGACGCCAAAGATGCTGGGCTTTATGAAGACTGCTAACAAAAGTGTGTCAGCTTCCCTGCATGAGGCAGGCCTTTGCGGAGAGATATTTTGGAAGGTTTTAGATGATCTAGAGGGGTGCTGCCTCACTCTTCTTGGCTGTACAGAGCATATGTTCGCGTTCACGTGCGAAGTACTAAATTTCTTCATTGTTATATACGGATGCAATATTTATTCCAAGGATACAAACTGTCAACTAGAAAGCAGTCACAAGGTAGCTGTATCAACCAAGAAAGCGCGTCTTTTGTGAATATCGATGCACGATGCTTAGAATCATCAATCCGGCGTTGTACCAGTCCTATTCTTTCCTTCATGTGTACATTAAACAACAGCCACAAACGAAAAGCCTCACTGTCCACTTCATTCACCTATTAGCTGCTTTTTACAGAGTGCACAATGTAAAAAGGCTATTCTTTGAATAGTTAGCGCCACGGAGAGCACGAAAAAAAATTATAAATAAACTGGCATTCAGTAGGCGGCGCGCTGCTGCCTTCGGAAGCTTCCGTAGTCAACCGGGCCAACCATGGCGGCAGCGCCCCCTCGCGAGAGGAGACGGCAGACGGTCACGTTCTCGCGCCGCTCTCAGGCGGAGTTTTACAACTGAAAAGTATCTAGTAGCGATGAAATAGACCTCGTACTCTGCGCTAACCCTGGCGTTGTACAAGATGTGGACGTGCTCGGCAAGGTGCGCATCAGTGACCAGAGGATGGTAAGAACTCAAATTAGCCTAGACTTGAGGAGGGAATGGAAGAAACTGGTACATAAGAAGCCAATCAATGAGTTAGCGGTAAGAGGAATTCCGGATCAAGCTACAGAACAGGTATTCGGCTTTAACTCAGGAAGAGGACCTTAGTGTTGAAGATATGAGCGACAATCTTATGGGCATCATTAAGGAGTGTGCAATAGAAGTCGGTAGTAAATCCTTTAGACAGGATGCCAGTAAGCTATCGCAGAAGACCAAAGACCTGATGAAAAAAAAGACCTGATAAAAGCCTCTAACCCTACAGCTAGAATAGAACTGGCAGAACTTTCTAAGTTAATCAACAAACGTAAGACAGCTGACATAAGGAAGTATAATATGGATAGAATTGAACAAGCTCTCAGGAACGGAGGAAGCCTAAAAGCAGTGAAGAAACTAGGAATAGGCAAGAATCAGATGTATGCGTTAAGAGACAAAGCCGGCAATATCATTACTAATACGGATGAGATAGTTCAAGTGGCTGAGGAGTTCTATAGAGATTTATACAGTACCAGTGGCACCCACGACAGTAATGGAAGAGAGAATAGTCTAGAGAAATTTGAAATCCGACAAGTAACGCCAGAAGAAGTAAAGAAAGCCTTAGGAGCTATGCAAAGGGGGAAGGCAGCTGGGGAGGATCAGGTAACAGCAGATTTGTTGAAGGATGGTGGGAACATTGTCCTAGAAAGACTGGCCACCCTATATACACAATGCCTCATGACGTCGAACGTACCGCAGTCTTGGAAGAACGCTAACATAATCCTAATCCATAAGAAAGGGGACGCCAACGACTTGAAAAATTATGGACCGATCAGCTTACTGTCCGTTGCCTACAAAGTATTTACTAAGGTAATCGCAAATAGAATCAGGAACACCTTAGACTTCTGTCAAGCAAAGGACCAGGTAGGATTCCGTAAAGGCTACTCAACAATAGACCATATTCAAAATGTGCGGAAAGTAACCATATTCATGTGCGGAAAGTAACCAACCCTTATATATACAGCTTTCATTGATGACGAGAAAGCGTTTCATTCAGTCGAAACCTCAGCAGTCATGGAGGCATTACGGAATCAGGGTGTAGACGAGCCGTATGTAAAAATACTGAAAGATATCTATAGCGGCTCCACAGCCACCGTAGTCCTCCATAAAGAAAGCAACAAAATCCCAATAAAGAAAGGCGTCAGGCAGGGAGATACGACCTCTCCAATGCTATTCACAGCGTGTTTACAGGAAGTATTCAGAGACCTGGATTGGGAAGAACTGGGGATAAGAGTTAATGGTGAATACCTTAGTAACTTGCGATTCGCTGATGATATTGCCTTGCTTAGTAACTCAGGGGACCAACTACAATGCATGCTCACTGACCTGGAGAGGCAAAGCCAAAGGGTGGGTCTAAAAATTAATCTGCAGAAAACTAAAGCAATGTTTAACAGTCTCGGAAGAGAACAGCAGTTTACGATAGGTAGCGAGGCACTGGAAGTGGTAAGGGAATACATCTACTTAGGGCAGGTAGTGACCACGGATCCGGATCATGAGACTGAAATAACCAGAAGAATAAGAATGGGCTGGGGTGCGTTCGGCAGGCATTCTCAGATCATGAACAGCAGGTTGCCACTACCCCTCAAAAGGAAAGTGTATAACAGCTGTGTGTTACCAGTACTCACATATGCGGCAGAAACCTGGAGGCTTACGAAAAGGGTTCTGCTGAAATTGAGGACGACGCAACGAGCTATGGAAAGAAGAATGATAGGTGTAACCTTAAGGGATAAGAAAACAGCAGATTGAGTGAGGGAACAAACGCGAGTCAATGACATCTTAGTTGCAATCAAGAAAAAGAAATGGGCATGGGCAGGACATGTAATGAGGAGGGAAGATAAGCGACGGTCATTAAGGGTTACGAACTGCATTCCAAGGGAAGGGAAGCGTAGCAGGGAACGGCAGAAAGTTAGGTGGGTGGATGAGATTAAGAAGTTTGCAGGGACAACATGGCCACAATTAGTACATGACCGGGGTATTTTGTGAAGTATGGGAGAGGCTTCTGCCCTGCAGTGGGCGTAACCAGGCTGATGATGATGATATTCGAAAGAAACAAATACTCGATGATCTCGAATAGTGAATTCGCGAATCGAATACGAACTGAGCAGAAGAGAGTATTCGATTCGCAATCGAAATTTCATATATTCGCACGCTGCTCGAATTTACAGTAGTCGTCTAATTACGCAGTCTCGTTTCTCCTCTGATCCTATAGTCAGATGCTAACCTGTGACCTGCACGTCTCTTCACGCAAACTCACCCTGTTCAAACAGAAATGGCAGGAAGCACGACGCGCGGCCAAAGGAAGGCGTTCGTCTGACGACGTCCTTCTCAGCACTATGACCCGCGCCCATTTCCACGCGAGTTTCTCTCGCTTTCACGTCCTTCGTTCATTTGTCAAATTCCCGGCCGTTTCACTATGTTTCTCTGTTTTTCCTAGCACATCTCTCTCCTATGAAGCTCCTTTCCTTTTTTTCGTTATTATACTTCAGGGTCTTCCAACCCAAGTTCGGCGATTAGGCATAAGTGGGACGTCGTTCGGCGAAGCGCTCTTCCGGAAACGTGGGCGGCGTGACGCAACGCGGCTGCGCCCCTCTATAGGGTTTCTCTTGTACCGCGAGCGAGCCAACCGTGTTGCGCACGCTTTAAAGCTTGTTAAGGTATAAGTCGGGAAGAACTCGATGCGGTTCCGAAGAGCGTTCATGGTAACAAACAAAAGAGGGAAACTAATTTCTCCTTGTTGTTGGCATACTGCGAATGAAATAACTCGTAGACAAAATTCCCCAGTGGAAGCAAACTTTTGTCTTCATACATATGCCGATTCCATCGTAGGCACAACGCCATCAATTACAGTCATGCAGCTTCGGAAAATGCACAAGGATTTGATAAAAAGATGGGATATTCCAGTGGAATAAGCCCATCCCGGGAAGTCTGCTCATTCACGTGAAACGTGCTCAGCGCTGTGAGGTTTCTTGAAGAGAGATGGATGTAAAAGTTCTTTCTCATTGACTGTGAATAGATGTTCTTCAAAAAAAAATGTAACGACGAGAGAAGAACACGACAATGTTTCCGATCTTGAAGCAGCCGCTATAGTTAAGGTAGCAAGATAGGCTGTCAGCTTAAACCCCAAGGCATCCGCCTAAGTGTATTGGAGAACCAATGTGTAGTTGTCCATATGCCCTGCCGGTGCAAATTCATGCCAAATGGCCATAGAATATAGAAAGAAATGCATTTTCGCGGCTTCCGAGCTTCGCAAACATGTGACTGCAGGTGCCCATTCAGCAGTGCTGGGACTCTGCACGACCCGCTGGTCCAGCGTATGGACCCGTGCTCGGGGCGCGGCGGGGACATCTTCACGCAAGCAAAACAAGAACATAGAAATGACGTAAACGTCCCATTTAGTGAACGTCAGCTTCAGCAAAGATGTGAGACACAATTAGCAAAAAAATATACCTAAGAAAAAGGCAGGGACGTAGCGGAGAAACGGCCAGCAACGAGTTGAAGGATGAGGCGCGTGCCTTCGGCGTACACTGATCACACTCGGTGGCGTTGCTGCTGGCGCGTCGCGTCCGCGCGTACCCGCGCTGATAGATCCGCCGCCAGCGCAAAGTGACGGGCGCGCTAGGCGAGGCGTGCGAGAGCCACCGCTGCACTTTTTATATACCAGCCTGCGCGCATCGCTGAACCAACGCAGCCCTGCGGAGGGTGCTACGGGCGGTACACGTCCAGGGTCAGTGCTACGGGCCCTGGCGGGCCTCGCGCCCGACGCAGTATGCCTGTACTCTCAACCGCTGACACCCAAAACGCTTCCTTTCTCTCCTGACAACCGTGTAACGGTGTGTCGCTTCGAGGTAAAGCGTATGACCGGTAAGCTGCCAAGGGTGAGTCCAGTAAACAGTAAAACCGGTGGCCGTTGTCAGCGACGGTGCTCTGAAACAATCAGCGACGTCAGTCTAAAGGAGGGCTTCAGCTCGGCCCACCAGCGTTCTAGCCACCGCCCTGCCAAAGAAAAAAAGTGGCAGGTCGTCAGGCCGGCGGGGTGGGCTGTCTCGCATTTTTGCGCGCTACGCTCCGGACCAGAGCGGCACCGAATGCGAGGCGCCCGCAATCGACGGTTCGCTCACAGAGATCAATGGGCGGGAGAGGATGGAAAGGGGGGGAGCACACGCGTTCGAAACAGCGCGTGTAAGACGACGTAGTAATAGTGCGCTCAAGGAAGAGGGGGCGCCCATGTCTGCTTCCTCATTTGTTTTAACTGTTCCCAATTTCTCTCTTCTAATGTACTTCTCGAAAAGGCGCGAAAACGACAGGCTTCGTATAAATTCGCGCCCGGCGACACCAGAGGTATTTCTTGCGAAGCAGATATGCTTCAACGTGCACTTTTCCGTCTACTTTTCACAAAAGAAATAACGCAATTACCGCCCGCTTCAAGTCGCACTCTTGACCACGAAGATCAGGTCTTCACAAGGCATTCGCGTTATAATATTTACTATATACTATACTTTATCTAGATTTAATGCATTCCGATGGCATTAAAGAAATCGCACTCACGATGAGTGAGAACACGCGGTTAATTACGGCGCTAATAAGTGATGACTGGGTCTTCGTTTCTTTGAGATGCTCACAGGTTAAGCAGAAAGACTAGCTATTGCACGGTGCCTGCTGCAGGAGCTTAAGCATGTCTGCAAATTGATGGATAATGCAGGCGACGCCCGTTAGCAAAACTATAACGCACATTGAAGCCTCAAAGAATGTTATCTGCAGAGAACAGAGCACGGAATAGTTTGTGACTGCAGCTTAGGGCCTGGCATCGTGTCGAGACAAGCGGCGTCACTTAAACTGCGAAGACGCGAGTTTCGCCGCATACCGAAACTATACTTATCGTACTATATAAGTACCGCAGCTCTGACTGTGGCGAAGTCAAGCCACTAAGCCCGATGGTGTGATTTAGAAAAGCTTCGTATGCAGCGACTATGCACGTGTGTTTTCGTTCGAAAGTGAGCGGGCCTCTCGCTGACATGTGCGCAGGCACGTCAAACAACGGCACAGTCTACGATTGTTCACACGCGTCACTGCGACGAGCGATCTACAACCGGAAGATATAAAAGTACGTTACAGAATACACTATCTTTTCTTTGCAGTGCCGACGCGCAACGCCTGAACCGCATTGCTGGCTACCGTCAGCTGGCGTACACAAACATTCCCTACCAGTTCGGTCAGCGGTTGTCGTCGTCTATCAATAGAAACCGCAGCGCTTGAGAGAGGCCGAACACAGCAGCGGGGACAGGTATAAAAAAGAATCGTTCATCCCCGCGGTCTTGTGTCTAGCTTTGTGCCTTGCTTTCAAACCCCCGGAGAACTCCTCCTTGTCGTCGTCCCTCCTCCGGGCGCACTCGTCAGCTCCTTCCCGGCACAGCAGACAAGCGGCAAGGGAAGCCGCCTTCTTGCCCGCTTCGGCTCTCGCCTTTTATCTCGAGCCGCCCTCTCCACCGCGGACGTCAGAATGACGTCGCTAACCCGGCGCTGCGCCTCGGAGCGCAATTAACGCCTCGCCAGCTCTTGGCAAACACCGCTTGCGGCTTTGCCGGCCGGCCGCTTCTTCGTTCGCGTGTTCGGTGCTGCATTTGCCGACGAGGGATTCCGACTCCGTGGCGGCGAGACGGAAAAAGCGTGCACCGTCGCTTTATTAGAGACCGCACGCGAGCATTGGAGACCCTACAGGTGGAGACGACGCGACTGGTTCGTGCGCATGGACGAAAGTGACGGGTATACGGATAACGAACGCTTCGCTCAACCCTCTCTGGGCCAACGAGTTCTACAGAATCAGTGTTTTTGCAGGAGATATGCGACCGACCCCGAGAAAGGAAAACAACAAATTATTGTTAAAATGTCAGCGATGCTTTTAGATTTTCTGTCGGCTTTAGCGTCGCGGATAAATATGGTTCTTCCTGATATTTCCCAGATCTCCATGCGTTGCATCCCGCCGAAGTTAGTCCTCGGTGCTTTATTTATGGATCCTGCGGCCTAGCGTATAACCTGCCTCCGGTGGCACAAAACAGGTCTTCAAATAATCTGTGCCCATATTTCCCTCCATTATGATCGTGAATTAAGAATTCTCGAGAACCACATGCCACTTACAACACTGAGTTGGCAGTTCATGATAAATGCATTCGGCAAGTTGCCAAGAACTCCAGGAAGAGTGTTTTTACAGCTAAGCTGTATGCAGCTGCCCTCTGGCGGTGGCCGATGTCCGTCCGTCTACCCCTCGCGTCGACACGAAAAACATTTTCGCTTCCAGTTTCTCGCGAACGCTCTGTAGCTCTCAATCTAATGTAGGTATCTTGGAAAAAAATATCATACTGAAATTCGCCACTAAGACGACTCTATCATTATGGTGAGTTTCATTTGCTTGTCATAATTAGTTAGTTCACAGTGAAGTTGTAAACGTTACAGAATTCCCGTCTGCTGTCAATACATGGCCGTCTACGGAGGGAAAATGGTTACAGAAAACGGCTGTAACTCTTGTTTTATGAAAATTATCCCGAAACAAATTATGTGACAATTAGCCATGCGGACAATCTGAGATTACGCCGAGTTTCATGCACTTTTCATAATTACGCAGTTCACAGTGAAGTTGTAGATATTGAGGAATTCCCGTCTGCTGTCAATACATGGGAAGGGAAACGGACAGCCCCATGTTCATAATAATAATAATAATAATAATAATAATAATAATAATAATAATAATAATAATAATAATAATAATAATACCTATATTACATTGATGCGTAGATTGAGGTAAAACACACCACAGCTTCGCTGCTCGTCCTTCTTCACAGAGTGGAAGGGCTGATGAATTTTTATGTTTACCTGTTTACCTGGACGTAATACAATATACTCATTCAATTAAAAAACTCGGAGCGGGAAGGGTTTAATCCCTTTTCTATACAGGTACTGCTGCAGATGGGCCACATAAAACTCTAGCAACCATGCCCAGCCAGGTCAGCCAATGTGCTTACCACTACTGTCATTCAACACTTACATGTCAGGTTAATATCTCCGACTTCTCGGAACCGCGTCCGCGGCGGGTGCCCAGACCCACTAAAAAGACGCCGGACTCAAATCTTGTTGATTTGAAATTAAAGTTTACGCTCTCTCTCTAATTAAAATCAACATTTATTATATCTCCAGCAGCACCGACGAAGCTGTGAAACGTGAGTGACGAATGCAAAGAACGCGTAAATATTCACCGAAGATTACGATACTCCCTAATGCGAAATTTGGGCGCAGCTCTATACCTGTTTTCAGGTATAGAGCTGCATACTGGCATACTTTGTATACTGGCGACGACCGGAGTAGTTTCATCACCGGGTAGTTGGCGAAGTATGGGAGAGGCCTTTGCCCTGCAGTGGGCGTAGCCAGGCTGATGATGATGACTGGCGAGGACGATCTGCCTCGCACAGGACGTTGCAAACGGAGCGAAGTGTGGCGCGACTGCCTCGCCAATCGGGAGATCGCGAGAGGCAGCGCGTGGGTGACGCGCGGGCGCGATCCACAGCAGCCGCCGCAGAGAGGCCTTCGCTCACGCAGCGCTTTGTTTTTATACGCAGCGTGTTTCACGTAATTTGAACCAAGGATCAAAAAACAAAAAAAGTGGTTAGCCGCAGCTGAATGAAACCAACGCAGGAACGGGCGCTTAAGAGCTGCGCTCTAAAAGGACAAGAGAGAAGGCTGGAAGCGCAGTACGCATACATTCATCATGAACGAAAACCAACTCACGCAACTTGCTGTACTACTGCACTATGAAATGTGTTGACATGACGAGGAAGCGGTTATGAGGAATTATTCTTAAGTTTGACATTGAGTGCCAAATTATCTCCCGTTTGCCCCTTTCTCGCCTTCTTTTTTTCATTTCTGGCGTTCCTATTTGCGTTTGTGCTTTTCTGTACACAATATGACGGAAGGTCTACAGCAACGGGAAGAAACCCGAGTTTCAAATTTCTGTTGATGTTTATCAGTTTGATTAGGAGCATCGCTGCATTGTGCTCCCGCCATGCCTTCCGCTTAAGTTAGATATGGAGAGCCTAGAAAAGTGGGCAAGTTGGTGCTGATCGATTCATAGTTGATAAAAGCGCACTGAAAACGAAGACGAAGGAAGGCACGTGTACAGCACAATGGACAATGTCCGACACACCTGCGCGTAGGTCCCTAGATGGATCAGTCATGTATGCTCTGCCGACTTGTACTTAGATCACCAAGGCTAGATTTAAGAAACTATCTCTTTTAAAGTACTCCGCAAAACAGACCACTGCAATACAAACAAACACAATTACGATGCAGTATTACACCACATTATCTTTATTTACACAGGTTTGGCCTGACGCTGTCCCCTCCCTGCCATATCTGCAATGAACCCGAAACCATCGACCATATTTTATTAGCCTGCCATCGATTCGCAACGCAGAGAAATAAATACTGGGAAATTCCGTTCCGAAAGTTAGGTATTGCTGTAAACACTGAAAACATTATCTGACTTCGGGCATCTACATTGGGTTTAAGCCACTGGAACATACGCATGGCCGTATGCGAGTTACTTGTTGACACAAGCAGAATATCTAGTTAATTTATGGATTTATTATCGATTATTTTACAAAATTTTAATGTACACTGATTAAAATTTATTGCCTTCTAGTTTTCTCTCCTTTCAAAGAGCACACGGTTTCCTTGAAGGAAAAACAATGTCTATAACATTGGTTTGTCTCATTGTATAACTTCAACCGCTCTCTCACATATACTTTTTTCCCTCAAGCTTCAACAACGCTGCATAGATTTAATACGACGTGCTAGTAGCCTTGTCAGGCAGTGGAGGGGGCCTGTTTCGTTACCGTCCGTGGAGCGACAGGACGAGCTTGTTAGCTCGACGCGGCCACAGATCTCCAGATCGTCTCCGCAGCGGCATTTGTGGCGCCGCCACAAGACCGGCGCGACAAGCGGGCGTCGCCTGCCTACCCGCGTCCGGTCATTTCCAGCGTTCTGCGAAACGCCGGGAGGAAAGAAGCAGCGCGTGAGGACAATCAGCAAGTGCCGTGCTACTTTAGCCGTAGAAAAGGGTTATTTGCGCTGAACGTCTAGTTCTTGCTGAACATGCGAGGGTCCTTACTAGTGCACCGGATGCCTACTTGAGCCGCAATTTCACCGAATCAGAGCTGCATCACACATAGGCGCCGACTACAGGGAGGGGGGGGGGGGGGGGTGCTCGAGCCCCATCCCCCCCAAGCCCGCTAATCGCAATATAAATAATGTTTCCCGAGGGCCTGTGACCCCCCCCCCCCCCCTTAGAATTAGCGATGGGGTCAGGGGGCGTCATGTCTTCTTTTGCACGGTTTTCGACAAATCGACTGAAGAACTACAGTTGCCTCAAGGCTGAAAGCACAGCACATCCTTAAATTGTCTCATCCTGGCCACCTGGTCTCATCCTGACTTTCTCAGCGCCGCCGCCCGTTGCTAGAAATTTCGGGCCATGTTATGCAAGAGCGTGCTCGGCGTGCTGCATGTTGTTATTTGGTTTTTAGGTCGGGCTTCGAGCAGCGCAGTAGACAATCCCGACTTATGGGAAGTCGTGAAGTGTGAGCGTTGAGCTCGAGTGTTAAGCGTTGTTGTGGCTTTGGTAGCTGAGCGCGGATCTTTTGTTGCTTCTGCGTGTTACCGTACCGTTTTTGAAGTGTTATATAAAGCAAGTCCTTCTGTTTCTCCGTGGGCCGTCCATCCACCGTCTGCAAGTCTGTCTGCGACAAGCCCCCCGCCAAACCAGTGTGCAATCCGAGGTAGGAACCGAAGTGAAGAAAGAAGAAACTTTACCCGACATATTTGTTTTTGGTGCGTACAGACTGTAAACTGTTAGCACGAACAAACGATTGGCGCGTTTTCCATGTTTTTAGAGCAAAGCTGATTACCGCTAGCCCCCTATGAAATGCCCGCATGTGTGCTCTCGTAGGCGTGAATCTGTGTTGGCTACCGTGTTTGACAGCTTCACTCAATCTGTCAGAGCTCCTGACCTTAATTTATCCCCTCCCACGAAATCTGCATTCTGCCGCTTCATTATTCCAACCTCTGCCCTTTCGGTATTGTTATTGTCGTTTTGTTTCGTATCGAGTTTGACAGTTCGTTTACATTTTTAAAAGACGAAAAGTTTATCATATGTCTTTAGATTTCATATTGTTAGCTTATTGTGAAAATGTTCGTACTGCCGTGTTTCTTAGACACGAAGTGTTTAGAATTTCTTTGAAATTTTTGAAATGTTAGCTTATCGTGGAAATGTTTGTACTGTCCAGTGGTTCTTACAAACGGAAGGTTTGTAATGAGTTTGTAATATTTCAATTGTTAGCTCGTGGAGGAAATGTTTGTGTTCTCCAGTGTTTTCTCTCACTTTTACTAAGGGCATTATGAATGTCTACTAAGAGTTCACATGTTTTTCAGTTTCTTTTTTCATTTATTTGCGAGGGCGAATCAGAAAGTCTTACGCCCTATTTTTTGTTTAGTCAAATTACGGCTGTAAATGCGAAGTCAACACATCCATTACCAGCGACGGACCATTCTTCGATCGGCACGGCGCTGCTGTCAGTTGTTGAAGATGGCGGTTGCGCTTGACGCATCCACGGCGTGCGAGCAACGAAGTGTGATTCGTTTCCCATGGAGCAAGGGACGGACGCCCATCGAAATCCACAGCGAAATGCAGCCCACGTATGGGGAAAGGTGTCTCGCTCTGAGAAGCGTGAGGTGGTGGTGCTGCTAGTTCGCAAAAGGCCGTGAAGGCTTGCATGACAATTAGCGTTCGGACGAAGTCAGCCGGACGTATCCTACCACAGGGGCATCTCAAATTTAGTGCTGCGATGAGACAAATGCCTGAAACGGTGTAGGGAATATGTGGAAAAATAGTGTAGGGCACGTATAATAGTACGTATATTTGTAATTACCTGCATGCTCCTTATTTAGGCTAACCAAAAATAGGGGCAAGGACCTTCAGATTCAACTTTGTATTTAGTATCTCAAGAGCCATGCGGTTATTTTTTTAACATATTCGCTCCACTAAAGATAAACAAACAAAACTTATGTTTACACATATTGCATCTCTGCCTGTGTATATATATCTTTTGCCAAGGAACATGTGCGGGGGACGGACGAATGAAAAAAGAGAAGGTGCAAATTCCCCCCCCCCCCCTTCCCCAGCCCCCGGCAGGCTATAATTTCAACGCCTACGGCATGACAGCTGTATGCCACAAGAAGTCGCGTTATGCGACACGTCCCAGTCAACTAGCGTATGCCGAAGTCAGTGACTTGCGACGTTGCACGCAAGGATTTCTAGGCGACGTTTCCCACAACGCGAGGGCATTTAATGCCGTTGGTAAGCCGTCATGGGGTAATTATTCCGTCCAACATTTACGCTGTACTCCTTTATCGAGGCTAACCGAGCAATATTTCGTGTCTGTCACGGCTTCAATGATACACCAAGTAATTGGCGTTGGAGAAGCCCAGCAGTTGGCTTGTGCGGCACATCCACCTGCGAGGGCCACCAGGTAAGCGGTTCGAGTGCCGCTATCATACAAACTTCAAAAACTTTGTTTCGTTTCGTGCGCCAAGAGGAGGGGCGCTAGTTTCGCCAACATCTTCTGCCGCGGAAACGAGGCGCTTATCGTCGCCGTGCCACACTGCTGCTTCTCTGGTAGCTGCGAGCTATTATTATTCCCCACGCGACGTGTCCGCCTGGCTCTCCTTCGACCGCCCCAAGGCTGGCAGCAGGACCTCTAGAAGGTCCGCCACAAGGTTCTTCTTAGACAAGACTTGCGACACCACGCTATTATGAGGTCAATAAATGCTATCGTAGTTTACATACCAGGCGCTGGCACTTTCTTTGTATTTTCTGACAGTCGTTCACTAAAAATTTGTTGCGACAGTGTTGAGAACATAAACATGAAGATTTCGGGGCACCTGCAAGACTACTTATTCCCGACAAGTTGCAACACGAAGGCACAATTACAAAGAAGAAACCCGGCACTACAAACTAAGTTGTTAGTAGCAAACTGTGACGTATGTCTGCGTGTCTCCTGTGTAATTGTGCTTTCGCGCCACAATATGTGGTTAAGGGAACATCACCTAGCCAAACAACAAGTCCTCCTGCCAAACTTTTATTCGCGACCCACGCTATCACCGACAGCTCATTTGCAAACCGGTGAAGCCAGCATTGAACGAAGATGCTGGCAATGAAGCAATGAACGACAATCTCATGGGCATCATTAAGGAGTGCGCAATAGAAGTCGGTGGTAACGTCGTTAGACAGGAAACCAGAAAGCTATCGCAGGAGACGAAAGATCTGATCAAGAAACGCCAATGTATGAAAGCCTCTAACCCTACAGCTAGAATAGAACTGGCAGAACTTTCTAAGTTAATCAACAAGCGTAAGACAGCGGACATCAGGAACTATAATATGGATATAATTGAACAGGCTCTCAGGAACGGAGGAAGCCTAAAAACAGTGAAGAAGAAACTAGTAATAGGCAAGAATCAGATGTGTTCGTTAAGAGACAAAGCCGGCAATATCGTTACTAATATGGATGAGATAGTTCAAGTGGCTGAGGAGTTCTATAGAGATTTATACAGTACCAGTGGCACCCACGACGATAGTGGAAGAGAGAATAGCCTAGAGGAATTCGAAATCCCACAGGTAACGCCAGAAGAAGTAAAGAAAGCCTTAGGAGCTATGCAAAGGGGGAAGGCAGCTGGGGAGGATCAGGTAACAGCAGATTTGTTGAAGGATGGTGGTCAGATTGTTCTAGAGATACTGGCCACCCTGTATACGCAATGCCTCATAACCTCGAGCGTACCGGAATCTTGGAAGGACGCTAACCTAATCTTAATCTATAAGAAAGGGGACGCCGAAGACTTGAAAAATTATAGACCGATCAGCTTACTGTCCGTTGCCTACAAAGTATTTACTAAGGTAATCGCAAATAGAATCAGGAACACCTTAGACTTCTGTCAACCAAAGGACCAGGCAGGATTCCGTAAAGGCTACTCAACAATAGACCATATTCACACTATCAATCAAGTGATAGAGAAATGTGCAGAATATAACCAACCCTTATAAATAGCTTTCATTGATTACTAGAAAGCGTTTGATTCAGTCGAAACCTCAGCAGTCATGGAGGCATTACGGAATCAGGGTGTAGATGAGCCATATGTAAAAATACTGGAAGACATCTATAGCGGCTCCACAGCCACCGTAGTCCTCCACAAAGAAAGCAACAAAATCCCTATAAAGAAAGGCGTCAGACAGGGAGATACGATATCTCCAATGCTATTCACAGCATGTTTACAGGAGGTATTCAGAGGCCTGGAGTGGGAAGAATTGGGCATAAAAGTTGATGGAGAATACCTTAGGAACTTGCGATTCGCTGATGATATTGCCTTGCTTAGTTCCTCAGGAGACCAATTGCAATGCATGCTCACTGACCTGGAGAGGCAAAGCAGAAGGGTGGGTCTGAAAATTAATCTGCAGAAAACAAAAGTATTGTTTAACAGTCTCGGAAGAGAACAGCAGTTTATAATAGGCAGCGAAGCACTGGAAGTGGTAAGGGAATACATCTACTTAGGGCAGGTAGTGACCACGGATCCGGATCATGAGACTGAAATAGCCAGAAGAATAAGAATGGGTTGGGGTGCGTTTGGCAGGCATTCTCAAATCATGAACAGCAGGTTGCCACTATCCCTCAAAAGGAAAGTGTATAACAGCTGTGTGTTACCAGTACTCACATATGCGGCAGGAACCTGGAGGCTTACGAAAAGGGTTCTGCTGAAATTGAGGACGACGCAACGAGCTATGGAAAGAAGAATGATGGGTGTAACGTTAAGGGATAAGAAAAGAGCAGATTGGGTGAGGCAACAAACGCGGGTAAACGACATCTTAGTTGAAATCAAGAAAAAGAAATGGGCATGGGCCGGACATGTAATGAGGAGGGAAGATAACCGATGGTCACTAAGGGTTACGGACTGGATTCCAAGGGAAGGGAAGCGTAGCAGGGGGCGGCAGAAAGTTAGGTGGGCGGATGACATTAAGACGTTTGCAGGGACAACATGGCCACAATTATTACATGACCGGGGTAGTTGGAGAAGTGTGGGAGAGGCCTTTGCCCTGCAGTGGGCGTAACTAGGCTGATGATGATGATGATGAAGCCAGCATTTGCGAACCGGTTAGGTATGCAACACATCTGCCCCTTCTGCAAGTTTTCAAGAACGAAACCGGTACATAACGTAATGGAATGTACGGTAGAAAGGGGGGGTTAGTCAACTTCCAAAGAAATCGTGAACAGGGAACGCACTCTGCAAGGCCCAATACGTGGATTTGACAAACTCTGAAAACTAATCCCGCGTGTTCTTATGTATTGCGTACATTGATCCCTTAACGAAGTATAAGGAAGGCTACCTTCATTCAGTGAAATTCCTTGACTCAACGACCTTCCCACACACGCAGTGACTCGCAAAACCCGTTTACTTCACGAACGCGGCTCGAGAACGGTGTTGCACACGCGGCGAAGAACAACTCGCCCTTTCGCTCCACTTCGATTCGCGTTACCTGCGGCGGAAAGGTCAAGTGCGCACAGTTCCCCGACCTCTGGCCTTTAGCTACTCGTGCGTGGCCGGATTCCCCCGGCCCGACAGCTTCGCTTACGCAACTGCTTCCGCCGGCCTGCACTCCCGGCACGCGATCGGAGGCGTCGTTGCGCCCACGTATCGGAGACCTCGCGCGCAGGTGAACACGAACACGGCGGGCTTTTCTCCTGCCGAACTTTCTCCGCCAAGAAGCTACACGAATGCCTGCTCCTCGTGAAATGAATCTGGCAGCTGCACTACACGCACGTCCCTCCCCAGAGAGAGAGAGAGAGAGAGAGAGAGAGAAACAGAAAATCAGTCACAAAAAGTTTGATGTTACGTAATGACCTCACCGGTATCGCGTATATCGTTTATTACGCTTTTCTGTCGTTCTCCGCGATGAGCTTGTTAACGCGTCCGTCATATCTTATTGTAGAAGAAATAATACTGTCAATTACGATCAGCTCTGGGCCGTCCAGCAGGTCCTCGAGGCGCTCGAAAGGCAGAACCCAGCGAGCCGGCAACGGCGAGCGGAGACCCGCGCCGAGTAACGGCGACTTCGAGGATGACGTAGGCCCTCGTCGGGGCGCGCGAGCGCCCAACTGCAGGCATTAATAAAATTGGCTCCAATCCAATCCAATGTCAATTACGGCTTTATATTAATAGACTAAGCGTCTGATGGAAAGCGATCTGGGGACGTAAGAACACTTGAAACAGAAATTTGAGTCGGTAATTAAGTCAAGATATATAGGTTTGACGTTCCATCCTCCACATTCAACTTGCATTCACGATCTGTAAGCAAGGAACTGAGAGCAAGGGTTTCGCGCATAAGCCGAAACGTCAAATGCATATTTTGACTTCGTCAATCGTGAAATATATTGCGAAGGAAGAAAAGAAACCTTGCCACAGTAACATCGACGGAAGGCTGCGTATCGAAAAGGAGTGCAAAAGTGTTTGACGACCCCTGGAACACAATTCGCATCGAAGTTGCACTGCTGGCCGTTGCTGTAGGGTTATAGGCACATGCCTACATGCAAAGCGCCACAATGCGATATAATGCCACTCCCGTAGTCGCCTACCAATGCAGGAGAACATATACTTATACGCCGAGAGCTGACGGTCAAGCTGACGCAAGACGAGAGAGAGAGAGAGAGAGAGAGAGAGAGAGAGAGAGATTCCTTGATGGGATGTTTGCCTGGCTGTACAGTCGCCGACAAAAGTGGTATACTCCACGCAGTCCACGCTGCGGGAGCCGGAGCAACGGCAAACTAACGTATGGATGGATGTATGTTATGAGCGTCCCCTTTGGAACGGGGCGGTGGGTTGCGCCACCAAGCTCTTGCTACTATACTGCCTAATATTCTACCTAGGTTAAACAATGAAAAATGAAAAAAAAAAACACTATGAACTACCACGCCCAAACTTTCTGATCCTCTCTTGCGAGCTGTGCTTTTGTACGTCTCCGTCTTTTGTCGTTTCCCTACTTTTCTTCCACCAATCCTCCAGTCGCCTCTTACTAATGTCTATTGCGGACATGTTTGCTTTACCACTGCTCCCTCTGAACCCAAGGGCTTCAAGGAGGCCAGTGGTGCCTAAATCGACCGCTGGGTAGACGTCTTCACATTATAATAAAACATGCTCCGTAGTTTCCCTAGCTTTACCACAGCAAGCACATGCTTCTTCTTCCTTCTGATATCTCGCTTTATAGGTGCGTGTTCTAAGGCATCCTGATCCCGCTTCGAAAAGTAATGAGCTTCCCTCGCTCCGATACGCTAAACCGCATCGGAGCGCCATCTACAGGCAGCACCTGGGAGCATGTCTGCCGATAATAAAGGGCACCCATTGGCTGTCTAGATCCCAGATGCCGCCTGTAGATCGCGTCGCGATGCAGTGTGTCGCTGCTCCGGCTCCCGCTGCGTGGACTACGTGGAGTACACGCGTCGCGACGCAGTGTGTCGCTGCTCCGGCTCCCGCTGCGTGGACTACGTGGAGTACACCACTTTTGTCGGCGCCTGTACGTCTACAGACGTAGGGAAAGACAACAGAAAAAGTTTTCCAAAGGAACACTGTCATTACCCGCATTCATAGCCGTGTTGAGGGACAGGCTGATGATATAATTATTTTTTAAATTCTTGCGTCAAACTGGTATTTCAAACAGGCGAAACCAGCCTGTATAACGTCGAGAAATAGAACGCTAGGAACGTGAGCGGAGACCGAGCGCTGAGCGATATATATGTAAATTTAGCTGCTTCGTGCGTATGCATAAAGGCGCGGTGAATAGACTGAAGTCACAAGGAAAGAAAGTCCGTCAGCATTTTGTCTTTAATTATTTGAAATAATTGGGATTCGTGGAATAAATTTGCGAGACATATCAAAGAAATCTCGCATGGTGGGCGAGAATGGCCAAGCGACTCCGATGTAGGTCGACTCTGTACGCAAATGAATGCGGCACGGTTCGCAAAATGGAGTGCAGCGCTGTATATACGTTACGGCTGACGTCACCTTCTCGGAGGCCCACTGCTCGGAGTTGTTTGTACAGGCCGTGCTCTTGTACTAATGAGTGAAAGGGTCGCGCTTTATTTTTATTACACTGACAACCCACGTGCTCTCCCTCAGGGTGCGGAAAAATTTCGTGGCCTCGTATCTCTAGACAGAATTTGACGTATAAGTTATTTTTCAATGCTGAAACACCGAAAAGACGCTCTTAACCATTAAACGATAGCTGAGCTACGTGGGCTCCGACCGCAAGGAGCTCCGGTTCGAATCCTACTCGTGCCGAACAGATTTGATGAAACGCTGGCGAGCACCGCCCTTATTGCACGATCGGACGACTACGGTGCTCGCTCGCAGGCATTCTCGTGTGGAGTTGCACTCAGAGAAAAACAAACTGACAGCTGTAAAGGTGCGCACTTGCTTACCCTGAGCTGTCACGCTGGTTCTCTACAATGGTGATCGCCCCAGCGTGTATCACCAAGTATTGAAATGTGCCGTCTTAGCTATCGTGTCGTTATTATAGTACTATAATCTTTCCTTGGCATGTACGCAACATAGATGCCAACTGAGTTGTTGACTAATAAACCTTACTCTTTTACATTACGCATCACCCTACTTAAGATAACAAGAACGAGAGAAGGCGAAAAAAGGAAATCCAGTCGATGGCGTTCGAAATTCATGAACGGAGTCGAGTGAGCAACGCTGAAAATTTGGGTCCCAATTAGCTGACGCTATATCCTAAGCCTGTGTAGACCCGGAGCAGCATTTTGTAACAGTTCATTTCATTTCCCTTTGTTCTTGCCCTTTGTCAGTGGTTCGCAATGCATCGCAGCCCCATAATCGAGATCGGCCAATCGGAGAGACGAAGCTTTTATTTTAATGCATTTTAAATACCTCAACCATCCAAATAATGGTGCTTAAGTAACGACTGAGCGCAGTTATTTGTAGAAGGTACTTTGATCAATTACTCCTTTGAATCAGGTAGGGTTGGAGCGGCGCCTGGAGTCGGGGGGAGGATCATCACACTCCGTCGAAGTTCGCACGAAAAACGGCGACAAGTGGTTTAAGTTGGTAGAGGCGAGGATAGCGGGCTGGTGTCACGGCAGGGGTTCGAGGTGCTGTGCGACAAAGGTTGAGAAAAACAAGGACGAGCCACGTTGTGACGCCATTTCACGGGGATAACGTTTGAATGATAGGAATAATCAGAGAAGGTAAATTGAACGGCGCCGTTTAGAACTGCTTCTGACGTTATTTATGAAATCAGTTTTCTGAGGGTCACAGACTGCGCATGCATATACAGTTTAGGCCGGGTTAAGCTTTGATAGGCTCTTACAGTCTTACTGGGGAGGGGGCTAAATGAAAGTTACGTCGTAGACAACCGGGTACGCGGTTGGCTTCGTTAGTTACGTACGCTGCGTGAAGGAACCACGTAAAATTTGACGAGAAATTGATGCCTAAGTACTATTCCGCTCTGTGAACTACAACGAACTACAACGCGAAAGCGCGGGGCAAAGCGGTCGCACGCTGTAGCGCACACTGAGCGCGATAGTACCTGAAAAAGCATGCGCTGATGATCTGACAGTTTGGAATGAAATACCGTAATGCTGCGTAAGAACTACGTCTAATGAAAGGATACTGCAGCGATGCTTGCTTAGCATTTTATGACATGAGCCATGTGTTGCACCAGTTTACCACTGAGCGAAGATTAGATTCAAGGGCATGATGAGTAAATAATGAACAGAATAGGAACGAAAAGAATATTTTCAAAATGCGGCGCCTGCACATTTTATTTGCAAGCTACGATTAAACACTACTCTCCGCGGTGACGGCGTAGTGGCTATAGCATCGCGCTGCTATAGGCCCGAGGTCGCGGGATTGAATCCCGGCAACGGAGACCGGATTTGGATTGGGGCGAAATGCAAGAACGCCCCCTTTAATCAGGTGGCCAAAATTAACCCGGAGCGCCTTCCCCCCCTTCCCCCCCCCCCCACCGCCCTACCACACGGCGTGCCCCATAATCATACCATGGTTTTAGGATGCAATATCTCTGGATTCTACTTACTTAAACGGGTGCGAGCTCGCATTGAGCCACGCAGATTGCGTGTAGACGGTGGCCGCAGCGTAAACAGCGCAAGCGAACGGAACACGTGACTAAGCGCAATCACCATTACCTGTGCCACATGAGATTACACCAGCGGGCCAACCTCTGCGTACGCCACAACTATCTGTCCCCCTTCTCTTCTTGTTCGATTAGAGGACAAAACAAAAATAAACTACAGAGAAAGAAAAATAATTACCTTCAGAAAGTCAATGCATGGTTTCCTAAAGAAACAAGTATCCATAAGCATTATGTGTAGGTCGCAATTCCCTCTCGCTTTCTCGTTTCTTATTCAAATTTCACCTCGTGCCATAAGCCGAGCTATGCATGGTATATGTATCGTGTGCAATGAAATCCAGCAGTTCTCGCTAATATGCAATGTGGCCCTGCACACGTCATTACTTATTCTGTACGGACTTGAATAAAACAATAGAGAATGATCTCGCTGGCTTAAAATCTACTGGAATACCTAAATCCCGCGAGCTTATAACTGGGGGCCGCAAGAAAAAAAATATATATACGCATGAGCTAACATAACCGCCTCACAACGCAGGCAATAACGTAGACATTATAGTGGAATGATACTGAGCTTCAAGGACACCTTGTAAATTATCCTTAGATGTGTTTACCGCAGAAAGAGGATGATGTGCGAGAACGCCGGATACGCTGCACAACGCACTGAAATGCAGTTCCACAGTCACATGAACACATAGGGCGCGTTATTTTTCACTATGGAGACGCAATTCACCGTTACTTGACCGAGGCAGGAAGCTTCGCCCAAGTTAACGTAGCTGTCAGGAGGGGTACAAGCTCTGTCCTAACAAAGGTTCCGTACCAGGAACAGTGCCGCTGAAATGTGAAGAAAAACAAAAAGAAAGAAAGATAGAATGCGGCCTTTCGCTTAATGGGCGATGCCTACCGGCGCTTATCAGAATTAACTATGAACACTGCGAACGCGATAATCGGCGCCCTTCCACATATACGACCGGGACATACCGTCCAAGAGGGAGTACAGACGGCACGCGTACGCGCCGCTAATCAGACAAATCAATCACCGCCGCTGTGCTCAGCGCATCGTACAAAGGCGGCTCGGAATAGCCACGTTCCCAATCAGCTTAAGCCGCCTGCCAGGCTCCCTCGTACCAGACGAGCCTTCCCTCCCCCCCCCCCCCCCCCACACACACACTGCTCTAAGGCGTCGTGCGTACGCGCCAACAACGTTCGCTGGGGGGCCTTCATTACCGCTCGAGACTTGTCCGTGCAACGGTTAACGAGCGCGGCAATTCATTACCACCTTTCACTAAGCTGCCGATGGGTCCGCAGAGGGCAGCCATCCCTGCACGCAGTCCGAACGTTGCCTCAGGTGCCGAGTACCGACGAGAGAGCGCGTCGCCAAGTCCTCGCCTCCCGCCACACATGCGCGGCGAGTTGAGGCACGAGTCAGGTTGCCCCCCACAAAAGCTGCACGTTTTCCCGCGGAGCGCAAGTGCCTGGCGGCAAAGCTTATATATATATATATATATATATATATATATATATATATATATAAGAGAGAGAGAGAGAGAGAGAGAGCTGTTTGTGGCCGTGTACTGGTGCTAGATAACGTGATACACTAGCTGCACGCACCTGCTGGAAAGCGAGCGCTCCGCCAGCTGCTGCCCGAGAACGGGGTCACTCACATAGCGCTTTCCATTCAGCGCAGGAAATATCACCGTTAATTTTTAAGCAACACTGACCGCTATTCTATGCGACAAAAGTTCTATTTTGTGGAAAATAAGTAGCCGCCATGGCCCCTAATGTCTGTTACCGAAAGATTAGTTTGCGACGGTCGTGATCGCTTGAATGCTGACGCGGTATCGCAGCAGAATTAGCCGTCACTCTACCCGAGGGGTAAACATTTCTCACTTGGAGCACATATCGTAACTTGAGAGCGCCACCAGCTTTGGGGTACCCAGCTGCTGTCCTTGGCTTTTCGTATATAAAGGTTGCACCTGCGTTGTCATACTCCAGGAGCGCAGGATACTTGCACAAAAATTCTGCGAACAAGTCAGTGTCCAGACGCCTTGCGTAATTATTTAGAAGGACAGTTGCCGCCTCACGGCATTTGATAAGAAAATACAGAAAAACGGGGCATCGCCTGCCTATTGAGCACACACGCACATGTCCATCGCAGGCATCCTTCAAAAGGAGCGAAGGTGAGCTACGAATCACGGTGCTCAGCTAGGCTACAACTAGCACTTCTCGGGGCATCAAGCGCTTGTAAAGCTCGAGTTTTTCACAATGTCTCGCTTAAGAGGCTCGAGCTCGAGTGACCCTGCCCTTGACACGTAGGTGTACAGGTACTGAAAATATCAGTGCGGTCCTCTTTCCTACCTTCCATACCCTCCCTTATTTATTGCAGGCATTTATTGCAGACATTTATTGCCTATAAATGGAGGAAGTATATCAGGAAGGGAACCATTTTAGCCTGGAACATGAAATTCAAAACTCAATGCAAAAGCCTACGCGCAGTTTTCAGCCTTTCCCGAAATATGAAGAACTTGAAACCGAACTGCAGCGCCTACGCGTGGTTCGCTGGCGGAGCAGAAAGAAAAAAGAGGCGAACAAATCCACCCACCATCTCGGAGAGGCAAGGCAGATGCAAAAGAAGATTCAGCGCCGCAGTGATACCTGCAATCTCAAAAATGAAAACAATTCTCTAAGTCGTTTGGTCCACGTCAGCGCTTATCTCAGATATGGAGAACCGTGCGTGGACTTCGCGTATCACCGCAACAGCGTGCTCCTTTCAAATATCTCGCTCTGCACCAAGGTTGACGAGAGACAAAGTGCTGAGGAATTTCGCTCAAGCCTTGTCGGCTTGCAGCCGGCAAGTCTTACAGGAAAAATACAGGAGTCACTCCTATGTTTCGGGACTATCATATAGATGCAATTCTTTCGGTGGAGGAGATTGAAGCGGCACTGGCGACTTGCAGGCGCTTTTCGTCACCTGTTCCGGACGGCGTTACCTATGCGGCGCTCGGCAATCCTGAGCACAAAGCACGACTCGAGTTGCAAAACCATTGCAGCGAGTCTTGGCGCAACGGTTTGGTTACACGTGAATGTAAATGCCGTAGCTTGGTCCCACTTCCCAAACCTGTTAAATCACCGTTAGATTTGTTTTTGTACCGCCCTATCCCTCTGCTCAACTGCATCGGAAAAAAAATGAAAAAAAAGGTCTTGACGCGCCTGGAATGGTATCTGAAAAATTACAACGTGTACCTGACTATATGGCTGAATTCCGGCGTGGGCGCTCATCCGTAGATACTGTCACCGATTTGGTCACGTTTGTTGAACATCAAAACACCTGAAACGACTTACTGTGCTCCTGGGCATAAAAGGCGCCTACGACAGCGCAGCACATCATTTTCAATACTGCCAGTCTCATCAGGGACCATAGCAGGTGGACATACAAAAATGAAATACATGGTAAGAAATTTGCACGTACAAATTGCGTGTCAATAAGCCAAACAAGGAACGCAAATGAACAAGGTAAGAATTATACGTTTTAAAAACAAAAACAAATATAGATATCACATATATAGGAGACATATGCGCAGCAATACAGAGAATAATGAAAAGGACATCAATAACAGTAAACACCTTCACGATAATCAGCATGGCTTACAAGAGTTGTAAAGCATATTATGTGAATAAGACTGCGTTGCTGATTGCTTGATATGGATTCTAACCGCGATGCGATTCCATTATATTATGCCATCACACAGGCTCTGATTGAAGCCTGAATCGGTGGCCCCACTTTTCAATGGCTATGCAGTTATTTGACCGACAGACATTTCTTCGTGATGACCGAGGATGGCTGCACGACTCACCACTAGACGTTCCGCGGAGCACCGCCAGGCGGAGCGCTGAGCCCGACACTATTCAACCTAGTGCTTGTTGGCCTTGCCCGATGATTTCCCAACGTAGTTCAAGCATCAATCTATGCTGATGAAATCTGCATCTGGACGTCTGCTGTAACGCGACTGCAGGTACGAGCAAGGTTGCAAAATAAGGCAGCTACGTTAACATCGCTGTACTTGCGAAAACGGAATCTAGAGCTGTCTTCAGAGAAATTGTTGCATTCACTCGGAAGGCAATGAGGCCTTACTCTGTAAGTGTGAATGGGCAAGCAATTGCAAGCGTACGGAAACACCGCTCTTTAGGGGTAATTAGCGACAGCGACCCATCATGGAACACGCGCATTTCATGCCTAAAGAGGAGGTTCTCGGCGGAAAGCCACGGGGCATATCGGTGCGGTCAATGCTGCAGCTTTATGATGCCTTCTACCTAGGTTACGCAAGACACAACCTCCTTGTGCTAGGCAACACCTGCAAAACAAACTAGCGTGCGCTCCAGGGACTACAAGCTTAATCCCTAAGGACATGTCTCGGTCTTCCAAAGTGTGCGTCTACAGCGGTAACGATTGTCATGGCGCGAGATCATCCAGCATCAACGTACATAGCCATCGACGCCCTCGGAGCATATTCGGCAGGTTGCCCGACTACCTTCACATTATTTTGCTTCGTTATCTGCAGAAAGGCCACATACAGCTTTCAGTCGTATAACTGCTGCCAATCGTACCACGTTGCCATTGAACTATAGATGCCTGCAGTGAGACCATCCTCATATTTATGGTGCCTGCACAAACCTGAAATACGCCTTACCATGCCAAGAATCAGGAAGAAAGCTAACATGCTTCGTTTGCCCAGAAAGAGGCCATATTAGGAATTTTACATGAGGTGTAGAGTGACCACGTACATGCTTGCATCGATGGCTCAGTCACATGTGCACCTACAAGTTCACCTGTCACAGTGGTGATTCCAGCAAGATCCGTCAAAATATAGCTAAAAACATCACACTTATCAGCAACGACAGCTGCTGAACTGGTGGCCCTGCGCGCAGCTGTTCAGTTCATTCAGAAGGTAGCACCCCATCGATATTGAATCTCCTGCGATTCCAAGGCAGCCCTGCAGAGTTTACTCTCCGCACTGCGTCATGGGTCACATGAGCAACTCGTCGCAGAGATCAGACAGGTCTACCATCGAGTAGGTGACGAAGGACACGATATAATGTATGAACGGTTGCCTAGTCATTGTGGCACACATGACAATGATCAAAGCGGACGCAGCTGGTCGATACGCCCATGACGGCGTCAACTGCGTTGCCATTCCTCAATCGAGAGCCGACGCAGCGAAAAAAAACTTTCCGCGCTTGCGTGTCATCTAACATTAGCTCAATGTAATTCATCCTAATTCACAAGTGCACGCATTCACACCCTGGACTATGATTTACGGCTCCGTATTCCGTCCGACATTCCACTACGTGACTGCACCCTTCAAGTCCGTCTATGGCTTGGAGTAGCATTGTGTACTTTCTGATCGGAATGGTCAATAGCCCACTTTGTGACTTATGCGAGTGCAGCGAAACAACCGGCAACTTCTTTGCGAGTGCCCTCGTTTCAACCCGCAAACAGCAGCCCTCTTAGCCACCCTAGACCAACTGGACAAGCACCCCCTCTTGGAATAAACTTTATTTGTAAAAATGAGCTCAGTGTGGAGTCGTCCGAGGTGGGCGGCATCCCTATTCCAGGATGCCGCGAGCCTCAGCCGATAGCTTGGACTTGCTCACCAGAGAATGCTGGTCTTCAGGGCTCGGCCTTGTCAGCTGGGCCTCACACTGCTCGACGGTTGGTCCGGTCATTTGTGGTATCGATGCGTTGTGCCCGCACTACCATACCATGCGGTAGAAGGTATCGGGCGCAGAGCAGAAGGCGCGCTTAATTGTAAGTGTGTTTCGTAGGATACGTGGCGTGCAGCAGGGTGCTGAGCGGGAATGTGCCGGTCTGCAGTTTACGGAAGATCATCGCCTCTTCTCTAGTCAGATTGGGTTACGGGGGTGGGTAGGTCCTCCTACTCAGTCTGTATTGGCTCAGGATGTTTCCGGGACGCCATCGCCTAGCGGGGCTCACGAACCCGGTGGGATAGCCCGGATAATGTGATTTCGGTCAGCGGCGTGAGCCGCTAGATTACCCGCCAGGGACTCGTTTTCCAGGGACCAGGCAAAGTATATTAAATGAATATTGTCCAGTTTTTTTAGGATGCTCCGGGCTTGTTTAGAAATGCGGCCCTTTTGGTAATTTCTGCACGCTGTTTGTGAGACCGTGATGACTGTGATGTGATCTTCGTCTCGCTTGCCAGTCGTGGCCTCCAGAGCTATCGCCGTTTCTTCCGCGGAGTCGATGTCTGCAGTGTTCACTGAGGCCGCCGCTACCCCTTCTCCCTGGCCATTGATCACGCTGACAGCGTGGGCTGATCTGCTCTTATACTTTGTCACGTCGGTGTATCTGACTTCTCCACCTGTTGGGCCATCGTAGGCCTCACGTTTAGATTGTACTCTCGCTTGCCTGCTTCCTCGGTTGTGTTCCGGGTAAATGTTTCTGGGGATGCTGGCCACCATGATCTTCTCTCTCAGGGTTGGAGAGACCCGCTGTTTTCTGGATTCATATTAGACTGGGTAGCTCAATCTTCTTAGCGTGTCCCTTACGACGTATAGGTAACAGGCCGCGCTCACATTTTTATGCAGCATTGAACACGCTTCGCGTATTAGGATTGCGCTGCTCGAGACAGAGGAAAAGGATAGAACCACCCTGGACATTCGAGGACATCACATGCAACTTAAGTGTACCACGATTGCAATCAAAGAGCTGCATTCCATCTGCAGAAGCGAAGTCATTAGTCCTGGAATACCTGAACACGATTTACCCGAATCACCTACAAGTATACACAGATGGCTCTGTCAAGGCAGACGAAGACCGCTGTGCAGCTGCATTCTATATTCCCTCTCTAAGATATACGTGGTCTGGCCGTCTGGACTGTATAGCCTCGTCGACAGTTGTGGAAGGCGTAGCAATAGCTTCTACTCTGCGCAAGCTAAAGACTTTGCCTCCGCAGAATGTGGTTGTCCTTACGGACTCAAAGGCCGCATTACAACAAATATACCGTGGTTTGCCATCCCTCAAGTTCCCACGCAAATCACTAGCCATCGTGAAAGAACTTAACAACAAAGGCTTCACAGTAATGTTTCAGTGGATTCCTTCCCACATTGGCATCTCAGGAAACGAAAAAGCTGATGCGCTTGCACACGCAGCACTCTATCATCCTCCCAAAATCAAGGTTTCAAAGAGTACTCAAGTGCAAAAAAATCTGACATTCGAAATCACTTTCCGTCGCTTTGGGTTCCACCGCATATTCCCTGCGTAACCAAGAGATTGCACCGAGAGGAAGCCTCACTTCTATATCGAATAAGGACAGGATCTGCTAATACACCGGCCTGGTTATTTAAAACGGGGCAAATCAATTCTCCAAACTGTACGGCATGCAACGAGACAGGAGACATTGAGCATTTTTTGTGGTCCTGCCAGCAATTCCAAGATGAAAGAGACACTCTCCTGAAAAATCTGCAAAACAAGCACCTTCCGCATGCGCGCCTGCAAGACCTTATATTTCCCGAGGGATCAGTTATAGCCCGCAAAGAAACTTCACGTCTCCTCATCGATTTCTTAAGAGAGACGGGTTTGATGGACATATGGTGAAACCCGTCAGCGGTATTGTTCGCCAGGCTAAACCCGCCTGTTGCTACAATTCACCACCACCACCGCCACCACCACCACCACCACCCTGTCCATTCTGGTGAGCTCGAGTCGACCGCGCTGGAAAAACTGGACAATCGCCCTTTCACAGAACAAAAAGTTATAGGACACTGGTCCAGACGGGTTTCAGCACTCAAGGCCTTAAGGGCTCCGCTCAAGTTTTCCAAACATCCTCTATACTCCCGCATAGAGGAGGTTATTGCAGTATGATTTCGCTTTCTGCATTTGTCAGTCGAAGGCACCAGGATGTCGCAAGTGCAGAAATGCTACAATGAGAATCAAATTACCTAACGTTTCTCGCGAAAAAAGTCCACGCTCCGTGGGCTCAGAAAGCTCAGACAAATGCAAATTGTCTTGTCGTTTACAGCAGCGCAAACAACATGAGACCCACCTCACCACCTGCAAAATCCCATTGAACATACAAATAAATAGAAAAATCGAATATCTAAACAAAAGAAACGCACAAATAAACAAAAATGCTCAAGCGAGTTCGCGAAATGAGTGTAGTCCGTGATTATAACTGAACTTACTTTCGTGCCAAGGAAATAAGCAAAGCTGGAAGTTTCACGTTGTCAAGAATGGCGAGCCGCTAAGCAAGATTGCCACCTTGCCACCCGATTACGACAAGGGGTGCAAGACGCGCACCTCTCCCTCTCCGTCGCTGCAGCTGGGAGGCGTTCAAAGAAGCGGCCTTTGTGCTGAAAACCCGCTTCCTTGCTCCAGCCCCATCGACATTGTGACGGGACGAGTTCGGTGTGTGGACAATGATTCCAGAGTTCCCCAACGCGGAGCTGATTTGACACGCATGGACAAGCTGCCGTGGGGACGACGTATTTTGGAGCGTCTCACGCTTCGGCCTAGCACGGAACAACGAGCGACCCTCGATCGGCGCCGATAGTTTCCCGGAACGGCACCCCGCGCGGTTGCCTCTGTGTACAGAGCGCGGCTGCCTTTGTGTACGTAAACTGGTCTGCAGAGCAGCGGCGAGTTGGTGATGAGGAAACGAACAGTCGCCGCGTCGTAGGACCGGCGCATCGAGTGTATAAAAACTGTGGTTGTGCGAATGCTGAGGACACTTCTCTTGAGCAGTCATGTTAGACTGAGTCACTTCTCTCATGCAGTCATGTTGGACTGATACTCATTTTCTCAAGCAGTCATGTTAGACTGATTTAATTTCTGTAAATAAACCCTTTTTCCTCGTTCTCGATGAGAAGCAGTTCTTCACTTCATCAACGATCTCAGCGTAAATAAGTTGGACGACGGCATGGGCCAGCTACCTCCGAATTCATGCTGTACTCCAATCTTGGCAAAGGACCACGGACGATGGGATTGAGCCCCCAATCCTGACAACTGGCTGACAGCGGTGAGATGGACTTTGCGACATGGTGCTGTATCTGCGGTGAGTGCTTGGTTTTTGCTTTGACTCTCTAGGCTTCATTTTGTGGTTGTTCTGTTTAGAACAGTAGGGAAGCTAGATTGTTGTGTGTTAGCTAGGTTGTGTTTTACTAGCTAGATTTAGAGAGCAGAATCAAGGCAGTAAAGCAGCAGTCATGGAGTTAAGGACACTGCTGAGAGACGAGTTGTTGATTGTTGGTGAGGAACTGGGCCTAGATGTACGCAAGGAAATGCTCAAATCAGAATTATTGCAGCTAATTTCCAATCAGGCCAGTGAGCAAGATATTGAAATGGGATTGGAACTTCTCAAAAAGAGAGAGAAACGGGAAAAAGAAAGAGAAGAACGGGACAGAGAAAACCGAGAGAGAGAGGAACGCGATAAAGATCGCGAGTTTCAGTTAAGGAAAATGCAACTTGAACTTGAAAGCAAACGTTTGGAGTTGCCTCAAGGAAGTGAAGGCGCTCTGGGTCGATCAAGTGAGGCAGAATCGTACCGCATGGACAGGCTATTAAAGCCATTTGAGGTCGGGACCGACATAGGCTTGTTCCTAAGCAATTTTGAAAGGACTTGCGAGAAGATGAACTTCGGCCCGAGTACATGGCCACAGCGGTTGCTGTCTATGTTGCCGTGTGAGGCGGCGGAAGTAATCGCCAGACTGAGTGTGCAGGATGCATATGATTATGCAAAAGTTAAGGCTAGTCTCCTGAAGAAATACCGCCTTTCAGCCGAAGCTTTTCGGCAAAGGTTTAGGAGCACAGGCAAGAAAGATAGCGAGGGCTATCCGGAGTTTGCATATAGCTTAAAGGCCAACCTAGTCGAGTGGCTTAAAAGCGCGGAAGCGTACGACAGCAGAGACATGATCATTGAATGCATGTGTCTAGAGCAGTTTTACAAAACCATCCCCCAAGCTGTGAAACTGTGGGTGCAAGACAGAGGTAATGTAAACACTGTGGAAAGGGCGGCTGAATTAGCCGAAGAGTACGCAACCCGTAGAAAATTGAACGCCGAGGAGGGAAACTGGGACGGTCGAAATGGACCGCGGAAACCATTTCCGTTCAAAAAGGGTGCGCAAACTAGACGATCGAAGCCTGTAGACATGGCGGAAAAGCCCGCAGAAAAGAGCGAGGAGAAACTTAACGGAGAAACCGCACAAGAACAGAAAAGAAAGTTCGGATCTTTTAGACCAATTCGTTGTTACAAATGCCACAAACTGGGACATATAGCTGTAAACTGCGAGAAGTCTAGCGTAGTTTTTTCCTACGTGGAGGAAAAAGATGAGAATATGGAACTTTTAAGTCCATATCTCCACGACCTGCAAGTTAATGGAAAACCATGCCGAGTGCTAAGAGACAGTGCCGCCACGCTGGACATTGTCCATCCGTCTTACGTGATGGTAGATGACTTCACCGGAGAAGTAGCATGGATAAAACAGGTTGTAGAAGAACACAGCGTGTGTCTGCCCATGGCCAAAGTCAAAATCAGTGGACCATTCGGGGAGCTAGAGACTGAGGCTGCAGTTTCCAAATTTTTGTCACTGCAGTATCCCTACATCTTTTCGGATCGCTCGAATCAGTTACTGCGTGACAGAGGGCTGAAACTGGGAGAGGGCATAGTACAGGCATTGACCCGAGGCCAAGCTCGTAAGATCGTGGCGCTTTCGGCTGAAAATGCTCAAGCTCCTCCAGCTGAAGCAGAAAAGGGGATAGCTTCAATACCCGAATCCGAGCTAGGCCCGAGGGACAAAACAGTTGAGGAGAGCCTGCCAGCTGACCAGCTCAATGAGAGCGTAGCACTAGAGTGTCAGAGTTCTAGCCTGCAGGAAGAGCAAGCAGACGCGCTCCCAAGCGAGACAGGGTCGTTATTATCACCGGCCTCAAAGAACTTTGATCAACTCTTACGTGTGGATAGAGAGTCACTGGCAGCTGAGCAAAAGAATGATGAGAGCTTAGCAAAATTACATGACACCGCTAAAGAAGGCATTGCTAGGCGCAACGTAACAATACATGAGAGAGGAGGATTGTTGTATCGGCATTACAGAGATCGAAAGGGTAGGATTTTAGATCAGTTAGTCATACCTACTAAGTATCGGGAGGACCTTTTGAGTCTTTGTCATGGAAATGGGTGGTCCGGCCACCTAGGCATAAACAAATCAAAGGAAAGATTGCTTATGGAATACTACTGGCCTGGCTGTTTCAAAGATGTAGAAAACTTTGTAAGATCATGCGACGCCTGCCAGCGTTCTGGTAAACCAGGAGAGACTTGGAGAGCTCCACTGAAGGTAGTGCCCTTAATAACAGAGCCTTTCAGACGACTGGTAATAGACACGGTAGGGCCTCTTCCAAAAACAAAATCAGGCTACAGGTACTTGTTTACCATGCTGTGTCCGGCTACCAAGTTTCCAGAAGCAATCCCTTTGAAAGAGCTCAGCTCCACCGAAGTAGTAGACGCGCTTTTGACAGTGTTTGCACGAGTTGGGTTTCCAGCCGAAATTCAGGCAGATCAAGGGTCAGTATTCACGAGCGCACTGACTTCCACATTCTTGCAAAAGTGCGGGGTAAAGTTAATACACAGTTCTGTCTATCACCCTCAGTCAAACAGTGTAGAGAGGTGGCATTCGGTGCTTAAGCGAGTTTTGCGTGCGCTCTGTTACGAGCACAAGGAGGACTGGGAGAACTGTCTGCCGGCAACTTTGTTTTCTTTGCGAACGGTTCCACATGAGGCGACAGGGTTCTCACCAGCAGAACTAGTGTATGGGAGGACACTCCGGTCTCCACTGAGAATGTTAAGAGAGATGTGGGAGGAAAGAGGGGAGAGTCCAACCGTGGTTGAATACGTGCTAAATTTACTGGAGCGACTAAGCGCAACCCAAGAACTAGTCAAAAGGAACACGGAAATAGCTCAAAGGAACGCCAAATTCTATTACGACAAGAATGCGAGGCTTCGTACGTTTAAAGTCGACTTAACGATGAAAGCGGAAAAGTGTAGGTTTGGTTGTTCGCAGGTTACTTATCTGGGCCATGTTGTCGGTCAGGACATGAGACGGCCGGCTGAGCTGAAAATAGCTACGATTGGAGAATTTTCTCAGCCGCGACCAAAAACGGACCTTCGTTCATTTTTTGGGACTTGTGGGGTACTATCAACGGTACATTCCGAATTACTCGCAATGGCAAAGTCCATTAACAGACGCCCTCCGAAAGGGAGCACCGAGTAACGTACACTGGGATAAGGACAAAGAGAACGCTTTCCAAAGTTTGAAAACGCTACTGGTTTCTCGCCCTGTGCTTCGCGCGCCAGACTACACAAAGGAATTCATAGTTCAATGCGACGCAAGCGACAGAGGTATGGGCGTGGTACTTAGTCAGGTCGGCGACGATAACGAGGAGCATCCTATCCTATACGCCAGCCGTAAACTAAATGTAAGAGAGGAAGCCTACAGCGCTTCAGAGAAGGAATGCGCTTGTTTGGTTTGGGCCGCCCAGAAGTTGTCGTGTTACTTGTACGGAGCGAAGTTCATCTTCGAGACCGACCACTGTCCTCTGACGTGGCTCAATCAAATGTCACACAAAAACGGCCGCTTGCTCCGATGGAGCCTCACTCTCCAAGAGTACTTCTCCGTTAGATATAAGAAGGGAAAGTTGCATAGCAATGCGGATGATTTGAGCAGGCTAATTTGAATTCTGCGTTTGAGGGTCCCGCCTAAATTTTGGGGTTACTAGTGTTAGCTTTTCTTTAGGCAAAGAAAATCCCCTCTCATTCAGCAGAATTCCCTCCATTAATTGCTGAATTTGTCAGCAGGAATTTGCTTCAGAAATTGGCATAGCGAAATGCAGCATTTTTTGTTTGCTTCTGCACTTATGTTGTTGTTTTTTTTTTTGAAGCCTAGCGAGTCTAAAGTGATAGCCAATGCACGCCATCTCGGCGCAGAGCCGTGTTGCGGGGTTCATTTTGCAGTTGCCTGTCCTTGTTGGATGTTTTGGGGCGGTGACATCAATGCACAAGTGGTCGCTGCGAGCCAAGACATCAATCCCCCCCCTGACCAGCAGCCGTTCTCTTCCTGCCTAGCGGTTGTCAGCGCTAGACAGTCGAGATTTTTCGGGCCATGGAGGCGCTGTCAAGAATGGCGAGCCGCTAAGCAAGATTGCCACCTTGCCACCCGATTACGACAAGGGGTGCAAGACGCGCACCTCTCCCTCTCCGTCGCTGCAGCTGGGAGGCGTTCAAAGAAGCGGCCTTTGTGCTGAAAACCCGCTTCCTTCCTCCAGCCCCATCGACATTGTGACGGGACGAGTTCGGTGTGTGGACAATGATTCCAGAGTTCCCCAACGCGGAGCTGATTTGACACGCATGGACAAGCTGCCGTGGGGACGACGTATTTTGGAGCGTCTCACGCTTCGGCCTAGCACGGAACAACGAGCGACCCTCGATCGGCGCCGATAGTTTCCCGGAACGGCACCCCGCGCGGTTGCCTCTGTGTACAGAGCGCGGTTGCCTTTGTGTACGTAAACTGGTCTGCAGAGCAGCGGCGTGTTGGTGATGAGGAAACGAACAGTCGCCGCGTCGTAGGACCGGCGCATCGAGTGTATAAAAACTGTGGTTGTGCGAATGCTGAGGACACTTCTCTTGAGCAGTCATGTTAGACTGAGTCACTTCTCTCATGCAGTCATGTTGGACTGATACTCATTTTCTCAAGCAGTCATGTTAGACTGATTTAATTTCTGTAAATAAACCCTTTTTCCTCGTTCTCGATGAGGAGCAGTTCTTCACTTCATCAACGATCTCAGCGTAAATAAGTTGGACGACGGCATGGGCCAGCTACCTCCGAATTCATGCTGTACTCCAATCTTGGCAAAGGACCACGGACGATGGGATTGAGCCCCCAATCCTGACAACGTGTGCAACCTTTTTAAGCTGACCATCGAAGACACGTGCAAGCCAAAAAAAAATGTCCAATTTGGTGCACGGGGTCAACGTAGCGTAGACGCTTAAATGGGACCCTTCCATTGGAATACACGACCCGGCACCACTGGTTGCTTAACAAAAGAGCCGCGCGCGAGCTTTCCCTTCTGTCTCTTCGTTGCGACAAACAGCGGACATAAGGATAGACGAAACCCAGGGAAACGCGCGATGAGAAACAATGCGTTCGCTACCATAGCGCATCGAACGCACCTCCCTCCCCGGTATTCGGTTCGGCGCCCCCGACTGCGTCCTTTTGGGAAAGGGGTCGCCACGCCGCCGATCGTTCGTGGGCCTTGACCCGTGGCTCGGGCGGCCGTGAAGAAGGGAATCGATCTTCTGCCGCGCGCCTTCCCCGCCCCACCTGCGTGCTCAACGGGGGCACGTCAACCACTGTTGCCGCCACCGCAGTGCGTCGGGGACACCTCCTTCAGATTCGACCCTCGGGGTTCGACGTCGTCCCAAAGCAACAGCGAGGCTCGTCGTCGAGGGCTCGGGTTTAATTTTGATCCCCTGCGTTTCCTGGGCGTGCATATACATCGAAGCAGTCGAGCGTTTTCGCATTTCGCCCGCAGAGAAACGCGGCCGCTGCGACCGGGTACCGAACCCGAAACCCTGTGCTCGGCAGCCGAACGGCGCCGCGCCATCGCGGCGGGTTCGAACGTGCGAACGTACGAGCGTGTCCGTCCGCGCGTGAGTGTGGCCTGCACGCCTGCCGAATGCAGGGCGCAGCTTCTGCAGCGCGCGTCCGTTGCTCGAGTCGGCAGGTGTGTGTGCGCAGATATTCCAGATGTCGATCATCGACATGCAAAATTCATATTTATTGGAATATTGTGACGTGTTATTGTGTACGTAGAATTTGTTGTTACCTTCACCTTGTTTCATCCTTCCCGAAAGGTGTTTAAGACTCTTGGATAGCCGGCCGCAAAGTGGCCTACCTTCCCATTTTTTTTTTCATTTATTAAAATGAATAAATCGAACCATTATTGAATTGCCCAGGTACAATTACGAAGTCTATGTACAGGTGCACTTAAAAACGAATGCACAACACATAGTACATACAAAAGGCAAATTTGTCAGACAATACAATACGTAGTAAAAGAACAAAAAAGAGCAGAAAAATAAACGAAAAAGGACAAAAAAAGCTAGTTAATCATACAAAACGATTCTCAATACTTGCACGCAACAAAACAAATTAACTCTAAAGTATATCGATGCAGAAAGAATACACATGGCATGTTTCTTCAAGTGCAGGCATAAGACAGTGGCTACTGCGACATGGCTCCGCAGAAAACTGGGTGTAGTGCCTAGCAGAATTTTGCTACACTGCTAGGCAGTATGCTAAATGCAGATGATGAAGGGGCTTTGAGCAATGCATAGTGTCGAACCACTAAGCAGAACAAAAGGTCTCACCTAAATTGATTAATAATAATAATAATAATAATAATAATAATAATAATAATTAGACGAGTATTGGATGAATTCTACTCCCCTGCTGTCTTTCTGAACATTACTGCGTGCTTTGCGCCCCTAAAGTATGCCTTTGTAATTTGGTGCAGAACGTTCAAATCTATTTATAGCCTCAATATACGCGTCTAGTATAAATTTATATGCAGCGTGTCCCACGTAACTTTAGCCAAACGTTAGTCGTAATTACTTTCGCCATGACTAGTCGTAATTAGTTAATTAACTTCTCAAATATTATAATTAAATGAAAACTGCCAATGAGAAAATTGTAGAGCAGCATGAGAAACTTCCTATGCAGCTTTATGTTGCTCGATACGTGCTACATAAAAGCGTTTTTGCGAGCGTGAAAGAAGCCCGCGCATACACGCAGAGTGCGTTCAGCGGCCAGTCGCGCGGCAGTATTGCATGCATTTGCGGGCTTCTTTCACGCTCGGAAAAACACTTTTATGTAGCACGTATTGAGCAACAGAAAGCTGCATCGGAAGTTTTTCATGCTGCTCTACAATTTTCTCATTGGCAGTTTTCATTTAATTATAATAATTGAGAAGGTGATAAATAATTAACTACGACTAATTATCTAATTCGGCTGAATGAAAAAATAGTTTGAGTATCTCCAAGTGGCGGCAAACAACGTTACCTTGCTTCTGTCCAGCTACGTGGCATTTGCATATTTTGAAACACTGGCTAAAATTAGCTGGGACACCGTGTATATATTCAAGTACCGCTGTTGCCGTCGTTCTGGTGGGCATGCATAGTTTAGCCTTTTCAGATGTACTTTGACTTTCACCTCTAAAATCAAGACATGCTAAGTCAGACCGCTTGTTCCGCTTTGTAATAATAATAATAATAATAATAATAATAATAATAATAATAATAATAATAATAATAATAACGGCAACGACGACTATGCTAGCATCAGCTACGGGCCTCAGCGACAGGCTCAACGAATGATTGGCCTCAAGAGTCCCACGGGCCGTGAACTCGGTAACAACACGGTGCAGCGTCCGCCGCAATCGGTCTCCCCAGTCGACGGCAGCGAATGCAGCAGCAACGCCCGCGGCCAGCGGAGTTCCCGGAGGCCCAACACACGAGCCACAAGCGCAGGGCCTCCTCACCACAACCCGCGCGAGGTTAACCGGGAGCAAATCCCCCCGCGCCCAGCGGGGCCCGGACGGAGAGGGCGGCTTAATCCTTGCACTGTCACGAACAGCGCTTCACCGCGAACAGAAATCGTCTAAATTATTTTCGACCGGCTCTGCTCTCTTACCGCGCGCGTCTAACCTAAGCTGCGCACGCTGACGTCACGCTCCACCTGTGACGCAATGAAGTTGACGTCAGCCGCCGACACCAGTGTTATTGAACGGCTCAGAAGTCTGTCGACCGGGAGTCCCGCTCTTTTATTTTTGTCCCTTAGCTATCCAGTGCGAGGTATTTGAACGGTGCCGTCGCGCATAAAGCGCTTTTCTTCTCCATAACTTTAGTTTGTTGATCGTTTCCCCTCAGGAATCACAAATAGCCGAGACCAATTTTAGGGACCTGCGGCAAACACTTCTCGCATGATATGAGAACAGCGCTGGCAGAGCGAACTTGCGGTAACTCTCTTCTACTTCAGCATGCGATAATATTACGGCTCCTATAATTACTCAATCACGTGTTCGCGTCCGCAGCGAAAGAAATGAAGACCGGAAGAATTTTACCTACGAGAGGTTAAAGATAAATGGCGACAGAGAGATAGAAAGATAAATGATTTTTATCGGCATGGTCGGATGTCCATGCCCAAGCCCAGGTTGAAAGGATAAGTGGGGATGCCACTGTGTAGCATCTTCAATGTTGTATAACGAGAACCACTAAGAGTACTTTGGGCAGCTCCCGCAGCCTCGTCGACCGCATAAGTCTCTAGGAAAAAAAAAAAACAATCGTGAAAAAAAATTAGCTTCCGCCACGATTAAACTCCATCTCACAAGTCGTTTGCAGTACTGTGGAAGCTGCAGGACTCCGTATCCAACAGGAAGGCCGAATGCCTCGAGACGTGTTCATCCGAGCCGCGTCGTCTGCTCAGCGGCTGCTGAATGCGCGGTATACGATCGACGTACGTGCGCAAAGGTCCTAACATGTCACGCATCGTTGGAGCGTATCACGTACCAAGCGAAAAAAAAAAATCTCTAATCCTGCTGTTAATCAGACAGTTACGCCAGAACTATGTTCCACCGCGCAAGGATATTGCCCATGTACGCCTCGTACCTTCGGTAGCGCTGCAAACGACTTGTGAGATGGAGTATAGATTTGTAATGTGCGTCGCGCCGCTGCTGTGTCGCTGTTGTCATCTTTGTCGACGCGCCAGCTATACTGCCATACGATGGGTAGCACGTGAGATTTTTCGGAGGGGGCTTCCACTGAAAACGTTCATGTTTGATAGGAAGACATACTTTTTGTTCTTCTTTACTTCTCGTCTGAGTGTTTTCTTAACAGATCTATAGGTTCCTATATGCGACTGTTTGCTTCACGTGGAAGAATTCCCAACTATCTTTCTTTTTCTTTTGGATCATGTCCATTAACCGTATGAATTACTTCGACGCAGCATCACTTTTCTCGAAGGTCAGAGGTTTGAAGAAATCGAAGAAAACGTTTGTGTCCACTTTCTTTTGTGCGTGTGTGCGCGTTATTTCAACTTACTTATTAGGATAGTTTTCGTCTGCTGTTCGGACCCACGGCTCACACAGTGTTCGTATGAAATCCACATGAATCTTTCCTTACCGCGCACGCACACGTCCCTTCCTCGCAGAATGTCGGACAGGCAGGCAGCCACGCGCGAAGAACGCCGCAGAAGCACGGAGCGCGCCCTCCCTCGCCGCTTCCCTTCTTCCGCAACCGAGCGCGTCGCCACTCGATCAGAGCTCGCCCGTGCGTCCCACCCGAGAGAAAAAAAAAAGCGCTTTTCGCCCTCAACTCTCCCACCCGCTTATGTTTGCATCGTGTTGTTGATGTGTCGGCGGCCTCAGCAAGAGCGTAAGGCAGGTATACAGACAGCATAGCGGAAGGGCGGTCTATATTTAGCACTCGGCTATGCGCTGTGTGACGTCCCCACAGCGCAAATACACACCGCTCATATGAGAGGCCGCGCGAGCGGAAAGCAATAGAGGCACGACGCATGCGAGGTAGCGGTGTTGTCTAACGCGGCGTATATTGGCAAAGCTGTGGA
Organism: Dermacentor albipictus; assembly: GCF_038994185.2. Taxonomy (NCBI): domain Eukaryota; kingdom Metazoa; phylum Arthropoda; class Arachnida; order Ixodida; family Ixodidae; genus Dermacentor; species Dermacentor albipictus. The sequence continues at coordinate 6,420,125 of NC_091829.1, read as the reverse complement.
ACGATCAGTCTATGACGGATCGTTTTTCGGCGACGCAGATCGTTATATAAGGCGTCATTGGTTGCAAAAGCTGTCAAATGCGGTTGACCTAATGTGCCCTGTGAGGCAAAATCCACGGGACGATTCCATCACGCTTTTTAACGAAACCAACTCATCCAGTTTGGCACGTTGCTACTGCGTTGCTTATATACGACAATTTTCTTTATTATTTACTCACACGGAAAATTTAACTGACGCTCGCTTCGCTCTGCTGAGTACAACAGCCATTGCCCGTACATGCAAGTGCAAGGCTATCGGAAGTTAATTTCCTATATTTTTTATACTCAACCGATTTATCTGCTAGCACCTCACCTGCACGAGTAAAACTTGAAACAGCGCGAAGAATACGAGGACTGGAATAGAAAACAAAACACAACAGGACGAGCGCAGTTGTGTTTATTTTCGATTCCAGCCGTCGACGTCTTCGCGCTGCTTCAAGTTTTACCCAAGATGAACCAACTCGCCCCATCAAGCTGTTGCTCATCTGCACAAACCTGCGAAATGCATTGATACAGCGGCATGTAGTTGGAAGGCCTTTCTTCTGTACGTTCTGTAGAAACACTGATTTGCTAGACGTGCGGTAACATGCCCCAGTGAGTAGGCAAGGCACGCTCAGGGCGAGCAATAGACGGCCTATAGATCGCCAGGCTAGAGACACGTCTGTAGCTACAATGTGCCGCCACTAGCACAGCCATGGAGGTAGCGGCGCAAGGCCGGCTCCTAACTGCTGTTAGGATCGGCCTGCAGGGGTACTGCTCTGCAAAGCTATTTCAGCACGTGCTCCGATCGATCCGCGGTGGTTGCGCCCTTCAGAGAACCAGCGAGGACGACAGCGCTAACCGACCATGATCTTCCTTAATCCACCATGCGCCTCGTTCGGAGAATCGGTGACTACAGGAGAAAGCCAGCTCTGGAATTTAGAGGCGCCGGCAGGGGTCAGGCGTGACCACCTGGCTACGGGGACGCGCTCAACTCGAGTTCGGGAAAGCCAAAGTACGTACGGGTGTGTGTGCCCTCCCGCTGAAAGGCGGCTTGCCTACGGTGCATGGTCGGCTCGCCTACGGTGACTCGAACGTTTCCCTCACCTAGGGATCTAGGGACTAATGGAGTGTTTATAAGCAGCTGTTGTCGGCTGCTAGAGCGTGCTCGTCGTCGTGCTGAGTGTTTGGAGCTGTGTGCTCGTTTGGTGTATGCTTCGTTTTGCGGGCTCCATTTGGGAGTCACGCTAGATTGTGTAAATGTATCCCATGTTTAAAATGTAAATACTGTAAATAAACCCTGTTCACCTAGTTCCTCTCAAGTTCCTCTCTACGACCTCCAAGGCTTACAAATGGTGGCAGCGGCGAGATCGTCCGACAACTCCTACAACTGTATGCCAGCGGTGGGATCGTCCGACAAATCTTACACTGCTAGCTGCCATAGGGCATGAACTTGACACTCTATAGTAGACAAGGCCTTGTTCGTTTGCCCGTGTGTTTCGCAGTATTGAGCTATATGGACAATGAAGTGGTCTGGCGGCGGTGCGATGGAGAGGACGGACACTAGCCCTTAAATGTTGTCGCAGTACAAAGCCTATAGCAGGGAACTTCGGCGCTACCGAGCTTTTCTTCGCTGTCCGGCGGAGCTTTTTCAGCGCCCTTCATAGACAGTGCGTAACGGACTCAATAGAGAGACCGAGTGCTGCCGCGTCACTGTCGTAAACGTTCGACTTCGGCCTTGCGATATTCCTAAAAGAGTAGCGGATATGTGGCTAACTGGTACACGTCACGTTCAGTGTGAAGACTGGGCACATCAAGCGAAGGGGAACTCTGGATGACGCGACAGACAGAGAAAAGCGTTCGACTATGTCTGTCTCGTCGTACAGTGCTCCTTTGCTTGGCGCTACCAGGGTCCACTGTAATATTCAATCACGCGTCGTGTTCCGATCGCGCTCGAAGAGTACGGTGTAGATCCCTACAACCACTTCATACCGCCTCACGTGCCCCATGTGACAGTGAGAGATCTTGCAGGGCTCAACTGCATCAGCCCCTCAATCTCGTCTTTGGAAGGACACTAGCTAGGCCGACATCTCCCAGACAACAAAAGGCGTGCGCGCATTGAGGTGTGGCCGCACTTGAAATGGCAAATGTCCCGTTCACTTCAACTGGTGATGCCGGTGACGCTTAGCGTTGGAAGAACATTCCACAGGACTTTCATTTTTGCTTCTGCCTTGCTACATGATGCTGTACAGTAATAACACACAGCGAGGAGGTGATGATCCAATCTTGTTAAGGACGTGAAACCCCACGATGCCCACCCTGTCAAAAGCAACTCTCTGGAGAGGTTGAAAAACAAAATGCGTCAACATATGTAAGAATATCAGCTGAGAAAAGATATTCTGTAAATCTTCGCACGATGTACTAGCGAATGCATAGGTTCCAACGGTCACGCCGACGAAAATGTGATTGGGCAAGGTATGGCATAACATGTCCTAACACGGATGCGTTCACCGAAGGCCACGGTTAACTGAAACAGATGACATTACGTACACTAGCGATGCGGGGCCGTGCATTTATGATGCTTCTCTCGAAGAGAGCGAGAGTGCGGCTTCGGTAGTCGGCTCGGCAACCTTCGTACCGGCAGCATTTGCGACTTCTACACTAATGCTGGAGCTGAGACGAGCGTTGGCCTATTTTTAGAGGACCCTCACCCGCCGGCTGGCGTATATACAGGAAGCGCCACATCACTTTGTTTCTCGGACCGGCTGGCGGGCCTCCGAGAAGCGGGCATGCACTTAGCGCCTCTAGATTAAAAACACCACGAGGGATCTCAGACCCCGCCACCGACCGCCTTTAGAAGGCGTTACGCAAGGGTGTACGAAAGGAAAACACTGCGTCTCCGATTCCCATGGACTCTCTGACCTTTGTTATCGAATTAACAAGATGCGCGCAGTTCAGGTCAGCGTCACGATGCCGGAAAAAAAAGCAAACAGTAAATGTGCTCTCCTCGAGCTCACCAACAGGACATGAAGTTTGGAAAGTAAGAGAGAATTAAACTTTACAAGCTTGGTTGGAGAGTAAAGAAGACACGGCATGCCACGTGGCGTAATAATATCTAACTGCAATACACTGTCCACGTATCGAGGCTACGCGGTGCGTAGCTCAGATCGCGTGACAAGTGGCACGATACGATGCTAAAGAAGAAGGAGAAGAAGACGACATTTTATTGGCATCCGCTTTGAAACGGCCGCTGAATAACAGCCACCTAGCTTGCTTGATTTAATCAGGTACGCCATACATGTTTTTAATTACAGCAATCTTTATACATCGCCATAATGTGCTTTTTCTTCCTCAAGACTTCTCTACCTTGCACCACTACGTATGCAACTGCTACATGACGTGCCACCTGGTACAATAATATGCAACTGCAATGCAAAGAGCGCACGTATACAGACGCTACGCAGCGCGCATCCCGCATCGCAAGTGGCACAATACGGTGTTGTTGTTGATGACGATGATGATGATTTATTGGTATCCCCTTTGAATCGGGGCGGTGACATATCACTTAGCCAGCTGATTTGATCAGATATATAATACACGTTTATTAATTCTAGCATTTTTGTGTGTATCTCCTTAATCTTATTATTCCTCCAACCTTTTCCATCTACCTTGTACCGCTACCTATGCGACTGCTATATGGCGCGTCGCCTGGTGCAATAGTATGCAACTGAAATGCGAACTGTGCACGTGTCTCCTTGCGCGCTAGGGCACGTTTATAAGGCACGTTTCCACTACAAGCTAGCAAGCGCTGGCGTGGCTCAATGATGCCGTGTTCTTCTGGGACATTCTCCAAAGAACACTCGAAAAGGATTTAGATGCCACGCCATACACAATCAGTTTCCTACCTTTTATCCCTGCGACTCACCATATCAAACATTCATGGTACTTGGCCTATATAGCCTTTGGCTCAGTAGAATGTGTCACAGGCACGCTGAAACACCTAGAAGCACTCCGTCGTTTTTTCGGGAGTCTGCTGCCTACGTTCGTAGTGCGCACGCTGCACAAGGAACTTTTGAATGTGCTGTTAGTCACCTTGAAATTATGTAGCGCTTTGTTTTTCTTGTTTTGCTGAATAATCTGCACCCACGTAATAATAAAAAATGGCTGTGGCTTAGCTAAGGTTAAGCCCAGGATGCGAAGCATACTAGCCTTTATTTTAACGCGACAGCGTTAAGGAGCTCGTGTCGCAAAAAAGCCGGTGTCGTCGGCGTCGGCTCAGGCGTGCGGCGCTTGCTCAGGCGCACATTTCGTTGTCGCGCCGAACGCTGCGTTGCTCGACGCTCACCGCGTCCGATGCGGGGCGCGTAGTCGCTGCGCCGTAGCAAAGCCACCTAGAAACAGTCTCTGTAGCACGCCGCAACCTTCGCTTCTCATTCCAACGAGCAGCTCTGTCTCCAGGAGGCATCTCACCTCGTGAGTGTCTAGCAGAGGCAAGCGCCGCCGCGAGCGACGGCGCGAGTTGGAGCCCCGTTTCTCCTCTGTCGTGACGTCACGGTGTCACGTGGTATTGAAGGCGACACCGCCGCGCCTGAGGAGCTGGTTTGCGCTCTAGTAATATGCTTCGCATAAAAAAAGAAAGCTGGCGTGGCTCAGCGGTAGGGTAGCTGACTCCCGCGCAGCGGCCCGTGTTCGATCCCGGTGGGAACGGGGTACATTCTTTTTTCTCATTCCCGGCGATAGCTGCGGCGGACACCAGCGACGGCGGCGGCCAACATAGCCAACCGAAACAGCTATTGGAATGAGCCCATAACAGCTAGCTTTACACTGTAAAAATGAGACCAACTAAGAACACTAAGGACAGCGATTGGGAGTGCCGTGTCATGTAGCAACGATGTAGGTAGATGGGCCTAGTTTATATGAGAAGTGTGGGCGTCGGCGTGGCATACCATACGTAGAAATAAAAGACAAGGGTATAATAGGTGGATTGAGCGATGGAAAATAAGACGAAGTTGCGGGCAGCGGACAACTGGACGGGCTAATGGGCTTCCAGCGCATTAGCGGGGTGTTCTTTTAAGACTACGCGACGTGGTCCATAATTAGAGAGTTCTAGCAAGAGCCTTCGTCTTCTGATAAGCCCAATCAGGTCAAAGATGAACTATTTAACGATTATTAAATTTATCAGAGACAAAAGCGTCACAACGCCTAACAGACCGGGTGCTTTGGGCCAAACATGGAAATATAGATAAATGATCGTGGCCCCTGTTTCCATACAAGAGGCAGACTTCAGAGTTATGTGCCCTCCAAGTTTCAATGGAAAAATTAGGCACGCTCTGTTTCTCTGTCGTGGAATATCACCAACCGAGCCCCCCCATCGTAAGCGCTGCTATAAATCTGCGTTCATTTTTTTCTGGCGACATTCAAAAGTCCTTGGTATCGATGAAGGCCGCTAGCGCTAGCATGTTCCAGGCGTCCTTGAGCCAGCGGTTTCCTCTGCAGTCGAATCCAGTTGTAATGAACAGGCTTATGCGCCAAATATATTATGATGTATTAGGTAATTCGATATACCGAATTTTGTTCATAACAAAGTTAAGCAAGCTTTTGTGATGTCTTCGTTACGTCCGGATTTGTTATCTCCGGTGGATCGAAAAGCAAGCAAAATTTATTGAAAACCAAACTACGCGTAGTATAGGCGGCAATTTTTTTAGTGCCTGTCAATGTCACTCAGCGTCACCAAGAATGTCGTTCTCGATGTCACGTATGATGTCTCGTCCCCCCCCCCCCCCCTCTTATTCGACGGGCCTCATCTTTAGTGACAGCACCAGCGGACGTCCCGAGATGGATACGGCACATGTCGAGTTGGTTCTGAGGAAGTTATTTTACATTTATATCGGTCAGTACGTCTCACGTGTTCGATATAGAGCATAATTCGTTTGATCCGGGTTCTGCTGCACAGGGGAGCTTTTTGAGAGTATTTAACCTGCTGCGGCTATATGCGTTCAATAAGAGGTGCCGTGTTCATCTTAATTCATTGCACAGAGTCAGGTGTATGGTCGTTATCTTCCCTTTAACGAGCAAGAACGAAAAAAGAAAATTAATCAGTCAGATATGCGTACACTGTATAAAAGTGGCCAGCACTTAGATACCCCGATGAACATGCGTTATTGTCAATAAAGTGAGTGGAAGAATATAATTACAATTAGGCAATGCATTCATTAAAGTACGTAAGAATCGATGATAAGGGCCATGGTACAAATAAGCAAAAGTGAGCACACAATTTATTGCATTAAGGTCTTCTTTTACAACAACACTCGTTTCGGCGAATTAGATCATATAACAAATATCAGAACACAGCAAACAAAGACACTAACTCCTAATGAACCAGCATCTCGCTTATTTTCTCTTTGGCTGAGAGGACGTTTCTCCTTCTTTCTATACTTAACCAGAAATTTGCTGCTATTTCTCTACACTGTCACGCAACAATAAAAAAATGATCGGCAGTGACAGAAGTGACAGCTCTCCGGAGCCAAACGTTTTGGACAAGTGGACTTGCCTTCAAGATACAAAGGAGCAGGAGCGCAAGACGAGAACACAAAATACAAAAAGGCAGTCGCTGACCTGAAAGCGATCGACAAACCCATCGTCTGAACAACAGTTCTGTTTGGTGTGCACTTATAATTCCGCAAGCATAAACGAGACAAGCACTGAGCTGTATGCAAGTCTCGGCAAACATGGGTGCATTCCAAGGAGAGCCTCCCGACAGACGGATAGATCTGATAGCAGTAGTACGTGCATGCTTTGGAGCAGTTGTAGATGCAGTTACAGATGCGGTTGTACGTTGTAAACAGATACGGTTTATAGATGTCTTGTATTCTATGTACTTTCTATGTAGTGCCCCCCTTACTCAATGCCTTACTTTGAGGCCTGTAAGGTATTTTTAAATAAATAAATAAACAGCTGCGACGACAGCTGCCTTAGGACCCGCTTTCGAGCAGCTCAGTCGGCCTCGACGCAGACCTCATCGGACTTGGCCACTGGGCGGTGCCTCTGACGTTATAACCGCAGCAGTTACTGTTTTAATCTACGAGTCTGGTCTACTGCGTACTGTTCAGCCCGTTTAAAAGCAGTCAACTTGGGCAATCGGCGATTTGATTTTTCTTTACTCATATTTTGCAGTGTGTCGGCTTGCGGCGTCTACGGCCATTATTTAGGATATTTGGCTGCCACCGATGTCATCTATAGTGATTCAAGATCTGCAGTCAGGGAAATTGAAAACGGCACCGTTTCCAAACAGGCCCTCAGACTACTTGGGGGCAAGGCAATCACGCACCACTTCGTTTATTTCTTTTCCGCAAATCAGGGTCAGATAAAGGGTGCTCCTCCCAACTTCAACGAGTCGGCTCACGGGGCTGCGCGTGAACTTGCCCACCGCGCTATCCTCGACTAATCGGAAGCCGACTCCCCAGAGAACAGGGACACGCCCTTCACCTACAACGAGATTACTAAACACTACTATCTCAGCCGTAGAACCTACTTTGTTCCTCATCCGCGGCTCAATAGAGCTCAAGCATTAACGCTCTGTCGACTACAAACGAATATCTATCCCAATCCGTCGCTCTTACATAAAATCTATCCGGATACTTACACCGATGCTACCTGCAGCGATTGCGCATGGAAAAATAGCCACGTTAGACCACATGCTCTGGCGGTGCGCCCGGTCACGCTCTATCATCGATAACAGCTCGGCCAGATGGGAGGCGGTTCTCCGCAGCACTCTTCTGGCTGACCAACTCTGGGCTGCCCAGCAGGCCCACAGTGCGGCCGAGAGGCTCGGATTTCCTGTTCCCACGTGGGAGCGGCCCGCTTCGTGAAGACCCACGATCTGCAGGACTTCATTAAAGTTTTTCCATACCACACCATGCCAAATTCCCATGCGTAAGTGAGGCGGTCACGTCCTCTCTGGCTAGCTTAAAGTAAGGAACTGTATATTTAAAGCGATTAGCTTTTATTACAGCTTGCGTACCTTCTCGTGGTAGTCGGACTTTAAGCGCCGATACAAAGACGCTGAAACAAAGGGCGCGTGCCCTGGCGCCAAAGTCACGCGTCCGCCGCCTTTGGCGTCGCGACACGGCGCTGCGTGGAAGTACAGCCTAAAGCCCCTTAAACTTCGTAAAGTAGTGCCACGCTTTGAAGAATGCCGCCTCCTCCTCGCGGGCTCTGGCCTCCGCCGCGCCGCTATTGGCCAAATAGCATCACGTGGGCCCTCGCGCCTTGCTTCAGCGCCATTTTCGCTCGAGAAGCGTCTACGGAGTGGCGAGGAGCACATGTTGGCACCGTTGCTATATACGCTCGAGCAGTGTAGGTGGCGCCACGGTCGAGGAGGGCGCGTGAAAGAGGAGAAACAAGGAGCAGTGAAGGCCGAGGAGTACAGTGTCGTTCCTTTACGAAGTTTAAGGGGTTTTAGTACAGCCTGTCAAGAATGGCGAGTTGCGCAACAAGATTGCCACCTTGCCACCCGATTACGACAAGGGGTGCAAGACGCGCACCTCTCCCTCTCCGTCGCTGCAGCTGGGAGGCGTTCAAAGAAGCGGCCTTTGCGCTGGAATCCGCCGCCTTCCTCCAGCCCCTTCGACATTGTGACGGGACGAGTTCGGTGCGTGGACAATGATTCCAGAGTTCCCCAACGCGGAGCTGATTTGACACGCCTGGACAAGCCGCCGTGGGGACGACGTATTTTTGTGCTTCTCACGGTTCGGAGTGGCGCGGAACAACGAGCGACGCTCGATCGGCAACGATAGTTTCCCGGAACGGCACCCCGCGCGGTTGCCTCTGTGTACAGAGCGCGGTTGCCTTTGTGTACGTAAACTGATCTTCAGAGCAGCTGCGAGTTGGTGATGTGTAAACGAACAGTCGCCGCGTCGTAGGAACGGCGGATCGAGTGTATAAAAACTGTGGTTGTGCAAATGCTGAGGACACACTTCTCTTGAGCAGTCATGTTAGACTGGTTCACTTCTCTCATGCAGTCCTGTTGGACTAATACTCTTTTTCTCAAGCAGTCATGTTAGACTGAGTTAATTTCTGTAAATAAACCCTTTTCCTCGTTCTCGATGAGAAGCAGTTCTTCACTTCATCAACGATCTCAGCGTAAATAAGTTGGACGACGGCATGGGCCAGCTACCTTCGAATTCATGCCGTACTCCAATCTTGGCAAAGGACCACGGACGATGGGATTGAGCCCCCAATCCTGACAAGCCCTCCTCTTCCCCCGCCACCCTCTCTCCCTATGGCGGCTGCGGGAAAGGAGGATGGCAGACGGTACATACGGATAAGACGAGTCGCTTTACAGCGGCGTGTGCAGAGCCACCTATATACTACCGGGCACAGACGTGCTGCTTAAAAGCTCTGTTCTCTACGGAATTACGCAACGAAATGACTAACGCTACCTAAATTACCTGGTGTTTCAGCGAGCACTTCCAAAAATTTTTTAAGCTTGCCTGTGGCAGATAGCGCAATTCTAGCTGGTCTACTCGAAGAGGTGGATATTACTTGCACAAAATTTTTTAAATGCAAATCCGAATAATTAACAAAAAATTCACTGATTACGTTTTTAACGAATTACCCTATGGTCCATACTGCAATTTACAAATTCTAGCCCTGGAGTTCGCGAGGCGGACCAACTGGGAATGAATTTTCATGGTGACACCACTTTCGAGATATTAATTCCCGAACATTAACCCGCCGTGGTTGCGTAGTGGCTATGGTGTTGGGTTGCTAAGCACCAGGTCGCGGGATCGAATCGCAGCCACGGCGGCCGCATTTCGATGGGGGCCAACCACGAAAACACCTGTGTACTACTTAGATTTAGGTGCACGTTAAAGAACCCCAGGTGGCCTAAATTCCCGGAATCCCTCACTACGACGTGCATCATAAACAGATCATGGTTATGGCACGTAAAGTCCTATAGTTTAACTCCCAAATTTTGTGGAGAAATGCATCGACGTTTCAGTTACTTTAGTGCTTCAATGCATAAAACGACATTTTGTTAAGAAAATATCTGGAACACCAACGCAGTTCTCCGCAAAGTCCAGAAATATGTTGAAACTTGCGTCATCCTGAGAATTCGTTCCATGTGGATCCGCCTTACGAACTCCATGGCTAGAATTCGTAAATTGATATGGGCCGTAAGGTAATTAGTTAGAAATTTAGTTAGTAATTTTTTTAATTAGTCGATTATGCATTTCAGTTTTCTGTGCAAGTAATGACCGCCTCTTCGAGTAGACCAGCTCACAAACTAGAGTTATGCTATCTGCCACAGGCAAGCTTTAAACATTTTTGGAAGTGTTCGCCGAAACACCATGTATACTCACTGCTGCAAACGTACGCATCCAAGCGCATCGTTCCTTTACTACAGCGGCGGATAGCTTTCTAGAAGCGCTCGCATATTCCCCTACATCGACAATCATCGATTTTTTTCTGCAGTTGCCTTTCAAATAAAAAGGCATTTGGTTCAAAGTTTCTGACGTACATAAACATTTCAGTGTGTTCCACCGCCCACCCCCCTTGACGTCGCGATCGCACGTAGATCGTCTCACAAACGCAAAAGAAAGGAGGGCAGTAGTGAGAGGCGATGTTCCGTGCAAAAGCGAAAAAAAATCGTGAATCGAGCGCCAAGAACTACTGAAACTGAATAATAACAACTTTGTTTCGTAAATGCTTGTCAGCGGCGCGTGTTTATCGCCCAAATGTTCCTTTTCGCGGAGGAACATGTTCTAGTGGAAAGCAAAATGCAGCCTACGACGCTCCGGATGTGCGAGGGACAGTGCGTGGCCCCACCGCCCCGTGGGCGACTATTCAGCGTGCAGTAATCATCCTCACACGCTATGTCGCTCTACACCGCGTATTCAAGTTCTCGTTCTTGGCCAGAACAATTAAAAAGTGGAACAGGCTTGATTCGCAACTTTTCTCAGATTGTCTATCGGCAACAATTTTTTCACGTGTTTTATAAGTTCTATAGCATTACATTTTGTGTCGTACTGTGTACGTTATTCTGTGTATTTGTGCATTCTTTCCCCACTCCTGTAACTTCCCGTCCAGGCTTACACAACTGGAAACAAACAAATGATCAAACAACGAAATAGATTAACAAATAAATAAATTTCACAGGGCCTGCGAAGCTTTTGCAAAGCGCACGCCGATCTCTCGGTAGTGAACTTCACATCACGCAAGGGAACCAAGCGTGCGACAAGGATGTGTAGTGACCCGAAAATTCCGGCAACTGAACAACGAAACGAACGCCTCACTGAAAACAAACAGTTATGCCAGAGACAATCGCATCGCGCCCTATACTGCAGCGAGAAAACGCAACACACTGTCTTCAGTAGCACGGAAATAAAGACTCCGCACCAACACTCCTATGCCGCGCGCTTGTTGGTGTCGAGAGAGAGAGAGAGAGAGAGAATATATATATAATCGGCACGAGTAATGGTGGGGCCGATCTCTTTTTAGTAGGACCAGGAGAGGAGCGCCAGCATTTGCGAATCGTGCTTCAATTACAGCGATTGCAAGGTTAATAGAAACCCTAAAATGACTGTAATGAGGTAATTAGCGAATTTCGGTTACCTAGCGCGCTAATTAGCACACGGCAAGCGCCTGCCTCGACGTCTGCCAAATGCTGCACGAGGGAATTACCCTTTATTTTTTTTTTTAACTCCCCGTTTTCCGTGCTCCAAGAGGCAAGGAGGGTGGGGTGTCTTAATTAACTGCTCAATCACAAAAAACTCTGCTCAAACGTTCAAAAAATCCCCGAATACTGCTCGCGCCACCCACAGAAGTGCAGCAGCGTATTCTGCCTCGACGCTGACAGAGGCGACCAGGAACCAACCATCTCACTGCGGGGCATTCCCAACAGAGGGGCTGCAAGGACACACCTATCACTTCGGAGCGCTTTTTCGAGCAGAAACTTGAGAAGGCAATTAAGTTGCAAGAGACACGCACATACAAAATGGCTGGATTTCTTACAAACGTCAGTTTCGCCCCGTTTCTATGAGCGTTGCGTCACCAGCTGCCTCTAGAAAATAGAGATTTCGTTTTTGTTGTTTTTTTACAGCCAGCGCGACTTCTTACCCACTCATTGTGTTATTAAGCTACGTCGCTTTGGCGAGCCGCATGTTCTGCCCCTTGGTCAGACCGAACGGAGCTCGTACACTTTTCGCGCATGCACGTAATCGCTATGGCAGTGAAACTACATCGGCCTCATTCCTTTTACACCCACATCCTCCTTTGTGACTGTCCCCGTTACAACGTGCCAAGAAAAGCGCTCGTGACCGCGCTCGAAAAACTGGACAATCGCCCCTTTACAGAGGAAAAAGCTCTGGGACACTGGTCCAGACGGGCTTCGGCACTCAAGGCCTTTGCTTAAGTTTTTAAGGACATGCGAACTGTGCCACCGCATTTGAATGTTGTAGCGCGTAGTTTCGCGTTACCGTTTGAATTTTCTGGTTTCCATTTTTTTTCCTCTTCTTCTTCTTTCTCCTTTTATTCCCTTTACCCCTTTCCCCAGCACAGGGTAGCCAGCCGGTACTTACACTGGCTAACCTCCCTGTCTTTCCTCTCCTTTGTCTCCTCCTCCTCCTTGAATTTGCTCCCCATGACCGTTCCTGTTGTGAAGCTAGAAACATTGTTTTGTAAGTCGGTTAAACACGATGCAATAGATAGAAACGGCATTTCAAGTTCTTCGGGACGATTCTCGGCGATAGCGCACGTTAACGCTGGTATAAATAGGACAGAAGCTTGCTGATCGAAAGGAACCGTGAGCAAGCGAAGTCAGCACCGGCGGAAATGAAAAGGCTAACGTCTATCCACCAAACCCCGCTTCCACTTTGGCGGATAACCTTTTCCAGCCGGCTACGAACTGCAAATGCATCCTTCCCTGACCACACCACCAAGCCTTCAAGTACCTCTAATGCCCCTCCTGAGTGGAAGCGACAAGCCTCTCTACGACGATAATAGTATAATCACCACATCTCTGTTTTGAACTTAGTCGACCTGACACTTCTCGTTAGCATTTCTCGAAAGCTGGACGATGCATGGCGCCTCCCAATTAACAACAAAAAAGAAAAACATTTATTACTACTACTACTACTACTACTACTACTACTACTACTACTACTACTACTACTACTACTACTACTACTACTACTACTACTAACCAGTAATAATGTGCTGCTATGGCGTTAAGAATAGGCGAAACATCAATCTTTTGACGCGGAGTACGTATGGCATGGCGCCTACCCTGCGTATTTCTCTGTCTTGAGCTGCCGTTATTCTCGCGCTGCTTTCACCATGGAGATCAGCCAACTCGCCCACTTTTACACTCTACAGCGGAATACGGTGTACGACGGCCTGACAGAAAGGAGGCCTTTTTGCAGCGATTCGATGCTTCACCAATTAAATACGCACAAGATCCAGTGACGTTTCGGTTCCCGTAAAGATATAGCTATATAGAGAGAAGGAAAGAAAAGAAGGCTAGCCAGGTTACACCATGGTTTGCAAGCCTACACCGAGGAGGGGGTGCGGAAAGAAAAGGAAATAAATGAGACACGAAACGTGCACACACGAAACCCGCGCACAAAAAACCGACTCGAGCATGCGCGAAGGGTGCTGGGCAAGACGGGCCCGGCTACTGCGGCGCGTGTACGCGGCGCAGAGCGACGCCGCCGCCGTCGGACCGCGGAAGTGGCCCGCGATAGGCTGCCATCGGAACAGAGAAAACCGCGAGACACGCCACGCCTGACACGTCACCGAACGCGGCGTGATTCGGGGGCCCTTCCAGCGAAGCACTGCCGCGAGGAGGCCCACCTCTCGAAGGCTGCCACCAACCGGGGTCCGCTCGCATCCCCCTGTGCCACAGTCGAAACCGGCTACAACGAACAAGCTTATGCGCTAAATATAATGCCAGGTAATTCGATGTATGCCCAAACTCGCTAATGCCGTGCTTAAAATTTGTGATGCGTACCTTATAAATGATATTACTTTTTATTCAATTTTTAATCTCCAGTGAAAGAAAAAAACCAAGAAATGAATCCATGAAAACCATTATGGAAACTTAGAAATGAATTATGAAAACAAAGTTGCGCGTAGTAGGCAGTAAATTTTTTCCCCTGTGCTTTGAACAATTTGTCAGCGTCACTAAAAACGGCAACTCGACGGGATATCGCTTCGATAAACTTCCGATGTGTTTTCGCACACTTACCGCACGCTTTCCGCGATTATCGCACGGATGCTTAAAAAAAAAAAAGAAGCTTGACGCATACGTTACGTAACTTCATCAAACGCTGCAGCCACTGCATGCCAGAGGCACTGGCAGCGGACGCCCACAGTTCGATATATCCAATGTCCAGTTTCGTTATGAGCGGGTTATTTTACCCAAGTATGGGTCAATAAGTTTCACGTTTTCGATATAGAGAATAATTCGTGTAATCCGGGTTCGTTATATTCAGTTGCGATTGTACATTTTTGGGTAGCGCAGGTTATGAAGAGCTAATTCTAGTTCAAACCAATGCGACACCTAGCCACAGGAGAAAGCGACACGACCTAAATATAGAGACGAGGTTTGCAGATCATTCGCTTGCTTTTCCTCGCTTTCTTTTCTTTCTTTCGGGCGCTCGCTCGAGTCCCCCCACTGGAAGAGAACCGCGCAGGGCGGTGAACCTTGCATCGGCCTCACGCAGGACGCTTGCGTGTCGGCGATGGCGAGTCGCCTATACTTAGCACGGAACGAAGCCGCGTAACCAGGCGAGGCTGGTCGAAGGCGTTTCGGAGAGCCGTTCCACAGCGACTGCTCAGCGATCGCGCTCTCTTCGGTGCCACCGAAGCACAGGGCGCTGTCCAGAAGACGGGCGTCGAGCTTCTTCTCTCATCGGCGCAACATGGAACGGCACAACGCCACTGGGCACGAACCTCGCGCCTCCCGGTTGTTGGTTCCGCTGAATGACTCGTCTCTATTTGTGCACAACCGCCGGAGAGTTCCGCTGGCAAAGGGAAAACACCCGACGTGGCATCCCGACAATCCGTCCGACCAGATGCACAGCATTTCCGGTCGCCACGACAGCCTGTGTATCGCACGATATACGTGTTTCACCGAACATTCAATTTTTTTTAAAGGTTGCCTGTGGCAGATATCACGGTTCTGGTTAATGGGCTCGTCTACTCGAAGAGGCAGACATTACCTGCAAAAACATTAGAAATTAATAATCGATTAATTAACAAAACTTACTAATTACCAATATGGTGCATATTGCAATTGACAGATTCTAGCCGTGGAGTTCGCAAGGCTGATCCACTTGGAACGAATTCTCAGGACGACACCAGTTTCGAGATATTAATTCCCGAACTTTGCGGAGAAATCGTGGCGTTCCAATTAATTTGTTACCAAAATGTCGTTTTATGCATTGAAGCACACAACTGGAACGCCAATGCATTTCTCCGCAAAGTATGGCAATTAATATTTCGAAACTCAGGTCGTCCCGAGAATTATTCGCAAGTGGATCCGCCTTGCGAACCCTACGGCTAGAATTTATAAATTGCGATATGCGTCATAAGGCGATTCGTTAAAAAGTTAATTAGCGAAAATTTGTTAATTAGTCGATTTTACATTTCAGTTTCTTGTGCAATTACTGTCCGCCGCTTCGAGTAGAAATGCCAGTTACGCTCGTACACCATTCACACCATGGGACGCATTCGGCGTAGCACTTCATTTTAACGCAAAGAAATGCACAGAAGACTGGCGCCAAACCAAAGCGGCGCCATTTACGGATGCCAGCATCGCGGATGTTTTGTGCCAGTGGCAACTCCCACTCAATGAAAAGGGTGTTCTCGCATGCCTAAAACAACGTTGTCCATATTTTCAAACACAGTAGGAAGTTGCAAGTCCTGCTCAACACCAACACGTACTGCAACTTGTCGGTATGATCTGTACTCTTGTGGTCAATGCCAATTCTGGCTGGATGGTATGAATCGGCCTTTACATATACTACTGCGTTTTCGATCGACGACGTCCTCCAATGACACCTTTCTAAAGAGTGGTTACTCACAATCTGTTACCCGTTACAGCGAACCTGCTCGTGCACTTCTGTAAACCAATGTGTTACAGCATATCGTCTTCGAACAATGCAGGTGAAAATGCGTCAATTTGCTGTCTATGCGGTTTGAAGACGGATTCGCGCAATCGGTTTGGTGGCACGTCCACTGCGTTTATTTACGTGCACACGATCCTCTAGACAGGGAAGTCGGTCTTACATTCACCACATTTACTGTTAGCAAGCGATAAGTAACGATCGGGTGCAGAAGCCGCTTACTTAAGCTCATATTTTCAGGAGTTGATTAAACATTGCGGCAGGCTTCACCCTGTGGCACGCCTTATGCATTCGCGTGCTGTCATACATAATACACGAAGTGTTTTTCATCTGCCCACTTGCCGTCTTTTTCACCTACTACTTGAACTTCGCCGCGCACGATGTCTCTATATTTGCTAACCTACTGTTTCTAAGCAGGGAATAGCGGTGGTGCTCTGGTTGACACTGTCCACTTCCGTTTAAATATGATCGCTGTATTCTTGAAGTGGCCGGTGCCCTTTACAGCCTGAGAGTCGATGGTGTTGTGGCGGTAACCACAGGCAATGGCTAAGCGTAACGGCACCTGCGACACCGAATGAAATGAACCTGCCAGGAGTCTGCAGTAGGGCACAACCTTGTAGCGAGCCTTGGAATGGCGTCGCTCAACGCGGGGAAGGGAGCGCAGATGACGCTCAAAACGGTGCGCGCGCTGCTTTGCGGCCGCGGTGTCCCCTTGGACCCCCTTCCACTCTCTCCCACGCGTTGACATACGAGGCTCGGTTTGTCGCGCCGGGCTGCTGGGCTTGGCTGGGCGCAGAGCTATTTGTAAATCGTTCGCGACCCTTGCTTGCGACGTCCCGTCTTCCTGCGTCTCCCTTCACCTTCTCAGAGTGCACAGATTTGCTTTGCTGCGCCCCTTCTTTCCTCTTTGTTTTGTTTCAGTTCTTCCCCCTTTCCATTTCTGCCCGCGTGCGCTCGAGCAGGTGTGTCATCGCGCGCGAATGAAGCTTTCGGCAGCGGGGCGCGCAATCAGATTGGGATGGCAGCCAGCGGCCGTCTTGGTCCCGCTGTGACGTCATCGGACGGCGCAGCAGGTCAAGCAAGGTGAGCACACCGTGGCAGCGGTACCATTATAGGCAACGGCTTGGCCCAACTCAACCTAGCCGGGCCTGCGTTTGTTATCATCCAAGCAGCTGTAATGAAAAATGAAGCCGGCGGATTAAAATGTCCACAGATACCAGAATGCCAGAAATACCAGAAATCTCATCGCCAGCCTAATGCTAAGGCAATCGGGACTTCTTTTATTCTCAATAAATACGTTGCAGATCAAATCAATTCACAAATTCTGAGCCGTGCCTGCACCAATGTGGCAGCGAAGACTTTCGAAATTGCACGTGCTGGAGATCCGAAGAGGATACGCGCGTTCAGTAGGTCCCCTCTTTTCGCGAAGGTACCCGTTGCAACAATGAACTGCTAGGTCTTCCTACTGTAGAAGGCACCTGGCATCACATCTTAGACGCGCCTCATTTGATCAGACAGTTCCGACAATAAGATTAGCGTGATTTTCCATACGAATATATGGAGGGCGAAAGCAATGAAAGCAAATGCTGTACGAAAAGACCTCTGCGGTTGTCTATGCAGGAAGTGCTGACATGCGTGTCATACTTGGCGTCTTTCTCAATGTCGTTACCAACACGAGGGTGATGCAGCCGCTCTTGAAGAGGGTGGCAGCGCACTAACATATCTGCAGTCAGCTGCGCACGTGAACGGAAGCCGCAGAGAGCTTGTTTGTCGAGCGGCGAGATAAGTCATGGACGGTAATAGTGACGCCATGGCGTGAACACGGGTGCTGAACCCGCACATTACCTCGCGATATACCGGCGCAGCCGAGGGCCCGGCGTCTTCCGCGATACCGTCCCCTGGCGGCTGCCACCCGCTGAGGTGGTCTACGCGCAACCTTGGAAATCCGTGTTTCTGCCACACAGTGTTCGCGCCACTGTGGCCGACTCTGCGCGTCTATTTGTAAACTGTCGAGGCCCCTCGCTCTCCCGTTCCGCAGCCGCGTATATTTTCCTGCCAGAGTTGCAATTAGAAGATGGCGGCAGGCTGCCAGCATCTGGCTTTCACGGCCTTGTAGCACTGGTGTGCGGCTCAGTTGACGACACCGCGCAAGCTGTGGCGCCGCAAACGATCTCGTGCTCGCTAGGCTGGACCCGTTAGCTCGTCCAACCCACAACGCGCTCACACGCGCATGGCTAGAATTTCGTTGCGGCTCTCCTTAAGAGCTGCGTCCTGCGATTACGTTGGCTTCACTGCGACGACGCCCCTTTGCCGTATGCACGGCTGAATCAGTGAGGCGATGAGTGCAATGCCTTTCGAAATGTGACAAGTACACGGTGGGAAGGCTGACACACGCACAAAAGAGAGAGAAATGAAGAGTTCATTCACCATCAATCAACGGGAATACGTAGTTACACGAGGTAAAGCAGAAACGAATGAACATGCTTGCTTTTTATTAGATAATAATAATAATATTTGGGGTTTTACGTGCCAAAACCACTTTCTGATTATGAGGCACACCGTAGTGGAGGACTCCGGAAATTTTGACCACCTGGGGTTCTTTAACGTGCACCTAAATCTAAGCACACGGGTGTTTTCGCATTTCGCCCCCATCGAAATGCGGCCGCCGTGGCCGGGATATTTTATTAGATGCGATAGGATTTCTTATGTTCACTTAACAGCCTCGCGTATACGAGGTTCCTGCGAGATATCCGCGAGGTTCTTGAAAGGTTTATGATGGCAAGAATGCTCAGAAAGGCAAAAGCTCCAGGTCGAGCTGCTCTGATGCAGAGGATTGAAGAGGCCAGCCGATGATATCTTTAGACTACCGGGTGTTTAAGTGAAAACTTTCAATTAAAAGAAATGCCTGTGGCAGATAGCACAATTCTAGTCCATGAGCTAGTCCACTCGAAGAGGCGGATATATTACTTGCTGAAAATAGTGAAATGCCCCATAATCGCATAATTAACAAAACTTCACTAATTAAGTTTTTAACTAATTATGGCACAAATAGCAATTTATAAATTTTAGCCAGGGAGTTCGCAAGGTGGATCCACTTGGAACGAAGTCTCAGGATGACACCAGTTTCGAGACATTAATTCTCTAACTTTGCGGAGAAATGCATTGACGTCCTAGTTACTTTTGTGATTCAATGCATAAAACGACATTCTGTTAACAAAGTGGAACGACAGTGCATTTTTACCGCAAGTATACCGGCGCATACCTCGTAAATGATGTGATCCACACAATTCTTTTCAAGTGGATATGCCGTGTAGTCTCACCCGCTAAAATTTGTAAATTATAATATGTGCGATAAGGTAATTAGTTAAAAGCTTAGCTAGCGAATTTGTGTTGGACGATTATGCAACTCAATTTATTTGTGCCAGTAATGGCTGCTTCTTCGAGTAGACTATATAATAGAGTAGAATTGTGACATCTGCCACAGGCATATTTTTTATTTTGAAAGTGTTCGCTAAAACAACCTGTATATACGGCGATGCTATAGCATTTCGACCTTAATGCCTTGTTTTTCCATTTGTCTTACCACTTGTCTAACATATATCCGCTGTAGGACAAAGGCCTTTCTCAGAGATCTAGAATTACCCCTGCGTTGCGCCAACTCACCCAATCTTATGCCCGCAAATTTCCTAACACCCATCACACAACCTAGTTCTCTGCCACTCTCACTGCAAAAGTGAGAGTCGTCCTCAAACAGAATCGTCGTTGTGACAGGCTGCGCAATAACAAGTAACAGTACAATGAACACAAGAGAGGCAGCAGCGCACTGCATAATACGCAATGCCGAATGATTACGAAGCTAGCACCAACTCATGGTGCAGCGCTCTCGACGATGTTTAATGCGGTTCAGCTTGTTTTGATGCCTGCCTCAATTGCAGACGACACGCAAGTGAGACCGCGGAATCGTGTTAGCTATTAGAAGAGGGTCGCAAGTTAACACGCACACGCGGGTAAGAACAGATGTGTGTGCGTTTCACCAACTCGCCCAGCAAGCAGTGCGCTGACGAGGTAGTATAGAGCAAGTCCTCATACGACGGCTCACGCACTCATACGACAGTAACCCAGTTCGCTCCGAGCAAAAGAAACAGCAGCTGCTTGCAGAGTGAGAAACAGAGGAACCTAGCGGGGAGCCCTGACTGTTAGTTTGGGCAGCGCTTTCGCTTGCAGACACATCACAGACGCGTCGGCTGCAAACCCTCATGGTCATCCATGTGCGCACGCTCGCGTTTTCTTTCTTTTTTTATTTTCTTGCAATGTGCCGTCTAGGCCTCCATCTGTGCTCGTTTAAATAGTCACTATCGGCAAGAAAAAGTAAAGTTGCAACCTTAGGGTGGTTTGTGCAAACTAATGCACCAGCGTTTGTTCCGCAAAACAAAATAAAAAGAAATAAAAGACCGCTTGCTACAGCAGAGATAATCACAAGTAAAAACCACGTTTTCTATATGTTTCTCTTGCACAATAGTTGTGGGAGGCACCGATGCCCCGTATACCTGATAGCAACTCTGATCTGAATACCGCTTCTGACGAAAGACGAAATAAGAAGAAAAACAGAAGAAAGAGAGAGAGAGAGAAAATTGCTAGGTATACTTTTTTTTTCTATTTTTCAAATACAGTTTAAGCTTTCAGTTTTGAACAAGAAATTAACCAGCTTCTATCCGTCGCCGGTACATTTTGATACGTCACCAGGAGATATTTTGGGAATTAAAAAGTACCGTTGCTATTAGCTTTTTACATTTATGTCCCCTCCCGACATGCGAGACCTCCAGCCACGGTAAAATCAGCGCATTTGCTACTTCGGCAGCGTGAGTCACCATTCTGTCGCTATAGTCCTAACATATTCATTTGTTGCTCTTTTTCAGCCAGTCCCTCCTTACCTTCCACACTGTTCATTTACCTCGAGGCCTACTACTAATTTCCTTTCAAGCACACGTCAAACAGATATATTCTCACAACGAAACCCTTGGACCAACTTTAATGAACATTGCTGGATTTAAAAAGAAAGTTAATTATAAAGTAGTGAGTACTGGGAAGTGATTCGTTATTTATACAGACAGTGTATTTACTTTTCAGGCTGAACAAGTCATGAAAACGTTGAAGCAATAAATCTAACCCTCTGGAATTCTGAACAAAAACATATATCGTGATTCTGTAAAGAGCCTCTAAAGTGGACAAATATTGATTTACAAGTGTATAGTTTCCGTGAGATTATTGCTTAGAACAGTTTTGCAAGACTTACTATTCACAGACATTCAGTTTTCACAGAAACTGTTGTACCATATTTTATGTGCTTCAAAACCATATATCACCTAGTCCAAACGACTTCTGGATGTACCGCGTAGTTCCTGCTTAAGCATTACCAGTATTCGCTCCGTCATCTTCACCGACATAACCGCGCCGAGCGTGTGGACCTTGGCCGGATCCTGGTCCTCGGCATGATAGTCTAAAGGCTCTTATCAAATTCATGCACGAGACCAGTCTACATTTGAGAGCTTGGAGAGTCTTTGCTGTTAAAGTTCGACAACCCCTCGTCTATCTCTATTATTACTCAAATTTCCCTTCCCCGATGCTAGTAGCAGGTCAAAAATTTGATTCATGCCGACCTGTCAACCTTTATAGTCCAATAAATGTATTTCTCTCTCTTCAAAACAAATGCGCAAGCGAAGGTCACATAATATGCAGGGTAAATAAACAACCTGTCACCCTCCTCCTTCCCAGTGTGGCCAACCTGAGCCCTGTAGTCTTCCCGAAAACAAAGAGCGGATACTTTTGAAACAGCCCTTCGGAGCGATGCCAAATCGTGCCTATGAAGCATATCCTTCGTCAACATCTCACGTTCTCTCTGTTTTTTCTTGCATTAAGCATCGTAATAGATGAACTTCACATAATTGTGATCTACTTTGCAGCGGAGTTAAATATATATGAACGTTATAGTTCAATTCCTAGAAATTTACAAACTTTCGGCAATATTTGCTACAGAATAAAAAAGCAGCTGAGGTTCAACGTGGCCTGAACCTAGTTATTCGAGCGAAAGCTCTGTGAAAGCACGGCTACAGACGCGGTTCTTCAGCGCTTCTTCCCGGCGAGCCACATCGGCGGGGCAGCGCAGCGCCTCCGGCGAAGAGCGCACCGACGCGTGCTTCGTCCACGGCGACGCTGAGCGACCAAGCGCCGCCGAATTAAGGCGCACTTATCGTCCGACGTTATCGGTGCGAGGGCGATCGTCGCTCGACGCCGGGCGCGTCGGCAGCATCCGGTTACGTTGGCTGCGCCACTGCGTCGAACTGTCGCAACGTGACGTAACGTGCGCGCGCGCCGGGCAATATTTAGCCCTGTATGCCCTCGCCTAGTCACGTGGCACACAGCTGCGAAGCCTCTCTGCATCGGATCACGTGACTTGACGTCACAGCTTCACACTTGCGCGCCGGCGGCTCAAGGTCAAACACGTGCCGAGATTGGCCTTGGGAGTTGTACCTGGAGGAGTAGAGCTTTCGCTCTGAAAGCACTAGATCATGTCTTCCTACAGCAATTAAATTGTTCAATGTTTTTTTTTTTTTTGCAACCCCACATATTTTCCTCAGCTCAGTGCAGCGTTTATCCGCTCCTCACTTGCATTGAAATAGAGAAGTTCGACGTGAATATTCCTTTTTACGGTACACCAAATTGAAGCCCTCAATTGGTCTAGACTCCCAGATAACTTTTCAAAGCTCTTTCAGCAAGTCTTCGACGGGAGACGCGTGAACAGAGAGAGTCGAGGCGATCGTAGCGCGGCTCGATGCTCACACGCGTATGCAATTCCTCTCTCTTCCTCTTTCACTCCCCCATTCCCCTCCCCACGTGTAGGGTAGCAAACTGGACTCAGTCTGGTTAACCTCCCTGCCTTTCCGTCTTCCCTTCTCTCTCTCTCTTTAATTACGTTTGTCGTGTATGCAAAAATTCTTGCACGGGTGGCTCCAACAGCCTACGAAACTGCTGGCAAAGCTTCTCGAATTTCGGCCCAACCCAAGGTGTGCGTGACGCTGTGGCGACGTTTCGAACACGACACGGTATTTCCGCACATTTTCTTTTTTTCTGCATCATTCAGCACCAAGTTCGCCGGGCTACCAGCGCGGAGATCTCATGCGGCAACTGGACGCGGCATCACCGCGCACCTTTCGCTCGTTTTTCCCATAATTTCTGGACAAGCAACCATCGTCCGGTCATGGAAGGATCAACGCTATTTGCAATTCGAGGAGCGTAATTTGCTACCCAGACTCCATATTTCCCTTTAGCTTATGTTTCAGCATACGTGTAAAAGGTTGCGGTAATAGCGAAGGGCAAGGGTTCGTGCTGTTCGGTTGTGGACGGTGAAGCGAAACACGTGTCTTGTGTGTCCTTTATGTACATTCTTGTAGCTCTGCAGCGAGTGTACCCTGCATTAACCTCACTCCAAAGATTATAGGCGTATATTGTAGCAGAGATTCTGTGGTGACGACAAGGCTAAAAAAAAATGAAATAGAAAGTAAACAACATTCTGCAAAAAATTCGGTGCACGCATTCAAAAAAAGGAAACAAAACAAAAAGAGAAAAAGAAGAAATTAACTGACGGTCGAGACTAAACGAATGAAAGACTCTGCTATACAGTGTTTATACAGTGCCAGTCAGGGCACCCGACTGGATCTGGACGCGAGGTAATGTGAAAAACAGAAAAAGAAAAAAAAGCTTTCTTTCCCCTTAATTTTTCTTAACCTTCTATTTCCACGTCGACATTGCGCTGTGAACGGACGCGTGATGTCGGTCAAATGCTGCCGTGCCTGCGCATCGGTTTACTATCTCGGGACACCGTGTGTCTGCTTATCTTGGCTGTGCGTGCACAGATGTCCGTGACGGGTGTCTGTCTTGCGCCTGGGTTTCCTCCCTTCCTTGTACGCAGCAAATTGCGCCAGCGGTGTTTTACCATGGGGACTGCTCTCCTGCAGGGAACTGCCAAACAAATATATATTTGTATACTCGAGCAGGCAACTTTCATCTACGAGAAATGTTCTTCGCTAAAGCCCTCCAGCGGCATGAATGCTTCGGATTCGGAGTAACGGTTGTTCAAAACTGATTACCGGAGCAAGAGGTAACGACATGCGAGCACGCTTCAACATGCCAACAGCTATCTGCCGCAAAAACCTCCCGGAAGAAGCCCATCGGCTAGGAATACTGAGACGCCTTTAAGAATAATTCGCAAATGCTGTTAAGAGACGAAAAAGAACCCCGCGACGCGTAACGTTCAAACTATTTCATACTGAATCGCCACCAATAAATAAATAAATAGGTCACATTTTCTATCTCCCATATACATTTTGTCCAAAACTTACAGAAGGGAATAGGTAGAGGTGCGAGAAGTCTTCTGTGTCCATTTTTTTCTTATTTATTTTCTCGCAGTTTTTACCATGAAGTTGACATACGTACGCCTCTCAATTACGGTGATCACGTCTCACTGGGGCGTGTTCGTTTTATTGCTGCATTTTGTTAAATCAGGGCAGACATTCGCTTTGAATTCCTCCTCTGGTCAGTCAGTATATGTAGGATTATTTTTAACTTACAGTGGGCAGTTCTATGTATATATGTGTTTGTTCGTTAACGTATCCAACGCTATTCTCAGTAAAATGTAACGATTAAATGAGGAAAGAAGGAATGCAAGAAGAGATGTGGCCAACATTTCCGATGTGTTTGTACCATATCGATCATCAGATCATTTGTTTATAAGATCACGGCAGACAAGAATTGTGCCATTTAATCACGGAATAATTGCGTGAGAAGTTGCGTGCAACAGAAATTTGCGGATGACGCATTAGAATATAAAGCAGCTTACGAAGACGCTAAAAACGCTACTGTAAGGACAGTATACATAAAATTGCCGCTCAAGTGCAAAGCACAGGGTTTCCTTAGTCACACGCTACTTGTCAGGCACGCGATCTTGCAGCTAACGCAACTGCGCTGCATTCGATGCATTCTCTGTAACAGGCAGTGCTCCGCAGTTATGCTCTTCCCGCGACACACTCCTTTGGAAGCACTCGTACCAGCCTCGTCAAGCACCCCAGACTCGTCCGTATTTAGTCCACCGCTGTAGCACCACCCCCTAGAAAATGTGTCCCTTGCACCGTACTGAAATGCTGTCGAGAAAGTAACATAGTCACACTAAACTGGACTGGTTCCAAAGGGCAGCTTATGCGCGCTAGCAAGTAGAAACGCCGCGAAAGAGAATCGACAAGCAAGGCAACCGGACAGTGTTGCAGGGCGCTGATTACTTCGAGTACGCGGGTGTCAAGCGGCCTGCAACGGTCCACCATTCCTCACCATTGATGTTCGAGGGACACCGAGGCGATCCGGGCGCGGCGCTGAAGTGGGCGCCTCCTCGTCACAAAATTCCAAGGCCACACCGTAAACGAGGCTCGCAGTCGGCGCACAGAGCACAATCACACGCGTCAAGAACTGGCGACGGACAGGACAGCAGTATTGGCTGCGCGGCGCACAGGAATCGGCACGAACAACAGGCCTCGCTCAGACCGCGGTCTTCGACGTTCGCCGGCTGGGACGTCGCGCCGTCCAATTCACTAGGGATGCACGTACTCGGTGCGAACGTCACGCAGAAAGCAATCTGCCAGCGCACAATAACACGACGCAGCGACCGGCAAGGACGCGTCTGAGTCTTCTTCAGCCGCCGATGCCAGAACGAGGGTCCGGTGCGGTGAAGAGCTGGCGTGAGCTTCGACTGAGGTCTCAGCTAGCAGGGACCACCGGAAGATCGCCCGCAAAAGGGTAAACAATGACGTGGCGTTGGCCGCTAGCACGCTGAGAGTGCGAAGCCCTCCTCGAAAGCGGCGGTGTTTCCACAATAAGGGAAGGCTGGAACGGGGGCGGTCAAGCCATCGCGGACCGTCCTCACACAGGACACCACTACAACCTGCGCGCGCGAGGCCAACTACCGGAGTAAGTAGGCGGTCGAAACGACTCCAAATCGGCAAGACGCTCGCAGAGCACCGCGAGCTATATACAAATATACAAATCCGTGGCAGATGCACAGTTCCTGTGTCTTCGAGACGCACCGCCCCCTCTTGCAAGTGTGGCGCGCGCGATGCGTGGAAACACGGAGAACCGTGCACTGCTTTGAGCGCACTGTCAGGCCTAGCGAGCGCTGTTGCAGGAGTGGGGGCCGCTGGTTGCTGCACTGCTCTTCCCAGTGTGTATACCGTGCAGTAAACTGAGCAGGAGGCAATGCAAAAATAAAAAAAAGAAAGACAGCTCGGTGGGACAGCGTTCGCTCTCTTTCCCCAAGGACTGGGCGCTCGCGCGGGAGCAGCGCTCGATTTGACTCGCGCCGGGTTTCGAGCTCCGGGGTTCCCCGCTGCTTTGCTGCCCGGGGGCGTGGGGGTTGCGCGCGCAAGCGAGGAGCGGCTCTCTCTCTCTCTCGCTCTCCTCCATTTCCCTCTCGCCACCGTTCTCCAGAAGACGCCATGAGCGCACCTTGGCGTTCTCCCTCACCCTGGCCGTGGCTTCTCTCGCCACCCCTGGTGCAGCCCCTCCTGCTTCCGAGATTTCTTCCCTTTCCACACCTGCCCATTCTGCTATCGGAGCACCGTGTATCGGAGCACGCGCACTGCACGCTCTGCTCCCGCTCCTTTTTTGCCCCCGGCCTCACGTCTAATTTCCATTCCGTTGTTTTTCTTTAGCTCATAGCCGACTCGTTTCAGTTTTTCATTCTTTCTTTTTTTTTACGTTTACATCGTCCAATTTTGTTTTCTTCGTGGGAAGAGCGACTTAATGGTGTGCCGTTCGCTTCCCCAGGAGCTCCCTATAATATTTCCCCACTCCCCAACCAGTTCCCTAGATGCTCCCTATGGCGCCGCCGCCTAAACGCACCTTTCACGGATCAGCATGTCTTGCGGTCCGACTTGAAACGCCTTCTAGGTTGCTCTCGCACAACTTCTCAGCGAAACACCCAAACAAACGAAAGTTTACGGGAACCGAATTCATTTACTGCTTCGAGACAACACCAACACAAAAGTGGCAAGCACTTTGCAATTTGTAATCGAGAGGTCGACGGAAGCATATGTGGTCGGGATGAAACATGATAAAGAAAGACGTACACTGATCAAACAAAACTTTAAAAGCAAGACGTTTCGGCTGAACAAGGCGACTCTGCATTTGCCACAAACATTAGTGCGCACCTTTGTATACCCCTGCGGTTCTTAATTAAGGGCAATATATGGGCTATATATGAGTCTATAAACATTAGTGAACATTCATCTGCGGACGTGTGAACACTGACCGCCTCTAGTCTTCTTTCATTCCTCCTTCTCCCACCTGTAGGGTAGCCAACAGCGCACGACCATGGCTAATCTCCCTGAATTTCCTGCTCTCTCTCTCTCTCTCTTGTATGCCCGCTCGAACTGTACCTGTAGGCTGCTAAAATTGCAGGGCCCCTATCGAGGAAATACTAGTGCCCTAGAATTGTTCGTAAGAGCAAATTCCAGCCAATCCTAATGGTGGACACATTACTAGCGATGGCGGCGGGCCAGTGGCAAAGAACTCACGAGAAGCTTTGTGAACTCGACCCCAGGTCTCGCTACGGTTTACATTTCAGGTTAAAAAGATGTATGTGCTTCATGATAACCACACGGCCGTGCGGGAGGCACTCTTGTTCGCCAACATTTAGGTGAGTTCGGCCCGACGATACTGCAGGAAAAAGCAGACAGACTTATATCAATCCGTATAACGAAAATTGGCAACTTATGTCAGGAGTGTTTTCACGACAGCGTGCTACTAGAAAGAAGATACGCTATTACGTGATATCAAATATTGCAGTTAAAGCCAGGCAATGCCAATACGTATTGCATAGTACAAAGACATGGCAATACCGGACTGCACTCAGTAAGCCGTACTTAACCGCAACACATACGTGGTATACGGTCAAGGCGCCGAGAGCCATGTAAGTTCGAGACACCAACATTTACAGAGAAGAAATTTATTCGTGTAAGTTAGGCACGTGCGAAAGCCGACGAGAAAAGTCGAAGGTGAATATTTGCTTTTCATTCTAAAGCGCAGTCTCGCGCCGCAAACATTCAGCCGCGTAAATGACCCGATTGGCCACTGGCACACGCAAAAGTTGCGGGATGCGCGGATTACCGGCCAGCGAGTGCCGTTCAGCCTGCGTATACCACGTTACTTCTCTCCGCGAGAAGCGTGTATGTGACGCGCCTTTAATGCGAAGAGCTAATAATCTCTTTCTGCCGACTGCAGCGGCCTCGAGGAACGAGCAAAGGGAGGCTACTTAAGGATGCGCCTACATATATACCGCAAAGCACAAATCAGTATCGACCAGCCCGCCTGGCACGGAAGCAGAACACACGTGTGTGTATGTGTATTTATAGGACAGACGGCTCATGAATGATTCACCTCGTTTTTGCTTTTATATTTTGTTTGCGCGAGGAAGCCGCGCATTTTTCCGCGACAGCATAGCGAAGGATGGCACTGATCGATTGGTGCCGAGCAATCAGAGACCGGCGTTGGTCCAGCTGCACACACGGCACGGACGACGCCTCCGTTTACCGGTGGCTCAGTCTCAGCAGCACCGCAGCCGACAGTCCAGCTATGCATCTCAGGCATCGTCCCTGAGGTCAGTTGACTTCGGAAATAACAGCAGTGCCGACGTTGCTCTCTGAGGCTGCATCACGTGAAGCCTCCATTCAAGAATATTTGCACCCGAAAATGCTCTCGACATCGGATGTTTGACACAAAATTATTGTTACGTGTCGACGACATGAAAGCAAGAACAAAGGTGGTTCGAAACTTTCGTTGCGCGCTCGCATTTATAGAAGCCGCCAGGAAGTGAACGAGGAATGCGTGAACTTTTGCCCAGGCCGTTCCTAGCCAGTGGCAGCAGTGCTGCGTGGGCAGTATAGAAGATAGAAGTGTCTTAGATACTTTATCTTGTATACTCTTTGGGTATCTCCTATCTGCATCATGATACGTCTGGCAAGACGTGTATCAGTACCTGTATTTCCGATACATGAAAGAATGTATCGGGTATCCTAAGATACCAGATACTGGCTATCGCAACATTAACGTGCGGAATTAAGCTATATACGTTGGCCGAACTCCGCTTCTCAAGCTGATACTGCTGCCACTAAACCACCTGAATAAAACTAAAGGAAGCGACATTGTTTTATCTTTCCGCCTGAGCCCTGCGGCGAGGGCAGGCGGTGAGGAGGGCGCGTTCCTATTGGTGGAGCAGGATCACGTGGTGGCGCAAGTGCCGTCTCGATAAAAACAAGCGCTTGCGCGCAGCCGACCTTTTTGTTGTCTTGTCTACTTTTAATTTTATTTTTTAGTTGCGTCGGTGCCATGGCACTTGCTCGTAACCACCGTGCTGTGCTGCAAACGCCAATGCGTGGCGTCTTTTGCGCAAATTCTGGTGACGCTTACTGAAGTTTCTCTTGCGTGGTGCGTTGTTACGAAGTCTGAAGAATGCAAGAATGGGGTTGCCTTGCGTCTAGCAGCTTTCACACATCAGGGGTTTGAAGGATCTCGTGGATGTAAGCGCTGTGAACCAAAGCGTGGATAGCGCTGCTTCCGGGAGACTTAGATGCACAGGGCGGCTAATTTGTGTGTACGTGTTTGTTGCTCGCAAGCACCAAAAGCAACGTCTACGGACACGGTAAAACTCCACAGCAGTGTTTGCGACATTGTGCAGAGGCTTCTTATTGACGTTCTTGTAGTTAGGTGGCGGCCCGTTAGTTGGTCGAAAAGTAGAGCAGCGACTCCACCCAATTACAAAAGCGACAAGCGAAAACCTCTGACCACATTGTATAAATAGCTTTCATGTTAAGTAGCTAAAGCAACCTTAATAAATTGTTTTGGAACCAAAATAATATGCTCTGAGCAAGAAAGACAAAAATTTCGAGTTACAACAGACATTTCATTCAAATGAAACAAGGATGGTCGGAGTTAAGAAATTTCCATGCAAACATTTTTGTGCATACGGGTTTGTTGCTACCGTATAGAGATCTATAAGAAATTTGCGAATGTACCCAAGTATCTTAACATACAAATGGAAAGTATCGTGGCGAATAAAATAATTGGGGTAGTATCTTGTATCTGTATCTCAAGTACTTGCTGCCCGAGCATCTTGCATCGTATCATGATACAACTGCATAGTATTTTAGCCCAGCTCTGAACTGTGGCGGCACAGTAATGTTGCGCCGCGGCAGCAGAGGGGCGGTGGAAGTCGCAGCTTCAACGGAGGATCTAAGTGTGTGGGGACGAGAGTTAAAAATACCATTCCACGAAGCCTCCGTCGTGGGGCGGACAAACGGATGCCCGAGGGGCGCACGACTGGCCGAACTGTGCGTCGTCCGGGGCACTGCCGCTCCTGGATGGGCCCCGCAGTGGTGGACGCGTCCAGAAAGAAGTGCCCGGTGCGCCATGCGCAGAATGCGCCAATCACGGGACGCGCCGAGAACTACCCGATAGCGCGAAGGCACCGCGCGTCTTCTTTAACCGTTCAGTGGAACCGCGTGACGGCCGCCCCGTCTTCCAAGATTTGCCGTGAAGTATTTTCTCCAAGTCGTCTCGACTAACGTTTGTTCAACAGTTTGTCGCTGACATCTGAATGCCCAACTTTCTTCGAGTCGACGACACGCATTGCCGCGCTTGTGAAGCCTATAACAGCCTGTCGCGAGCGTCGCCACTTTCTCGAGCCCCTTCTGAGCACAGTTTATCCCGAAATAAAGTGGCTTCGTGTGTTGCGACTCGGTGTCCTTCTGTTCGGGTGGTTCACAGACTCCCTTTGGGGTCTCTCGGAGTATACCCCTGAGGTAAAGGCGTGGACTATGCAACTTTATGGGGGCAGAAGCCCGCATGACACCTAAGGCAAAAGAAATCTGCTTGTGATTCCAAGTCAACTCTACCAGCGCTTCGATGCTTCGGACCCCGCACGCGCGCAGCTCCCTCGTTTGTCGAAGCTGACTTCACCTGCATAACAGGTGCCGTGTGGGGAAGCCTACTTCTGCAGTGCGGATCGTATTAAAGCCAAGCGTCTCCACACTGGAATAAGTCGGTCCTCTCGCTCCTTGTATGCATGCGTATGTGTGTATGCCCGGGGGCAGGGTTGCTACAGCTTGAACCATACGGGGATGATAATGAGAGGGAAAGTGGCGGCGGCAGCAGTAGTAGTTAGTGTAATAGTAGTAGTCGCCAATTTTTGGATGATGGTGAAATAGGGCTGTGTAGCACAATAACTCTCTTTCGCGAGATAACTCAAGCTCTGTTCCCAAGGAAAAGGGGTTATAAAAAAGTAAAAAAAAAAAACACTGCGGCCAAAGTGCGAGCTAAGTAATGCCGTCATATAACGTTGCGTCGCAAAACACGTCTAGCGAGGTATCATGGCAGACAAACACTCTTCAATGAAACCCGCCGTGGTTGCTCAGTGGCTATGGTGTTGGGCTGCTGAGCACGAGGTCGCGGGATCGAATCCCGGCCACGGCGGCCGCATTTCGATGGGGGCGAAAACACCCGTGTGCTTAGATTTAGGTGCACGTTAAAGAACCCCAGGTGGTCCAAATTTCCGGAGTCCTCCACTACGGCGTGCCTCATAATCAGAAAGTGGTTTTGGCACGTAAAACCCCAAATATTATTATTACTCTTCAATGAAACTATAAAGGGCACGGGAGGTTATTTTTCTCTTCTTTCTTTAAGGCTCGTCTGAAGGAGGATATGATCTCTGCTATTGATGAAGCGCGTCAGAAAACTGACGTTCTTATGTTACATACCCAAAGTTTCACTCGCGAGTGGTAGACAGGGACGTTAACTAGAGTAAGATTTGGTTAGTTACGCTGTGCCGAAAAAAATGTGGCAAAGTTATTTGTAAAACAAAAGAAAAAAGAAGAAACTGAGAAATAAAACATGCGTATAAAGAAACACTAGGGAGTGCGACAGTTGCAGTACACAATTTTACGCACTCTGTACGCCCCCCCCCCCCCCCCCCCCGAAAAGCATCACGACGTGTTTACCGCGGTCTGAGCAGATGTTGATATGCGCAAGATAAAGATCCCAGGTGTGGCGACGCCGAAGTTATCTTACCCCGCAGATGATAAGAACGCGCACTACATCGTTCCATTCGGATGCTGCCTTCAGGATGAAAACACGCATTTTGCAGGGCCAGTGCAAAGAAGCGCTGCGATTTTCCTCACATGCGCATTTCAGCTGACGTTCGCAGAAGCACATCGCCATAGCAACAAAGAGGGAGCCAGCCTCTGTGCGGAAGCCAAAATGTTCAGCTTCACGGCGAGATATCCGTCTCTTGTACAAAGACAACGCGATGCGAGGCCGCAAGCTGCGCGAGAAAGTGGCGCGGCGCGCTCGAGTCACCACAAGATCTCGAAATCCATCAAGTTGAC